>NC_135234.1:775824500-776133978 GCF_051348905.1 Ranitomeya variabilis | reverse complement strand
GATAATACAAAAAGTTCCACAATCTAACTAAAGACATGGAATGTATATCTGCCACTCCAGAGAATCCAACAAGACTGAGAAAATACTGACACAATCTAAGCTGAACAAAAAAACACAAAGAATAGCACTGAATTGTGAAGCACACAGCATGTGTGCCACAGAAACAAAACCAGACACTTATCTTTGCTGATTTGGCAGAAAGGCAGGAGGAACCAGGCAGAGGTCCTACACCTCCCAACAACAATTGACAACTGGCAAGGACTAATGAATCCTGCACACCTAAATACCCCAGTCAGAACTGCAATCAGCAGACACACCTGACCAGGACTGCAACCCAGGGACAACTGCATTACCACCTACTACCACAGGAGGGAACCCAAAAGCAGAATTCACAACACTCTCCCCAGTCCCACAAGCACGCTGCCTCGGGATAATCCTTGACGCTGATCTCTCCTTCAAACCACATATCCATGCCCTTTCCACTTCCTGCCGACTTCAACTCAAAAATATTTCACGGATCCGTACATTCCTCAACCAAGAATCTGCAAAAACCCTAGTCCATGCCCTCATCATCTTCTGTCTTGATTACTGCAACCTCCTGCTCTGTGGCCTCCCCTCTAACACTCTCGCACCCCTCCAATCTATTCTAAACTCTGCTGCCCGACTAATCCACCTGTCCCCCCACTATTCCCCAGCCTCTCCACTCTGTCAATCCCTTCACTGGCTCCCCATTGCCCAGAGATTCCAGTACAAAACCCTAACCATGACATACAAAGCCATCCACAACCTGTCTCCTCCATACATCTGTGACCTCGTCTCCCGGTACTTACCTACACGCAACCTCCGATCCTCACAAGATCTCCTTCTCGACTCCCCTCTTATCTCCTCTTCCCACAATCGTGTACAAGATTTCTCTCGCGTATCACCCCTACTCTGGAACTCTCTACCACAACACATCAGACTCTCGCCCACCATCGAAACCTTCAAAAAGAACCTGAAGACCCACCTCTTCCGACAAGCCTACAACCTGCAGTAACCACCGATCAACCAGACCGCTGCACGACCAGCTCTACCCTCACCTACTGTATCCTCACCCATCCCTTGTAGATTGTGAGCCCTCGCGGGCAGGGTCCTCTCTCCTCCTGTACCAGTTATGACTTGTATTGTTCAAGATTATTGTACTTGTTATTATTATGTATACCCCTCCTCACATGTAAAGCGCCATGGAATAAATGGCGCTATAATAATAAATAATAATAATACCGCACATTACACAGGAGCCTTAGTGCCGCAGAACTTGGGGCATACATAATTTCTTACTGGACTGTGAGCGGACAGGAGGGCGAGGAGGAAACACAAATATCCCGGAGCTGCGGTCACTGCGTCTTCTCCGGGGATATTTCCTGGTTCTCTGCTCTCCAGCATGTGAGGCAGGAAGTGTATCAGGAAGGGGCGGGGTTTAGGCTGCAGACTTCCTGTCCCTGTAGTGAGCGCCGCCATCTTGTTGGTGGAGTCTCCTAGTTCCCAGGACTCGCAGTATTACACATGGTGGCAGCAGGCGGCTGCTCCTCTTGGGATCGGGGCAGAGTAGATGGGGTATTAGTGGCAGAAGCCATCGTCCTAACAATATACCGCTATCCCAGTACTATATATACACACATCTCATCGGTTACACAGCACATGGCGGCACCCAGCTTTCAGGAGACCCTGAGAGGCAATATTGGAGCACGACATGAGGTGTTACGCAGCTTCTCCCGGACTCTGATCTGATGCCGGTGTCCGCACCACAGGATGCAGTAACAATCTGCTCTGATTATTGGATCTTTCTGCTTTTCCCCCTTATCTGATGCGTTTTTGGTGCAGATGTGAAGCCGCGTTATTAAAGCTTTTGTTATAGTACAGAAAAGCTTTGATTCTGCACTGAAAGATACAACTGCAGCTTTTTTTTTCTTGAGGTTTTTCCACAGACCAAATCTCACCCGCATCCCCAAAAATAGGAACAATAATAAGGGACATGGCTGCTATGGGAATCCTGCCGGCTCCACACATTATAATGGTCAGGGGCCTAGATGCGTTAATGGAAACACAGGCATCTGGGGGCACCGCTATATATATCGGGGGTCTCATATGGTCGCTAAACCACTGGTCATTGGGGGCAGAGCTGATAATCATCTGTTTAGTAATCAGATGAGGACATATAATACATCTCCGCGCATTGGTGACTGAGCCCTCGGCCACACCAAAGGTGCACCAAAGCCCCCTCATTATAATTTTTAATTGCACGTCATTTTCCAGGCGCCATACCACTATAATGTACGGGGCTAGTGTGATTCTACAGCAGCTGAGTCCCCTATATCACTGTATAACCAGATTAATATTCATGTTGGGGGTGATCGACTCCCTTTAAATATATAAACCCCAAGAACAAAGGAAGTCTTTCTGGAATACGTCGAGATTACCCCACTTGGGACATTTTTGGCACATTGAAAGGACAAGTCATATAACTTATGTCCGATAAATGCAGGTGCTGAATGGAAAGAATGGGGTCCAGCGGTGTCTCACATGTGCGGCCTCTATAGTCATTTCTATAGGAACTCTGAAAATATCAGAATGACCCTGGTGGGACCTGTATGTACTGGACACAGATGATAGAGCTCATCAATGTGCCATAAATGTCCCCGCTGGGACAAACTGCTTACAAGGAAAGATTTACACGTTAGTCAGTGTCAAGGATGATAGCAGGGTGGTGGGGGTTGTCACGCAGATCCCACCGCCACCACCAGTTTGTCAGGGGACAGAACTCCGCTGCCTCCAATCGTCAGGGCAAATACACAATTGACTGATGAGTGATGGACGAGGCCACGGCTGCTCCCACTACTAAGCAGGTTATTGGGGAACTCACAGTGACCGTATGGTATATACACCTCCGATTCCAACACATGGAATATATATATACCTCGATACGATCACTGCCACAATAACAAAAAAAAGGAACCACTACTAGCTGTCACCACCAATCATTTATACTGTGGAGCACTGTATGGGGCCATTATACTGTGGTGTACTATATGGGGCCATTATACTGTGGAGCACTCTATGGAGCCATTATAATGTGGTGTACTATATGGGGTGCATTATATTGTGCAGCACTATGTGAGGCCATTATACTGTGGTGCACTACACTATGTTCCAAATTATTATGCAAATTATATTTTTCTCGGATTTTCCTAAATGGTTGGTGCAGATGACAGTCAGTCTAATAAAAGTAATCACCCGTTAGATTATACATCGAATTTTATTGAAGAAACCTCCCAATGATAACAGTATAATCTCCAAAATGAATAAAACCCCACAATGCACTGTTCCAAATTATTAGGCACAGTAGAATTTCTAAACATTTGATATAAAGAACTGAAAATGCTCATTTGTGGAATTAGCAGCATTAGGAGGTCACATTCACTGAACAGAAAAGCTATTTACCTCCAAAACCTCCCAACAGCCAAGTTACATGTTAACATAGGACCCTTCTGTGATATCACCTTCACAATTCTTGCCTCCATTGAACTTATGAGTTTTTGGAGAGTTTCTGCTTGTATTTCTTCCCTCCCAGAGCTGCTGTTTGGATGTGAACTGCCTCCCACACTCCTAGATCTTTTGCTTGATGATACTCCAAAGGTTCTCTATAGGGTTGAGGTCAGGGGAAGATGGTGGCCACACCATGAGTTTATCTCCTTTTAAGCCCATAGCAGCCAATGACTCAGAGGTTTTCTTTGCAGCATGAGATGGGGCATTGTCAGCATGAAGATGATTTTGCTCCTGAAGGCACGTTTCTGCTTTTTACACCATGGAGGAAAGTTGTCAGTCAGAAACTCTATATACTTTGCAGAGGTCATTTTCACACCTTCAGGAACCTTAAAGGGCCCTACCAGCTGTTTCCCATGATTCTGGCCCAAAACATGACTCCTCCACCTCCTTGCTGACGTTGCAGCCTTGTTGGGACATGGTGGCCATCCACCAACCATCCACTACTCCATCCATCTGGACCATCCAGGGTTGCTCAACGCTTATCAGTAAACAAGACTGTTTGGAAATTAGTCTTCATGTATGTGTGGGCCCACTGCAACCATTTCTACTTGTGAACACTGTTTAATGGTGGCCGAATAGTAGGTTTATGCACCACAGCAAGCCTTTGAAGGAGCCTACACCTTGAGGTTCGAGGGACTCACTCCAGAGGCACCAGCAGCTTCAAATATCTGTTTGCTGCTTTGTAATGGCTTTTTAGCAGCTGCTCTCTTAATCCGACGAACTTGCCTGGCAGAAATCTTCATCATTATGCCTTTATCAGCATAAACACATCTGTGCTCAGATACAGCCACAAATCTCTTAACACTACGATGATCACACTTAAGTTTTCGGGAAATTTCTAATGTTTTCATCCCTTGACCAAGGCATTGCACTATTTGATGCTTTTCAGCAGCAGAGAGATCCTTTTTCTTTCCCATGTTACTTGAAAACTGTGACCTGCTTAATAATGTGGAACATAATTTTTAAGTAGTTTTCCTTTAATTAGAATCATCTGGAAAACGAATTATCCCATGTGTTTAAGATTGATTTCAGTGATACATTGAGCCCTGAGACACAATACCATCCACGAGTTTATTTGAAAAACAAAACAATTAAATCTTTATCACACTTAAATCCAATTTGCATAATAATTTGGAACACAGTGTATATGGAGCCATTATACTGTGGTGTACTATATGGGGCCATTATACTGTGGAGCACTCTATGGAGCCATTATACTGTGGTGTACTATATGGGGTTCATTATATTGTGCAGCACTATGTGAGGCCATTATACTGTGGTGCACTATATGGGGCCATTATACTGTGGAGCACTTTGTGGGGCCATTATACTGTGGTGTACTATATGGGGCCATTATACTGTGGAGCACTTTGTGGGGCCATTATACTGTGGTGTACTATATGGGGCCATTATACTGTGGAGCACTCTATGGAGCCATTATACTGTGGTGTACTATATGGGGTGCATTATATTGTGCAGCACTGTGGGGCCATTATACTGTGGTGCACTATATGGGGCCATTAACTGTGGTGCACTATATGGGGCCATTATACTGTGGAGCATTATTTGGGGCCATGATACCGTGGAGCACTATATGGGTCTCCATCCACTATAATTAGTGATGAGCGAGTATACTCGTTGCTCGGTTTTATCGAGCACGCTCGGGTGGTCTCCAAGTATTTGTGACTGCTCGGAGATTTAGTTTTTGTTGATGCAACTGCATGACTTACAGCTGCTAGGCAGCTTGTATACATGTGGGGATTCCCTAGCAACCAGGCAAACCCCACATGTACTCAGGCTGGCTAGCAGCCATAAATCATGCAGCTGCGTCAACAAAAACTAAATCTCCGAGCATTCACAAATACTCGGAGACCACCCGAGCATGCTCGGGGACACCTGAGCAACGAGTATACTCGCTCATCTCTAACTATAATGGAAGCAGTGGTGTAATGCATGACCTAATTCCATCTACTTTTATGAGAGCAGTGGTGTAATGCGTGACCCCCGTTCCATCTACTTCTATGGGAGCAGTGGTGTAATGCATGACCTCATTCCATCTACTTTTATGAGAGCAGTGGTGTAATGCGTGACCCCATTCCATCTACTTCTATGGGAGCAGTGGTGTAATGCATGACCTCATTCCATCTACTTTTATGAGAGCCGTGGTGTAATGCATGACACCGCTTCTTTCACTTCTATGGGAGCAATAGTGTAATGGGTGACCCCCCGCTCTGTCCACTTTCATGGGAGCAGTGGTGTAATGTGTGACACCCTCTCTTCCCACTTCTATGGGAGCAGTGGTGTAATGCGTGACACCGCTCTGTCCACTTATATGGGAGCAATGGTATAATCTGTGACCCCGGCTCCATCCACTTGTATGGGAGCACTTATGTAATGCATGACACGGCTCCATCCACTTCTATGGGAGCAGCTGTGTAATGTGTGACCCCACTCCGTCTACTTCAATGGGAGCAATGTAAAATCGATTTCATTTAAAAAGATATGACCAAATGTAATTTGTCATTAAAGCCAAATGTGTCATATTATGACACCATTGAGTCCCATAGTTATTGAGAACTTTATTTATTGCATAAATTCTGTAATAAATAGTTCTCTATCCGCTCGAGTAAACCTCAGATATTCCCAATACAGGAATTTTCTGTTCCAAATCAGCTATAGATGAGGATTTAGGTGAATAACACACACCAGCCATTATTGAGATCAAGCTAAACATTGCTGAGTTAGCAGTAATTGTTTTCTACATAATAGTTACGTTACAAACTATGAGGCATCCCGAGGAAACAAATCCTACATTAATAACATTAAATGTCTTCTCTTTTGTGTGACTTCTGATGTTTAACAAGAACAGATTTACGGTTGAAAGATTTCCCACATTCTGAGCAAGAAAATGGCTTCTCCCCCGTGTGCGTTCTCAGATGTTCAAGAAGACTGATTTTATGGTTGAAACATTTTCCACATTCTAAGCACAAAAAAGGCTTCTCCCCTGTGTGACTTTTTAAATGTTCCATAAGATTTGATCTGTGACTAAAACACTTCTCACATTCAGGGCATGAAAATGGCTTCTCCCCTGTGTGAATTCTTCTATGTCCAACAAGATCTGACTTCTGGGTAAAACATCTGCCACATTCTGAACATGAAAATGGCTTCTCCCCTGTGTGAGTTTTTAGATGTTCCATAAGATGTGATTTCTGACTAAAACGTTTCTCACATTCTGAACATGAAAATGGCTTCTCTCCTGTATGACTTCTCTGATGTCTTCCAAGATGACTTTTAACCCTAAAACATTTTCCACATTCTGAACAGGAGTATGGTTTCTCCCCTGTGTGGATTCTCTCATGTGTAACAAGACTTGACTTTTGAGTGAAACATTTTCCACATTCATGACATAGAAATGGTTTTTCTTCTGTGTGAGTGCTCATATAATTAACAAGAACTGCTTTAATGGTAAAACATTTCCCACATTCAAGACGTGGAAATGACTTCTCACCTGTATGGGTTTTCTGATGTTTCTCAAGATGTTCTTTAACTATGAAACATTTCCCACATTCAAAACATGAAAAAGGCTTATCCTGTGTGTGAGTTCTTAGATGTTTTATAAGATTTGACTTCTGAATAAAAGATTTCCCACACTCTGGACATGAAATTTGCTTTGCGCTGGTGGGAATTATTTGATGTTTAATTGCGTCTGCTTTATGAATGAAGCATTTTCCACATTCTGAGCACGAAAACGGCTTTTCTCCTGTGTGAGTTCTCAGATGTTCCATAAGATTTGATCTGTGACTAAAACATTTCCCACATTTTGGACATAAAAATGGCTTCTCCCCTGTGTGAGTTCTCTGATGTCCAACAAGATTTGATTTCTGGGTAAAACATTTTTCACATTCTGAACATGAATACGGCTTCTCCCCTGTGTGAGTTTTTAGATGTTCCAAAACATGTGATTTCTGACTAAAACATTTATCACATTCTGAACGAGGATATGGCTTCTCTCCTGTGTGAATTCTCTGATGTGCAACAAAAATTGATTTCCTATTAAAACGCTTTCCACATTCAGAACATGAAAATGGCCTTCCATCCTTGTGACTCCTCTTGTGCGTGGTAAGATTTGATTTCGTTTTAAAATGTTTCCCACAATCTGAACATGTGGAACCATTACCAAGTTTATGTCCAGTGCTACTTTTGCCAGTCTGTAATTGATTCTCATCAGCTTCATGAATCGAAGGTAAGAGTAGATGTCCATGGGAGCAACTCATCCAGTCTTCACCTGAAAAAAAAAAAATTCTATTCCTGTTGGGTGATATTTTATAATTTTTATGTGAAAAATCTACACAAGCAAGAAATATCAAAAAACAGATCAGAATGTGACATAGTACATTTACATTATACGTATGTCCTGCAAGGATAAATGTCACTTTTTGGTATTGGTGCTGGAACAACCTCATCTGAGCACATAAGTAAAAATAAAAATGTGATAAAATATAATAATGATGATAATGCACAATTACAAATATGAATATTCGATGTGAATACTTTTAATATCCCTTAAATGTTTTGCCTTTTTCTTATTAATTTATTTGTAATCCTGCCTGAAGAAGGAGCCGCTGTGCTCTGAAAGCTGCAAACATATAATACTTTCTGGTCAGCCAATAAAAGTATCACTCCGAGAATACTTTAGTCATCATTGGGCAGAAAAGTATTCACATGGATTTTTCTGGCTAACACGGTACCACAATATCATTTGTTATTGTACGTCAAGATACGAATATTACAATTCTGTAAGTCTGCTACAAGGTCAATAATAAACATACAAATGTTTGGGGACACAATGCAGTCCGTGAATAACCACCTTCTGGTTTTTATTATTCAGACAGTTTTAAATCTTAATTCCACATATTTTCCACCAGATCCATCATTCTCCATCCTTTATTGTTGCATATTATCTAATGCCTTTCATAAAGCATATCTCCATTACCAACGCTGTCCTCATAGCTGTGCTGACATCCTGTGGCTGATATTACCCCGCTAATAAGTAGAGTCCCCAACACTGACCCCGAGTTACCCCACTGGTCACTGTGACCACATCTAAGGGTGTTCAAGTTAATATTCACCATATTGTCCATTAAGAAAAATACAGACAATAAACCAATGGAACAAAAATCAAGATTTCTGAAAGGCTCTTACCATTCACCGTCTCTGATAAGGGTTTGTCAAGTCCAGTTGTTGTGTCACCATGATCTTCCTGCTAAAATCGAACATTAGACATAAGAAAAAAAGACAAAACAGCAGTTTATCTTATATAAGGAGAAGATGAAAAACCAATATGACAAAAGAATGACCCCTTCATGTGGTGATCAGACTAGGTCAACAATCCACCAAGTGTTTTACATATCGACATAAATCGTTCTCTAATTTTCCTGCATGAAATGTTCTGCAGTATAGAGCTGTGTTCATGGACAGAATTAGAAGCAGCTGATTGGCATTGTGCAGATATTTCCATCTACACGGCAGACTCTACATTTATCCTCACTGAATATCAATGGCCAAGTGGATTCCCAAACTGGTGGAAATGAATATCAGCATTTATGAAACCAAAACTATCTGTAGCCGGCACTGACCCCCGATGACATGGAACCTACAGTCTGGAGGTCAGTAGAAAGCTTAATTACGTCAGTCTAGGAACCTCAGCTCCATCTACCTGATGATCCAGGAGGACATTCTGCTTCTCCTCTGGACGATCCTGGGAATATAGAGGACTGGGACTTCTCTCTGGTGGATTTCTCGGACTGGACCCATCTATAGGAAATATACATAGGACTGAATACATCGTCTACATGTGATGATCAGATGATGGGGAGACTAGGTGACCTCAGACCCGGCCTCTCCTCTATAATCAGGAAGGTCTCCTCTTACCCAGAGATGTGAGGGGCTGGTGATCCTCCATCATGACGTCCTTGTATAGATCCTTGTGTCCTTCTATATACTCCCACTCCTCCATGGAGAAATAGACGGTGACATCCTGACACCTTATAGGAACCTGACACATATAATGACCCGTCATTAGCAGACCCCTCCCCCGGCGTTATTATACAATGTCCCAGCATTCCCGGCAGCGCTCACCTCTCCGCTCAGCAGCTCAGTGATCCTGTGGGTCAGCTCTAGGATCTTCTGCTCATGTATCAGTGAATGAGGTGGAGGCTCGGTGATGTCACTCGGGGTCCTGCTCCGCCCTCCTGACACACGGGGGGTCACACACTCTCCAGACGACGTCTTCACCACTGTGCGATCCTGTGTATGAGGAGACGCCGATCACTACATCTATTCTAAGGATCCTTCACCTTTCCCTTCATTTCCCTGCTTTACTCCTAGAGATCAGAGTGATGTGAAGATCTCACCTCTCCAGTGATCCAGTAGATTATCTCCAGGGTGAGGTCTAATATTTGAGCAGCCGTGTGGCTTCTGTCCTGCTCCATCCTCAGAAGGTCATCGATGGAAAGGCCCAGAAAATATTAGCTGCCCTTCACCCTAAAGGGAACCTGAAAAAAAGAGGATTGAGAATTAATGGAAGAATATCTTTTGGGGTCCTTAGATCTGTCCTCTCCATTTCACACAGTTGACTATTCCCTCCTGTCACAGACTTTCATCCATTGATACCACCGAGCTGGTCGCCTCCTGGATCTCCTCATTCTTTATCAACTGAACATTTTGTGTCTCCAGTTTAGGAGAACTCATATACCGGAGCTGCGGTCACTGCGTCTTCTCCGATCTCTGGCAGGTCTCCTGGTTCTCTGCTCTCCAGCATGTGAGGCAGGAAGTGTAGTAGGAGGGGGCGGGGTTTAGGCTGCAGACTTCCTGTCCCTGCAGTGAGCGCCGCCATCTTGTTGGTGGAGTCTCCTAGTTCCCAGGACTCGCAGTATTACACATGGTGGCAGCAGGCGGCTGCTCCAGAGCTCAGGGGCAGAGTAGATGGGGTATTAGTGGTAGATGGGGTATTAGTGGCAGAAGCCATCGTACTCACTATATACCGCTATAATTCTTCCATATTTTGGTCATGTGAGGTCTTGTTTTTTGCGGGACGAGTTGATTTACTTTTTGTAACATTTTCGGGCACATGACATTGATCGCTTTCTATTACAATTTTTGGGAGGCAGAATGAAGAAAAACCTGGAGTTCACGAATTTCTTTTTTGGGGGGGGCGTTTATACCGTTCAGCGTGTGGTAAGATTGATAAAGCGGTTTTATTCCTCTGCTCAGTCCGATTACAGCGATGCCTCATTTATAGCTGTTTTCATGTTGTGGTTCTTTTACACAATAAATACTATTTTGCATCTCTTTATTCTGAGGACTATAACTGTTATATTCTCCACTGATGGAGCCGTGTGGCGGATTGTTTGCTGGACGAGATGACGTTTTCGGGGGAACCGGACTGTTAGTATCTCCCACTACGGCCGGTTATTGAGCGTGTGCTATATACACAACACATGGAATATACAGTATATATATATATATAGTACAGGCCAAAAGTTTGGACACACCTTCTCATTTAAAGATTTTTCTGTATTTTCATGACTATGAACATTGTACATTCACACTGAAGGCATCAAAACTATGAATTAACACATGTGGAATTATATACTTAACAAAAAAGTGTGAAACAACTGAAATTATGTCTTCTATTCTAGGTTCTTCACAGTAGCCACCTTTTGCTTTGATGACTGCTTTGCACACTCTTGGCATTCTCTTGATGAGCTTCACGAGGTAGTCACCGGGAATGGTCTTCCAACAATCTTGAAGGAGTTCCCAGAGATGCTTAGCACTTGTTGGCCCTTTTACCTTCACTCTGCGGTCCAGCTCACCCCAAACCATCTCGGTTGGGTTCAGGTCTGGTGACTGTGGAGGCCAGGTCATCTGGTGTAGCACCCCATCACTCTCCTTCTTGGTCAAATAGCAGCCGCCTCCTGCCACCATGTGTAATACTGCGAGTCCTGGGAACTAGGAGACTCCACCAACAATTTTCATAGTCATGAAAATACAGAAAAATCTTTATATGAGAAGGTGTGTCCAAACTTTTGGTCTGTACTATATATATATATATATACACATCACTGCCAGCAACACAATAACAAAACAGGAACCACTACTAGCCGCCACCAACAATCATTTATACAGGCCAACTGGGCACCTGCTAACATTACACCACTGCTCCCATAGAAGTGGAAGGAGCAGGGTCACACATTACACCACTGCTCCCATAGAAGTGGAAGGAGCAGGGTCACACATTACACCACTGCTCCCATAGAAGTGGATGGAGCAGGGTCACACATTACACCACTGCTCCCATAGAAGTGGAAGGAGCAGGGTCACACATTACACCACTGCTCCCATAGAAGTGGAAGGAGCAGGGTCACACATTACACCACTGCTCCCATAGAAGTGGATGGAGCAAGGTCACATATTACACCACTGCTCCCATAGAAGTGGATGGAGCGAGGTCACACATTACACCACTGCTCCCATAGAAGTGGAAGGAGCAGGGTCACACATTACACCACTGCTCCCATAGAAGTGGATGGAGCGAGGTCACACATTACACCACTGCTCCCACAGAAGTGGATGAAGCTAGGTCACACATTACACCACTGCTCCCATAGAAGTGGATGGAGCGGGGGTCACACATTACACCACGGCTCCCATATAAGTGGCTGGAGCAGGGTCACACATTACACCACTGCTCCCATATAAGTGGCTGGAGCAGGGTCACACATTACACCACTGCTCCCATAGAAGTGGCTGGAGCAGGGTCACACATTACACCACTGCTCCCATAGAAGTGGATGGAGCGAGGTCACACATTACACCACTGCTCCCATAGAAGTGGCTGGAGCAGGGTCACACATTACACCACTGCTCCCATAGAAGTGGATGGAGCAAGGTCACATATTACACCACTGCTCCCATAGAAGTGGATGGAGCGAGGTCACACATTACACCACGGCTCCCATAGAAGTGGAAGGAGCAGGGTCACATTACACAATTGCTTCCATAGAAGTGGATGAAGCGGAGTCATACAAACACTGCAATGTCCTGGTGCCGTTATTTCTCTGTCACACATTACACCACTGCTCCCATAGAAATAGATGAATGAGGTCAAACATCACATCACTGCTTCCATAGAAGTGAACGGAGGGGGTCACACATTACACACCTTAGATATTGCGGATCTAACCCCATCCTGTGTGATACACTGCTCTGAGCTCAATATCTCATAGCATCATCTGATAAACTGCACTTATCCTGTATCTAATCCCAGCATGTAACACCCTCCACGTATCTAAGCCCAGATACAGCGAGCAGCACTATCAGTACCAGCGCTGCCGGCCGTCCTCGGTGACACTGTCCTTGTCAGTGTCTCCTCACTGTGATCCTGAACTTCTTCCTCTCCTATCTGTTTGGAAACACCCAGAAGGGGCGGAGAGCAGTGATGTCACACACATGTGATCAGACCCCGCCCACATTTACTGCAGTCGTAATGTGAGCTAGTTGTGCACTAGGTTGTCATGGCAAATTTCAGCAGCTGCTCCCCCTAGAGTTTACAAGTGGAAATACCAAACCTTTGTAAATTATTTTTTCAGATTTTACGTCATTAACCAATTTCCGACACTGAGTACAATAATACGCCCATGTCTGACTCCCCAGGTTTGGTGCTGGCTCTGACGGCGGAGCCCGCACCTTTTTGATCGCATTACAGCTGATCTATACAGCTGACATGTATCCGCAACAGCCGTGTGTGGAATTGCGATCCACCCGCGGCTGTTGACCAGTTAAATGCCGCTATCAATCTCTGACAGCGGCATTTAACTCGCACTTAACGGAAGCACGTCGCTAAACCCGCCCATCGGTGACCCTGTCACACGATCGCGGGTCACCGATGGGTCGGCATGACAACCAGAGGTCTCCAGCAGACGTTGTCATTGCCAGATTGCTATGAGCACCGCCCGTGGTCGGCGTTCATAGCAAGTTAGCATTTCTGCTACAAACAGGTGATCTGATCATCGCCTGTGTGTAACATAGGAGATCAAAGTATTGCAGCTTCCAGTCTCCCACGGAAACTATTGAAGCAAGTAAATAGTAAATAAAAAATATAAAAATAAATATATAAATAAAGTTCAAATCACCCGTCTTTCACCCCATTCAAAATAAAACAATTTTAAAAAATCAAACATACACATATTTGGAATCGCCGCGTTCAGAATCGCCCGATCTATCAATATAAAAAAAGTTAACCCAATTGGTAAACAGAAAAAAATTGAAAAGCCAGAATTAAGTTTTTTTTGGTCGCTGCTACATTGCAATAAAATGCAATAACGGACGATCAAAAGAACGTATCTGCACCAAAATGGTATCAATAAAATGTCAGCTGGAGCAAAAAATAAGCCCTCACCCGACCCCAGATCATGAAAAATGGAGACGCTACGGGTATTGGAAAATTTAGGCATAACGGCAGCTCAGTTTTAGCATTTGGGCTATGTGCACACGTTGCGGATTAGACTGTGGAATTTTCTGTGCAGATTCTGCATTTCTTGGCAGAAAATGCAGGTCAAAATCTGCACTTTTTTTGCAGATTTTGAGTGGGTTTTTTTGCGGATTTGCTGTGGATTCTGTGCGGATTCCATGCGTTTTTTACCCCTGTGGATTTCTATTATGGAATGGGTGCAGAAACACTGCAGATCTGCAAAAAAGAAGTGACATGCTCCTTTTTTGAATCTGCTGCGTTTTCCGTGCAGATTTTTCCACACCATTAGCACAGAATTTTTATTTCCCCATTGATTTATATTATACTGTAAATCAATTGCGGATCTGCAGCGTTTCTGCATGGAAAAAAAAACTGCTGCGGATCCGCAGGAAAACCGCCCGCAACTAGTGTTGAGCATTCCGATACTGCAAGTATCGGGTATCGGCCGATATTTGCTGTATCGGAATTCCGATACCAAGTTCCGATATTTTTGTGATATCGGAAATCGGAATCGGAAGTTCCCAGTGTATGGTTCCCAGGGTCTGGAGGAGAGGAGACTCTCCTTCAGGCCCTGGGATCCATATTCATGTAAAAAATAAAGAATAAAAATAAAAAATATGGATATACTCACCCCTCCGGCGGCCCCTGGACCTTAGCGATGTAACCGGCAGCCTCCGTTCCTAAGAATGCAGAGTGAAGGACCTTCGATGACGTCGCGGCTTGTGATTGGTCGCGAGAGCGGTCACATGAGCAGTCACGCGACCAATCACAAGCCGCGACGTCATCGCAGGTCCTTCACTCCCTGCATTCTTAGGAACGGAGGCAGACGCTTGGACCGGTGAGAGCCGGGGCCGTCGGAGAGGTGAGTATATCAATATTTTTTATTTTTATTCTTTATTTTGTACATGAATATGGATCCCAGGGCCTGAAGGAGAGTTTCCTCTCCTTCAGACCCTGGGAACCATTCCGATATTTTGTGTCCCATTGATATGCATTGGTATCGGGTATCGGTATCGGCGATATCCGATATTTTTTGGATATCGGCCGATCCAATCCGATACCGATACCTTTGCATATCGGAAGGTATCGCTCAACACTACCCGCAACCTGTTCACATACCCTTAGTGAACATGGACTGTGGAATTGCACTTTTTTTTGGCAATTTCACCGCAGTTAGAATTTTTTTCCCATTTTCTAGTACATGATGTGTTAAAACGAATGGTGTCTTTCAAAAGTTCAACTTGTCCTGCAAAAAAACAAGCCCTCACACGGCCATATTGATTGAAAAATAAAAGTTATGGCTCTGGGAAGAAGAAAAGCAAAAAACGAAAATGAAAAAAACTGGAATACCCCTGGTCATTAAGGGTTAAAAACTAATAATATTTTTTTTCTTAAATGAAAGATTACCGTATTTTGCGGATTATAAGACGCACCCCAAATTTTGAGGAGAAAAATAGGAAAAAAATAGAATTAGTCTTACCGGTAATTCAGTTTCTAGAAACCTTCCACGACAGCAGCATCGGAGGATGTCTCCCCGCCCTAATGGGGGACAGGAAACACAAAGAGGTTAAATACCCCTCCCCTTCCTGCAACCACCCGCTCCATCCACCGGAGACACTAGCATGAATAGTTACCACCAAAGTGCAGGAATCATCCAATAAGAGCGTCAGATAGGGAGGGAAATTAGTGCTGTCGTGGAAGGTTCCTAGAAACCGAATTACCGGTAAGACTAATTCTATTTTCTCCAGTCACCTTCCACGACAGCAGCATCGGACTAATACCATCAATTTATTTCTTAGGGAAGGACAACAGCCTGCAGAACTTGGCTGCTGAATGTTAAATCCCTAGTAAAATCTAGTCTGTAGTGTCTGGTAAAGGTATGGACAGAAGACCAGGTGGCAGACCGGCAAATCTGCTCAGTAGATGCGTCCCCTCCCTCTGCCCACGATGCTGATACTGAGCCTTTTGTGATGTAGTAGAAGATAAATTCTGTGATGAGTATGCGAGACAGATAGCTTGTTTGATCCTATTGGCAATTGTATTCTTAGCCGCCTTCTTGCCCTTATTCCATCCCGAGGACCGAATGAATAAGTTTTGGTCGATCCTCCAACCTTCGGTTTGTTGGAGATGGTAGAGAACCACCCTAAGATCATCGAGGATGTGAAAGGCTTCTTCTTTTGTATTGGAAGGATTTGGGCAGAATGAGGGTAGCACTATATCCTGACTTCTATGAAAATCCAAGACTACCTTAGACATAAAGGAGGGATCTAAGCGGAGGATAATTCTAACTGCTGTCACTGTTAAGTAGGGCTCTTGTACTGACAGGGCCTGTAGCTCCCCTACACGCAGGGGTGGATTAAGGGTAGCCAGGGCCCCGGGCTATTCAGACACTGTGGGCCCCCCCGGTCATGTGACGGGGGTCATGTGACGGGGGTCATGTGACGGGGGTCATGTGATACCTGAACCAGATTATTCCAGAAAAATGGCCGGGCCCTACTCTACTGTAACCTATTAAATATTTGTTAAAATCTGCAATACAATTTAGGTATATTTTGACCAATAATATCACATACAAGGAACAAATACCACCGCACCATGTCAAGACCACATATTACCACCACTTGGTGACCAAATAGCACATTCAAGGGACAAATACCACAACACCATTTCCAGACCACATATTACCACCACATAGTGACTGAATACTACAATACTGATCAGTAATAAAAAACCCCCCACAATGCTATCACCATAAGTGCCAGTATTCACAGGAGATCTGTACTTAGTATGCAGTGTCTGTGTACAGGTAATACAGTGATCACTGGTGATATTATACACTGGAGCTCTGTATATAATGTATAGGTAATACAGTGATCACTGGTGACATTATACACAGGACCTCTGTATATAGTATACAGTGTATAGTGTCAGTGTATAGGTAACACTGACTCACCAGTGACGTCTCTAGGTGAAGTCCTTCATCTTTCATCCAGCACAGACCGCCATCATTTCTTCCAGCCAGGACTCGTTTCTGCAGGAAATAACAGTTATCTCGAGCTCCGCTTGCAGAACACATTACTTAATTTTTCACAACTTCTACATTACACCACATGGAGAAAAAAAGGCGATATAGTGTCACTCTGCACAGTAACAGGACCCCCCCCCCCCCCATTTAAAACAGTATACTCAAAAAATAAAATAAATACATCACTGCAGTAATAATATCCCTTAATTAGCCCCTATGGTAATAATATTCCCCACCCTGGCCCCGTGTGTCTCATTCCTGGCTCCAGCCATATGTTCTCCCATCCTGCACTCATGAGTATCCATTCTACCCCATATGATCTCCCCATCCTGCTCCATCTGTCTCCATTGTATCCATCCTGCCCCATGTCTTTCATTATGCCCCGTGTCTCCAATCATGCCCCGTGTCTACATTCTGCCCATGCCTCCAGTCCTGCCCCCAGTGTGTCCAGCAATCTGCCCCAGTATGTCCAACATATTGCCCCAGTGTCCAGCAATCTGCCCCAGTGTGTCCAGCATTGCCCCCAGACAGTGTCTCCAGCAATCTGCCCCAGTGTCTGACTCCAGCATATTGCCCCCAGTGTGTCCAGCATTGCCCCCAGACAGTGTGTCCAGCAATCTGCCCCAGTGTGTCCAGCATATTACCACCAGTGTGTCCAGCAATCTGCCCCAGTATGTCCAGCATTGCCCCAGTGTGTCCAGCATATTACCTCCAGTGTGTCCAGCAATCTGCCCCAGTGTGTCCAGCATTGCCCCCAGTGTCTCCAGCAATCTGCCCCAGTGTCTGACTCCAGCATATTGCCCCCAGTGTGTCCAGCATTGCCCCCAGACAGTGTGTCCAGCAATCTGCCCCAGTGTGTCCAGCATATTACCACCAGTGTCTCCAGCATTGCCCCAGTGTCTCCAGCATTGCCCCAGTGTCTCCAGCATTGCCCCCAGACAGTGTGTTCAACAATATGCCCCAGTATGTCCAGCATATTGCCCCAGAGTATCCAGCATTGCCACCAGTGTGTCCAGCAATCTGCTCCAGTGTCTCCAGCATATTACCCCCAGTGTGTCCAGCAATCTGCCCCAGTGTCTCCAGCATTGCTCCAGTGTCTCCAGCATTGCCCCAGTGTCTCCAGCAATCATCTGCCCCAGTGTGTCCAGCAGTCTGCCCCAGTGTGTCCTCCAGCATTGCCCCAGTGTGTCCAGCAGTCTGCTCCAGTGTCTCCAGCATTGCCCCAGTGTCTCCAGCAATCTGCCCCAGTGTGTCCTCCAGCAATCTGCCCCAGTGTGTCCTCCAGCATTGCCCCAGTGTGTCCTCCAGCATTGCCCCAGTGTCTCCAGCAATCTGCCCCAGTGTGTCCTCCAGCATTGCCCCAGTGTGTCCAGCAATCTGCCCCAGTGTCTCCAGCATTGCCCCAGTGTCTCCAGCATTGCCCCAGTGTGTCCTCCAGCATTGCCCCCAGTGTGTCCAACAATCTGCCCCAGTGTCTCCAGCATTGCCCCAGTGTCTCCATCAATCTGCCCCAGTGTGTCCTCCAGCATTGCCCCAGTGTGTCCAGCAATCTGCCCCAGTGTCTCCAGCATTGCCCCAGTGTCTCCAGCAATCTGCCCCAGTTTCTCCAGCAATCTGCCCCAGTGTCTCCAGCATTGCCCCAGTGTCTCCAGCAATCTGCCCCAGTGTCTCCAGCATTGCCCCCAGTGTGTCCAGCATTGCCCCAGACAGTGCCTCCAGCAATCTGCCCCAGTGTGTCCTCCAGCATTGCCCCAGTGTCTCCAGCAATCTGCCCCAGTGTCTCCAGCATTGCCCCCAGTGTGTCCAGCATTGCCCCCAGACAGTGCCTCCAGCAATCTGCCCCAGTATGTCCTCCAGCATTGCCCCAGTGTCTCCAGCATTGCTCCAGTGTCTCCATCAATCTGCCCCAGTGTGTCCTCCAGCATTGCCCCAGTGTGTCCAGCAATCTGCCCCAGTGTCTCCAGCAATCTGCCCCAGTTGTTGTGAATTCTGCTCTTGGGCTCCCTCTGGTGGTTGTAAGTGGTAGCGCTGCTGTATCTGAATCGCAGCATTTATCAGGTGTGTTCACTTTTTGCAATTCTGACTGGGCTATTTAGTCTTGCTTGACCCTTTAGTCAGTGCCAGTTGTCCATTGTTCCTGGAGGATTCACATCCCTGCCTGGTCTCTCCTGCTTTGCTGTTCATTTCAACAAAGATAAGTTCTGGCCTTGATTTTTGCTGTCCACATGCTGTGGCCTTATTGTTCAGTTCTTTTCCATGTTTTTGTCTTGTCCAGCTTGGTCTGTATAAGGATTTGTTTAGCCAAGCTGGTATCTCTGGAGATGCAGATATACCCTCCATATCTTTAGTTAGCTGTGGAGATTTTGTATTTTCTGTGGTGGATATTTTCTAGTGATTTAATACTGACCGCATAGTACTCTGTCCTATCCTTTCTATTTAGCTAGAAGTGGCCTCCTTTGCTAAATTCTGATTTCAGTCTGTGTTTGTTTTTTCCCTCTCCTCTCACAGTCAATGTTTGTGGGGGCTGTCTATCCTTTGGGGATTTTCTCTGAGGCAAGATAGTTTTCCCTTTTCTATCTCTAGGGGTAATTAGTCCTCCGGCTGTGTTGAGATGTCTAGGGAGTGATAGGTACATTCCACGGCTACTTCTAGTTGCGGTGTTAAGTTCAGGGTCTGCGGTCAGTACAGGTACCACCTTCTCCAGAGTACGTCCCATGCTGCTCTTAGGCCACCAGATCATAACACCCAGTGTCTCCAGCATTGCCCCCAGTGTGTCCAGCATTGCCCCCAGTGTCTCCAGCAATCTGCCTCAGTGTGTCCTCCAGCATTGCCCCAGTGTGTCCAGCAATCTGCCCCAGTGTCTCCAGCATTGCCCCAGTGTCTCCAACATTCTGCCCCAGTGTCTCCAGAAATCTGCCCCAGTGTCTCCAGCAATCTGCCCCAGTGTCTCCAGCATTGTCCCAGTGTCTCCAGCATTGCCCCCAGTTTGTCCAGCAATCTGCCCCAGTGTCTCCAGCATTGCCCCCAGTGTCCAGCAATCTGCTCCAGTGTCTCCAGCATTGCCCCAGTGTCTCCAGCATTGCCCCCAGTGTCTCCAGCATTGCCCCCTGTGTGTCCAGCAATCTGCCCCAGTGTCTCCAGCTTTGCCCCAGTGTCTCCAGCAATCTGCCCCAGTGGGTCCTCCAGCATTGCCCCAGTGTGTCCAGCAATCTGCCCCAGTGTCTCCAGCATTGCCCCAGTGTCTCCAGCAATCTGCCCCAGTTTCTCCAGCAATCTGCCCCAGTGTCTCCAGCATTGCCCCAGTGTCTCCAGCATTGCCCCAAGTGTGTCCAGCAATCTGCCCCAGTGTCTCCAGCATTGCCCCCAGTGTCCACCAATCTGCCCCAGTATCTCCAGCATTGCCCCAGTGTCTCCAGCATCGCCCCCAGTGTGTCCAGCAAGCTGCCCCAGTGTGTCCAGCAATCTACCCCAGTGTCCAGCAATCTGCCCCTGTGTCTCCAGCATTGCCCCAGTGTCTCCAGCATTGCCCCCAGTGTGTCCAGCAATCTGCCCCAGTGTCTCCAGCATTGCCCCAGTGTCCAGCAATCTGCCCCAGTGTCCAGCAATCTGCCCCAGTGTCTCCAGCATTGCCCCAGTGTCTTCAGCATTGCCCCAGTGTCTTCAGCATTGCCCCAGTGTCTCCAGCATTGCCCCAGTGTGTCCAGCATATTGCCCAGGGCCCCCCGGATTGCCGTTCGCAAAAAAAAAACAAAAAAAAAAAGAGTTCTCCTCACCTGACAAGCGCTCCAGGCAGCGAGCTCCCTCCAGCAGCGCACTCGCTGGCGACTGACAATGACGTCAGACGCCGGCGACATGTGATCTGTGGCCGACTTCAGCTGCCAGCCTCCAATTGGCTGGCGGCTGTTGTTAACTATTGACGTGCGGGCGGGCGCCCGCATGTCAATAGGAAACTGCCGCAGCGCCGGAAGGGGCCCGGTGTTACAAACTCCACCGCTGCGCTCCAGCGTCCTCGTTCTCACCGCTCCAGCGCTGCGCTCCAGCGTCCCCGTTCTCACCGCTCCAGCGCCGCGCTCCTGCGTCCTCAATCCACCGCTGCAACGTCCGGTTCTGCACGCTCCTCTGCTTCCCTGGCACTTCCGGTGGCCAGGCCCTCGGCTGGTGTTCTTTCCCTGCGCAGGCGCTCCAGCTTTCCTATAGGAAGCAGGCTCAGCATCCCTGCCTCCTCCTCCTGAAGTCATGTGTTCCTTTCTATCCAATTCCGTTCCTGCTCCTCCTATAAAGGCTAGTTCCTCCTGCTTCCTGGTGCCTGATTGTTTTAGCATTTTGCTATTACGTTTGGCCCTTCGTATTGCTCTATACTCTGTGCCTGTACTCTGTGCTAGCCCGTGCTACCCTCGGGTTCCCTTCCTTCCCTTGGTAGCTTCCCTTCAGCCCCTGCTCTAATACTCCTGTTGTTTACCTCTGATCTTTGGTTTGTTTTCCTTTCCTCAGGTTCCCTCCGTTCCAGTCTCCTCGTTCTCCAGGCCCTTCGTCTGCTTCCCGTATTTCATTCCGTTACCCTGCCTCCTTTTGTCTCTCTTCCTGGAGCCGTCCCTGCTGGTATCTCACCGTGGGTAAGTGACCTCTGGGCTTGCTCCTTGCGGTCCCTGTATAGGGGTCGTTCCCTCCTAGGTCGCTCGCCCAGGGGTAGGGCTCCCCACGGTCCAGAGGGTCCACTCTTGTTTTCCGCTAGGTTGCTACAGTACAATCAGGCCATGGATCCCGCAGGCACCCGTTTCTTGGCCCAGAAAGAGCTAACCCATTTGCGCGATAACCAACAGCGCATAATGGCTTTTTTGAAATCTATGGAGTCTCGCCTTTCCTCGATTCAGACTTCTGACCCTGTTAACACCGCCCAGTTGGCTAGTCTCCAACAGGAGCTTGCCCAGCAACGCGATACCCAGTCCCGCATGCTGAGTTATATGGCCTCCATTGACGACCGTTTGTTTAATCTTCAGTCAGCCCCAGCTGTGCTCACGCAAGCCTCTTCCCTTGACTCCAGTCCTCCGTCTCCCGCTCACCCTCCCCCTCGTTTGGGTAAACCTCCCAGGTACTCTGGCGATCCAAAACTTTGTAGGGGATTTTTAAATCAATGCCGCCTTCACTTTGAACTTCTGCCACTTCAGTATCCTTCTGATCGGGCGAGAGTGGCGTTCATTGTGTCCCATCTCGAGGGAGAGGCATTAGCTTGGGTGAATCCCCTGTGGGAGCGTGACGATCCCGTTGTCTGCCACCTGGAGGACTTTCTTGAAACCTTTCGGAAAGTTTTCGATGAGCCCGGACGCTTGGCCTCTACGACCGAGTCTCTCTTTAATTTACGTCAGGGTTCTTCTACCGTTGGACAATACGCCATCCGCTTTCGTACTTTGGCCTCGGAGTTAGGGTGGAACAATGAAGCTCTTGTGGGTGCTTTCTGGCGGGGCCTGTCCAGCCGTATTAAAGATGAGCTCGCCGGTCGTGACACCCCAACTACTCTTGAGGACCTTGTCTCTCTCGCCACTCGGATCGACCTCCGCTTCCAGGAGCGTTCGCGGGAGTCTGCGAGAGAGAGGAGATCCTCGCCTGTCTCCGCTACCTTCCGGCAGCCTAGTACTTCTCGTGCCCCCGTTTCTGTTTCCTCTTCGGTTCCATCCTCTGAACCCATGCAAGTGGATCGAGTTAAAATGGCGGAACTACGCCGCAAGGAGAGGCGCACCCAGGGTCTCTGCTTCTATTGTGGCAGTGCAACCCATTTACTCCGCAGTTGTCCTGATCGTCCGGAAAACTCTTCCGCCTAGGACAGGTAGGAGAGGCCTCCCTAGGCGCCTGCGTTTCCTCTCAACCCCTGACTCTTTCCATTCTTTTTTTCTCTAACCAGCATCTATCTTCCGAGGTGGCGTATGTGGATTCTGGAGCGGCAGGCAATTTTATCAGCCTTGAGGCGGTTCGGAGGCTTCGCGTACCTGTAATCTCTTTGGACACTCCCCGACTAATCGCCTCCGTGGACGGAAGACCTTTACAAGACGCAATTTCTCTCGTCACTGAAGAAGTGGAGATTCAGATAGGGGCCCTTCATCGCGAGAAGATCGCTTTTTATGTTCTGCCTAACCTTTCCTACGCCTTTCTACTGGGCCTTCCCTGGCTTCGACTACATGAGCCTACACTGAATTGGCGCACTGGAGACGTACTTCGGTGGGGCCCTTCGTGCCATAGTCGTTGTCTTCAGTCTATATGTCCGGTTTCTCGTACCCAGCCTGCTGAAGTTCCAGATGGATTACCTTCCCCTTACTGGTCCTACGCTGATGTCTTCAACAAACGAGAGGCTGAGAATCTTCCTCCCCATCGTCCTTACGATTGTCCTGTGGAGCTCCTTCCCGGTCGTTCTCCACCTAGGGGAAGGATTTATCCGCTTTCAGCTGCCGAGACCAAATCTATGTCGGAATACATACAAGAGAACCTAGCTAAAGGTTTCATCCGGAAATCCTCCTCCCCTGCTGGAGCAGGGTTCTTCTTTGTGAAGAAAAAGGACGGTTCCTTAAGACCTTGTATAGACTATCGGGGTTTGAACAGCATCACAATCAAGAATCGGTATCCTCTGCCCCTTATTCCGGAGCTCTTTGATCGCCTCCGAGGCGCTCGAGTTTTCACTAAGTTGGACTTACGAGGCGCTTACAATTTGGTCCGGATTCGCTCTGGCGATGAATGGAAAACTGCTTTCAACACCCGGGATGGCCATTACGAGTATTTGGTCATGCCTTTCGGTCTTTGCAACGCTCCCGCGGTTTTCCAAGAGTTCGTCAACGATGTGTTCCGGGACCTTCTCTACTCGTGCATCTTGGTCTATTTGGATGATATCCTTATTTTTTCTTCTGATCTTCCGTCACATCGCAGAAGTGTTCGCGAGGTTTTGCAACGCTTAAGAGATAACCACCTGTATGACAAGATAGAGAAATGCTTGTTTGAGCAAACCTCACTGCCGTTCCTCGGATACATTGTCTCTGACTCCGGCCTTAAGATGGACCCTGAGAAGGTTAATGCCATCATTAACTGGCCGCGGCCCTGCGGTGTGAAAGCCATCCAACGCTTCATCGGATTCGCTAATTACTACAGGCAATTCATTCCACATTTCTTCTCCATGATTCGTCCTCTTTCTTTTCTCACTCGCAAAAGTTCCAGCTCCAAGGACTGGTCTCCTGAGGCCGAGAAGTCTTTTTTTCAACTTAAAGAAGCTTTTTCTTCTGCTCCAGTCTTGCATCACCCTGAGGTGAACAAGCCTTTCATTTTGGAAGTTGACGCCTCTTCTACCGGGGCTGGAGCGGTGCTCTCACAAAAGACTCCTGAGGGCCTAACGGCTCCTTGCGGCTTCTTCTCCAAAGCCTTTTCACCTTCAGAACGAAATTACACAATTGGTGATCGTGAACTGCTGGCCATCAAATTGGCTCTAGAGGAGTGGAGATACCTTCTGGAGGGTTCGGTGCACCCGTTTGTAATCTTCTCTGATCACAAGAATCTTACTTACTTGCAGACTGCGCAAAGATTGAATCCACGACAAGCGAGATGGTCCTTGTTCTTTGCTCGCTTTGAGTTCGAGCTTCGTTTTCGGCCCGGCAACAAAAACATAAGAGCTGACGCTCTGTCCAGGTCCTTCCAATCTTCTGATGTCATGGAGGAGCCTGCTTACATCATTGACCCTACTAAAATGGTTACCGTAGCTCCATTACAGATGCTCCAGCCTCCACCGGGTAAGACTCTTGTCTTGGATGTTGACACTAAGAAGGTCTTATCTTGGGGCCATTCTTCCAAATTGGCTGGTCATGCCGGTGTTAGAAAGACTATCCTTCTCATTTCACATTACTATTGGTGGCCTACCTTACGTCAAGACGTAGAAGACTTTGTGGCCTCCTGTCCTTCTTGTGCCAGAAACAAGGTACCCAGACGACTGCCACATGGAGCTCTCCTTCCTCTTCCGGTTCCGTCCGCACCCTGGCAACACATCGCAATGGACTTCATCACCGATCTACCTTGCTCTTCGGCCTGCACGGTCATCCTCATTGTTGTGGACAGATTCTCTAAAATGGCTCACTTCATTCCATTAACCGGTTTACCTTCAGCTCCTGAGTTGGCTAACATTTTTATTCTTAATATCTTCAAATTCCATGGTCTCCCTCAGCACATCGTCTCAGACAGAGGGGTTCAATTTACTTCCCGCTTTTGGAGAGCCTTGTGTAAGCTTTTAAAGGTGAATCTGGACTTCTCTTCCTCATATCATCCTCAAACCAACGGTCAGGCAGAACGTACCAACCAAACTCTGGCTGTTTATCTTCGACATTTTTCTAATGCTCACCATAACGACTGGGTCGAACTACTTCCTTGGGCGGAGTTTGCCTACAACAACCATTCCAGCGAGTCCTCTGCTAAGTCTCCATTTTTTGTTGTTTTTGGACGGCATCCAAGTGTTCCCTTACCAGTCTTTCCTGCCTCTGGTGTTCCAGCTGCTGATTCGATGGCTCTCGACTTTTCCTCCATCTGGGGCGAGGTCAAAGAGACGTTAAAACTAGCTTCTTCTAGAATGAAGAGACAAGCTGACAAGAGACGTCTAGATTCTCCTCCTTACTCTCCTGGTGACAAAGTATGGCTTTCTTCAAGATTCATCAGACTCAAGATTCCTTCCTACAAGCTTGGTCCACGATTCATCGGTCCTTTTGAGATTCTACGTCGAGTCAACGAAGTCGCTTACAAGCTGAAATTGCCTGCCTCGCTCCGAATACCCAATACGTTTCATGTCTCTCTTCTCAAACCAGCCGTCTTTAACCGTTTTCATTCTCCCTCTTGTACTTCTTCTCAACTAGCCAGCACAGATAACATTTTTGAGGTTAAGGACATTTTGGCTGTTAAAACAATTCGGGGAAAGGAGTTTTTTCTGGTGGACTGGAAGGGTTTTGGTCCGGAGGAGAGGTCCTGGGAACCCTTGGAGAACATTGATGCCCCTCGTATTCTAAATAAATTTTTTGCTACTCTTCGTAAAGGGGGGCATAAGAAGGGGGGTACTGTTACAAACTCCACCGCTGCGCTCCAGCGTCCCCGTTCTCACCGCTCCAGCGCTGCGCTCCTGCGTCCTCAATCCACCGCTGCAACGTCCGGTTCTGCACGCTCCTCTGCTTCCCTGGCACTTCCGGTGGCCAGGCCCTCGGCTGGTGTTCTTTCCCTGCGCAGGCGCTCCAGCTTTCCTATAGGAAGCAGGCTCAGCATCCCTGCCTCCTCCTCCTGAAGTCATGTGTTCCTTTCTATCCAATTCCGTTCCTGCTCCTCCTATAAAGGCTAGTTCCTCCTGCTTCCTGGTGCCTGATTGTTTTAGCATTTTGCTATTACGTTTGGCCCTTCGTATTGCTCTATACTCTGTGCCTGTACTCTGTGCTAGCCCGTGCTACCCTCCGGTTCCCTTCCTTCCCTTGGTAGCTTCCCTTCAGCCCCTGCTCTAATACTCCTGTTGTTTACCTCTGATCTTTGGTTTGTTTTCCTTTCCTCAGGTTCCCTCCGTTCCAGTCTCCTCGTTCTCCAGGCCCTTCGTCTGCTTCCCGTATTTCATTCCGTTACCCTGCCTCCTTTTGTCTCTCTTCCTGGAGCCGTCCCTGCTGGTATCTCACCGTGGGTAAGTGACCTCTGGGCTTGCTCCTTGCGGTCCCTGTATAGGGGTCGTTCCCTCCTAGGTCGCTCGCCCAGGGGTAGGGCTCCCCACGGTCCAGAGGGTCCACTCTTGTTTTCCGCTAGGTTGCTACACCCGGTGAGCAGATGGGAATCGGCCCGATGCGGGCCCCCTCTCTCTGCCCACCGGGTCCGGAGGCACATAAATGCCGGTGGGCATTCAGTCACACTCGGGCAGATTAGCAGAGGGTCAATCTGTGCGGTAGCCCAGGGCCCCCCCACACCACTGGGCCCTGGGCTACCGCCCATATTGACCCTCTGATAATCCGCCCCTGCCTACACGCCTAGCAGAAGTAATTGCTACCAAAAAAATAGTCTTAAATGTAAGGTTTTTAGACTGGTAGATGACAAAGGTTCAAATGGGTCTCTGGTTAAGCTATTAAGCATGAGATTTAAGTCCCAAGGGGGAATATGGCTACGAAGTCTGGGCCGGATCCTTGCTGCCGAGGTCATATACCGTTTTATCCAGTGATGACTAGCTAAGCTCTAGTTAAAGAAAAAACTAAGAATTGACACCTGCACCTTCAAGGTACTAGGTGTAAGACCTTGATCAAGCCCCTTTTGAAGAAAGTCCAAAATCTGAGCAATGATAGGATGGAAGGGATCAGGCATGTTCGGAGAACACCAAGACGAGAATTTCTTCCAAACCTTGACATAAATGGCGTTGGTCACTGGCTTCCTACTCTTTTGGAGAGTTTGTATCACTTCATCCAAAAGCCCCTTAGCTCTTAGGATTCTAACTTCAGTAGCCAGGCAGCAAGGTTCAATCTGTGAAGGTCCGGATGTAACAGGGGACCCTGGTGGAGGAGGTTGCCTTTCTGGGAAAGCAGCAGTGGACCCTCCTGGGCCATGTCCATCACAGCACTGTACCAACTCCTTCCCGGCCACATGGGAGCGATTAGAATCATGGTGACCTGATCGGACCGTATCTTCTGTAAAGTCCTTGCCAGAATCGGGATCGATGGGAAGGCATAGGACAGGTTGAGGCTCCAAGAGTGAGAAAAGGCGTCTATGCCTAATGCCCCGTCTGCGGAATTCAAGGAGAAGAACGCCTTCACTTTCGCGTTCTGGCCATTGGCAAATAGGTCCACAAATGGAATTCCCCATCTTGTCACTAGGGATAGAAAGGTTGCTTGGTCGAGGCACTGTTCCCCCGGATGGACATCCCTTCTGCTGGGGAAGACTGCCTGCGTATTGGTGGACCCCTTCAGGTGGACTGCTGTAAGGGACAGAAGGTGTTTCTCTACCCAGAAATTTTTTTTTGCAGTGACCAATTTCAATCTGACATACTTTGTGCCCCCCTGGTGACGGAGATATGCCACTGTGGTCATATTGTCGGAGTAGACATGTACATGATGATCTTGGACAAGGGCAGATGCGGCTTTCAATGCTTGTTCTACTGCCTTCAGTTCTCTGAGGTTTGAGGAACTGGTTCTGATTTCTGGGGACCATAGACCCTGAAAGTGGGTTTTCTCTACCACCGCACCCCAGCCCCTCTGACTGGCATCTGAAGTGAGTATCTTCAGGGGAAGCTGATCCCAGCTGACCCCCCGCTGGAGATTCCGGTAGTTTAACCACCACACAAGGGAAGACTTCACATGACTGGTAGGGAACTCTCTTGGTCAGAGAATCTTGATGCCTGTCCCAAGATGAAAGAACATGAGTCTGGAGGACTCGTATATGGGCTTGGACTCAGGGTGCTGCCTGGATGCATGATGTTAATGACCCCAGGAGCGACATCCAGTCCATTAGGGTGGGAGACCTCTGGTCTCTGAATGTTTTCATGTATGGGAAAACCCTTGTGTTTTCTAGGTTTTAGCCCCCCAAACATTTCGCCCTGAACTGACTGCTTTATCTCCTCCTCCTCAAGCCCCCATGGTGCTTCTCACCATACCGATTAATTCCTCCATATCCTTGGAGGAAAAATTATATTTTTTATTATCGGACCTGGGGGTGGAAGTGGAACCCGCATTCTCCCAAACATCCTCCGAATCAGAGGTAAGGACTTCACCTGAGTCTGAATCAAAGTCCACAAATGCCAACGTCCTTGTTCGGTACGCAACAGACCATCAGTGCAGGGCTGGCAAAACGTCTTCTTATAAGCTGAGAGAAGCTTGATACCACATACGCCACACATGCAGCTGGGCCCTCTATCCTTCTTAGACCGGGTTCACATTAGCGTTTCTGTGGGCAGCGTATGATCCGCATACATCCGCCTACGTCATGCGTACATATCTTTAACATGGTGTAAATATCAACGAGAAAATCAGCCGCACTCAAGTAGTTGACATTTATGCAAAAAGTGTTGTTTCTTTATTCATGCGCAGAGACGTCACCAGGTGCTTTATAACATATAGTAATTGCGGACAATAAGGTTAACGTTTCGACCAGGGGCGGTCTTTGTCAAAACCTCACTTGTGCCGGAGCAATAAATGGAGGACAGGAGTGTAAGGAGTAAGTCCCAATGGGGCAGCTCTAATTGCAGTCTAAAGGAATAATGTCCTCTTTGTAGGTGATGGAGTTTAACATGGTGTACACAGGGACATGCTTTTGCATGCATTCACATGCATACGCATGCGTCGCTTCACGGTGTGCGGCGGTTTCCGGCAAACGCAACATGTTGCATTTTTTGAGGCGTCAAATATTGCACAATCGTCCGCATGCGGACAATTGTGTCAAAAAACGCATTACTGTCTATGAGAATGCATTGGTACGCAATGAGATGCGTTCGATACGCATGCATACTTTAGACTGCGCATGTCCAGAAAATGATGTCACTGCCTCCACCATGCGCATAAAAAACGCATACACACGCAGCGTTTTTTTTTGCGTCATGCGCAAGATGATGCGCAGGCGTAAGCATGCTTTTGCATGCGTTTGCGCATGCAGATAATACGCTGTGCACAGAAATGCTAATGTGAGCTTAGCCTTAGGGACATTGTCTCCCTAAAATGAGAGAGAAAGGTGGACTAAGTCTCCCCTAAGGACACCATAGATAGGAAAGGACCTTCATCCACTACTTACAGTAGGAGGGTGGACACTGGGATCTGCAGAGGCAGGAAGGGAGGATTTGTCGCCATCCATGGTCAGCCCATCAGTGGTCACACAGAGACATAGACAATGAGCCTTACCTGGAGGTATCCCCGACCAGGATTAAATAACCGAGGTCCCAGCGTTACACAGTTGTGCTCCTCCTCCCCCAGGTCGCAGGGAGGAATCCCAAGTGGAACGCACAGGAAGTGAACCGAGAGTTCACCCAACATCACTTCCGGTGCGCGCTGTATCTGGATACTGCCGCATGAGGAGCGGAGGACCCCGGCTGCACATCACCTCTCCGCTTTACCCCTAAAGGAGGCGCAGGAGGAGCGGAAAAAGGGGGTCCCGGGTCACATGGCATGCATGGAGACGGAAGCAGCAAGTGGAGGAAAGCAGAGCCCCCAACCTCAGCTGCCCGGCAGTAAGTGAATAGCCCTGGGTGCTCTAAATCGCCGGCCACGGCACCACCATCAGGGAATCTCTTCATGCCCCATAGGGAACAGGAAAAACACTGGTGGTTGCAGGAAGGGGAGGAGTATTTAACCTTTTTTGTGTTTCCTGTGACCCATTAGGGCAGGGAGACGTCCTCCGATGCTGCTGTCATAGAAGGTGACTGGAGAAAAACTTTTTTTTAATAAAATGGTAGTGCTTCTTACAATCCAGGTGTCTTACTGATTACCGGGGGTGGTGGATGTGGTGAAGCAGGGTCCCAGGGTCGCTGCTGAAGGAGGAAGGAGTGGGGCGATTCTGCGGACCCCAGACTGGGAGAAAGGGGTGTTCGGATGTACAACGCTGCCGGTGTTTGGTGGTGCAGGCCGCAGTGGAGCAGAGTCCCAGGGTTGGTGATGGAGGAGGCAAGAGTGGCGCTGCGGGTGTTCAGTGGTGTGGGGGCTCCGCCGGCATTTTGTGAAAGCCCAGAGCCCCCGCATTGTTTACTATGTGGTGGACTCTGGGAAAATGGCGGCTGGGGTGGCACCTGCGCAGATGGAGATCTTGGTGCTGAGATATCTCCCGAGATCTTGGTGCAGAGATCTCCATCTGCATCCACGGCCATTTTCCTGGAGACATCGCGTAGAGGCAGGTGCGGATGGCAATCTCTGCTTTCCTCCGAGTGAGAAGCGGGAAGTCAGACCCTGGAAGAATGGTGGCCGCCATATGCCGCTACCGCTCGCCATCGTATCACGACCGCTTGCTCCAATACCACCACCGCACATCGCAGGACCACCGCAACACCCCCAGCTCTGGGCCCGCAGCATTGACCCCTCAGTAAGAACAGTGTTTGGATTATAAGACGCACCCCCATTTTGCCCCTAATTTTGGGGATCATAAAAGTGTGTCTAATCATCAAAAAAATAAGGTAATACATTTTTCAATGGTTGAAACATTTTTTTATGGCATTTTCCCTTTAACCCCTTTCTGACATCAGACATACTATCCCGTCGATGTGACCTGGGCCCTTATGACTATTGACGGGATAGTACATCATACGCAATCAGCCGCGATCACGGGGGGGAGCGCGGCCGGGTGTCAGCGGATTATCACAGCTGATACCCGGCACTATGTGCCAGTAGCGGTCACGGACCGCTCCTGGCACATTAATCCCCGGAACACTGCGATCAAACAAGACTGCAGCGTTCCGGTGACATAGGGAAGCATCGTGCAGGGAGCGGGCTCCCTGTGTGCTTCCCTGAGACCCTCAGAACAACGTGATGTAATCGCGTTGTTCCGAGGGCTTCCTTCCTGCAGGCCCCCGGATCCAAGATGGCCGCGGGGTCCTTCTGGGTCCTGCAGGGAGGTGGCTTGTCAGTGCCTGCTGAGAGCAGGCTCCGGCAAGCTTCCTTCACTGCCTGTCAGATCAGCTATCTGACTTTATATAGTGATGTCCCACCTCGGGAGAATGTAAAAAAAATATATTATACTGTTTAAAAATATTTTTTTAAAAATCCTAAATAAAGAAAAAAAATAAATATTGTTCCAATAAATACATTTCTTTATGTAAATAAAAAAAAAAAAAAAGTACACATATTTAGTATCGCTGCGTTCGTAACGACCCGACCTATAAAACTGTCCCACTAGTTAACCCCTTCAGTGAACACTGTAAAAAAATAAATAAAAAACAAAGCAAAAAACAATGCTTTATCATCATACCACCGAACAAAAAGTGGAATAACACGCGATCAAAAAGACGGATATAAATAAACATAGTATCGCAGAAAACATCATCTTGTCCCGCAAAAAAACGAGCCACCATACAGCGCCATCAGCGAAAAAATAAAAATGTTATAGCTCTCAGAATAAAGCAATGTAAAATCAATTTTTTTATATAAAAAAGTTTTTATTGTATAAAAGCGCCAAACCAAAAAAATGATATAAATGAGGCATTGCTGTAATCGTACTGACCCGAAGAATAAAACTGCTTTATCAATTTCACCACATGCGGAACGATATAAACGCCTCCCCCAAAAGAAATTCATGAATTGCTGTTCATTCTGCCTCCCAAAAATCGTAGTAAAAAAGTGATCAAAAAATATGTGCCTGAAAATGGCAAAAATAAAAACGTCAACTCGTCCCGCAAAAAACAAGACCTCACATGACTCTGTGGGCCAAAATATGAAAAAATTATAGCTCTCAAAATGTGGTGATGCAAAAATTATTTTTTGCAATAAAAAGCATCTTTTAGCATGTGACAGCTGCCAAACATAAAAACCCGATATAAAAGTAAATCTAACCCCTCTTTATCACCCCCTTAGTTAGGGTAAAATAATAAAATAAAAAAATGTATTTATTTCCATTATCTCATTAGGGCTAGGGCTAAAGTTAGGGTTTAGATTAAGTTTACAGCTGGGATTAGGGTTAGGGTTGGCATTAGGGGTGTGTTGGGGGTTAGGGTTGTGGTTAGTGTTGGGATCAGGGGTGTGTTGTGGTTAGGGGTGTGTTGGGGTTAGGGTTTGGATTAGGGGTGTGTTGGGGTTAGGGTTGTGGTTAGGATTGGGATTAGGGTTAGGGGTGTGGTTATGGTTGGGATTATTGTTAGGGGTGTGTTGGGTCTAGGGTTGGAGTTATAATTGGGGGGTTTCCACTGTTAGGTACATCAGGGGCTCTCCAAACGCGACATGGTGTCCGATCTCAATTCCAGCCAATTCTGCCTTCCCTTCTGAGCTCTGCCGTGCACCCAAACAGGGGTTTACCCCCCACATATGGGGTATCAGCGTACTCAGGACAAGTTGGATAACTTTTGAGGTCCAATTTTTCCTGTTACCCTTGGGAAAATAAAAATTTGGGGGCTAAAAAATCATTTTTGTGGAAAAAAAATGATTTTTTTATTTTCACGGCTCTGCGTTATAAACTTTAGTGAAACACTTGGGGGTTCAAAGTTCTCACAACACATCTAGATAAGTTCCTTGGGGGGGTGTAGTTTCCAAAATGGGGTCACTTGTGTTTTTTTTTACTGTTTAGGCACATCAGGGGCTCTGCAAACGGTACATGATGCCCGCAGAACATTCCATCAAAATCTGCATTCCAAAATGTCACTACTTCCCTTACGAGCCCGGATGAGTGGCCAAACAGTAGTTTTCTCTCACATATGGGGTATTAGCGTACTCAGGAAAAATTGGACAACTGTTGGGGTCCAATCTCGCCTGTTACCCTTGGGAAAATAAAAAATTGTGGAATAAAAAATAATAAAAATATTTTATTTTTTTCACGGCTCTGCGTTATAAACTTTAGTGAAACACTTGGGGATTCAAACTTTTCACAACACATCTAGATAAGTTCCTTGGGGGGTCTAGTTTCCAATATGGGGTCACTTGTGGGGGTTTCTACTGTTTAGGTACATCAGGGGCTCTGCAAACGCAATGTGACACCTGCAGACCATTCCATCAAAGTCTGCATTCAAAAACGGAGCTCCTTCCCTTCCAAGCTCTGCCATGCGCCCAAACGGTGGTTCCCACCCACATATGGGGTATCAGCGTACTCAGGACAAATTGCACAACAACTTTTGAGGTCCAATTTCTCCTGTTACCCTTGGGAAAATAAAAAATTGGGGGCAAAAAGATCATTTTTGTGAAAAAAAAGGATTTTTTTTATCTTTACGGCTCTACATTATAAACTTCTGTGAAGCATTTGTGGGTCCAAAGTGCTCACCTCACATCTAGATAAGTTCCTTAGGTGGTCTACTTTCCAATATGGTGTCACTTGTGGGGGCTTTCCACTGTTTAGGCACATCAGGGGCTCTCCAAACGCGACATGGCAACCGATCTCAATTCCAGCCAATTTTGCATTGAAAAGTCAAATGGTGCTCCAAACCCTTCTGAGCTCTGCCATGCGCCCAAACAGTGGTTTACACCCACATATGGGGTATCAGCGTACTGAGGACAAATTGCACAACATCTTTTATGGTCCAATTTCTTTTGTTACCCTTGGGAAAGTAAAAAATTGGGGGCGAAAAGTTCATTTTTGTGAAAAAAAATATTCTTTATTTTTACGGCTCTACATTATAAACTTCTGTGAAGCACTTGGGGGTTCAAAGTGCTCACCACACATCTAGATAATTTCATTAGGGGGTCTACATTCCAAAATGGTGTCACTTGTGGAGGGTTTCCACTGTTTAGGCACATCAGGGGCTCTTCAAACGCGACATGGTTTCCTATCTCAACTCCATCCAATTTTGCATTGAAAAGTCAAACGGTGCTCCTTCCCTTCCGAGCTCTGCCATGCGCCCAAACAGTAAATTACCCCCACATATGGGGCATCGGGGTACTCAGGAGAAATTGTACAACTACTTTTTGGGTTCAATTTCTCCTGTTACCCTTGGGAAAATATAACAAATTGGATCTGAATTAAATTTTTTATGAAAAAAGTTAAATGTTCATTTTTATTTAAACATTCCAAAAATTCCTGTGAAGCACTTGAAGGGTTAATAAACTTCTTGAAAGTGGTTTTGAGCACCTTGAGGGGTGCAGTTTTTAGAATGGTGTCACTTTTGGGTATTTTCTATCATATAGACCCCTCAAAGTGACTTCAAATGTAATGTGGTCCATAAAAAAAAATGGTGCTGTAAAAATGAGAAATTGCTGGTCAACTTTTAACCCTTATAACTCCCTGATAAAAATAATTTTGGTTCCAAAATTGTGCTGATGTAAAGTAGACATATGGGAAATGTTACCTTTTAAGTATTTTGTTTGACGTATCTCGGATTTAAGGGCATGAAAATTCAAAGTTGGAAAATTGCTACATTTTCAAAATTTTTGCCAAATTTCCATTTTTTTTCACAAATAAACGCAGGTAATATCAAAGAAATTTTACCACTATCATGAAGTACAATATGTCACGAGAAAACAATGTCAGAATCACCGGGATCCGTTGAAGCGTTCCAGAGTTATAACCTCATAAAGGGACAGTGGTCGGAATTGTAAAAATTGGCCCGGTCATTAACATGCAAACCACCCTTGGGGGTAAAGGGGTTAAAATAAGGGTGCATTCTTTTTGTTGCTGATTTCCTCTATATAGTGACCCCAGTTACAGTGGAAATTCAGGCTTCTGGCTGTATAGCAGCAGCTCCTGCTGAAGAAGCGCTTCCTCCTCTAGACCAGGCGACATGGTGGGGGCTTGTTCTCTCTCTAGGATGTTGAAGGTGGCATTCATCTCTTCTCCCCCGCAGGAGAGAAGAGATGAAAGATCAAGTTTTTTTTTGTTTTTTTTTTGTGCTCACACAGGAGAAGCTGCCGGCGCTGAGAGGAGAGAGGAGACATCGCGGGAGCTGGATGAGTATTTCTCTGCATCTACAAGGGGCCGGGCGGCGCACTGGGGGGGAAAGTGGGGGGCACATGCAAACTTTATTTTTCACAAAAAAAACCAAAAACTTGATCTTTCATCTCTTCTCTCCTGTAGGGGAGAAGAGATGAATTCTGCCTTCAGCACCACAGCGGGGGGGACAGCGCTTAGTATAGCGCTGTCTCTCCTGCACGGTCTGTGTGCTCATCAGGCGGCACACGGGCGGCACACGGATGCCGCACGTGTGCCACACTGATGTGCTACGTGAGCACACGAACACACGGACACATAACTCCGATACCGATTTCTCCGGTACCGGAATTATCTGGACGTGTAAAAGAGGCCTTAATGAGATTCTCGTGCTCCGGGGTGTCCTGTGGGCGAGGTGGGGCTTTATGTGGTGCTCTGTTAAAGGTATTCATACTGATCCCTCACTGCAAATCCCGATTGCACAACAACCACAAGACAGATATCACCAGGTATCACTGTAATCAATATAACGGTGCTGACCTGACACTGTAGTTACTGAGCACAATCCTGCTGACAGGTTCCCTATAAAAAAGTTAACTCACAATGTGCCAATGCTTTCATTTCTAATGCCTCGGCAATGAAGAGGCAAAATCCCCCCCACCCCCAAACAAGAAAAGTGTCTTCAAAAAGTCTTGAAAACATTGAAAGGGATGTGGCACTGATTGGATCATCGCAGTCCCTTCATTCAGCTCATCAGTGGGGTAGTAAGTGTTAGATGGCCACCAGTCAGCTTCCAGTTTTGTAGTACAGTAGAATCAATTTTATTTAAAAAGATCATCAAATCTTATTTCTCATTAAAGCCAAATGTGTGATATACATTACGCCACCATTGAGTCCCATAGTTAATGATAACATTATTTATTGCATAAATTCTGTAACAAATTGTTCTCGATCTACTCAAGTGAACCTCAGATATTCCTGATACGGTAATTTTCTGTTCCAGTTCAGCTACAAATGAGGATTTCAGTGAATACCACACATCAGCCATCTCTGAGCTCAAGCTAAACATTGCTGAGTTAGTAGTAATGGTTTTCTACATAGTAGTTACGTTACACACTAGGAGGCATGTCGACAAAACAAATTCTACATTAATATTAAACGTCTTTTCCCTTGTGTGACTTCTGATGTTTAATAAGAGTGGATAGACGTTTGAAACATTTTCCACATTCTGAGCATGAAAATGGCTTCTCCCCTGTGTGCATTCTGAAATGGTTAATAAGATTGGATTTATGGATGAAACACTTCCCACATTCTGAGCATGAAAACGGCTTCTCCCCTGTGTGAGTTTTTAAATGTTCCATTAGATGTGATCTCTGATTAAAACACTTCCCACATACAAGACATGGAAATGGCTTCTCCCCTGTGTGAATTCTTTGATGTACAACAAGATCTGACTTCTGGGTAAAACATTTCCCACATTCTGAACACGGATATCGCTTCTCTCTTATGTGAGTTCTCACATGCTGCATAAAACTTGATCTGTGACTAAAACACTTCCCACATTTTGAACATGAAAATGGCTTCTCCCCTGTGTGAATTCTCACATGCTGCATAAAATTTGATCTGTGACTAAAACACTTCCCACATTTTGGACATAAAAATGGCTTCTCTCCTGTGTGAATTCTTTGATGTACAACAAGATCTGACTTCTGGGTAAAACACTTCCCACATTCTGAACACGGATATGGCTTCTCTCCTGTGTGAATTCTTTGATGTACAACAAGATGTTTCTTCTGAGTAAAACATTTCCCACATTCTAAACACGGATATGGCTTGTCTCCTGTGTGAATTCTCTGATGTGCAACAAGAATTGATTTAATAATAAAACGCTTCCCACATTCAGAACACAAAAATGGCTTTTCATCTTTGTGACTCCTCTTGTGCATGGTAAGATTTGATTTCTTTTTAAAATGTTTCCCACAATCTGAACATATGAAACCATTATCAAGTTTATGTCCAGTGCTACTTTTGAAAGTCAGTAATTGATTGTCATTGGCTTCATAAAAAGGAGATAAGTGTAGATGTCCATGGGAGCTACTCATCCAATCTTCTCCTTAAAAAAAATATTTCCATTAGATGTTATTTTATAATTTTTATGTGAAAAATCTACAAAAGCAAGAAATATATCAAAATACAATAAACAGATCAGAGATGGACACAGTACATTTACATTATATGTCCTGCGAGGATACAAGTCATTTTTGGTATTGGTGCTGGAACAACCTCATCTAAGCACACAAGTAAAATACGTAATAAAATACAATAATTATGATAATGCATTTTGTAAGTCTTCTACAAGGTCATTAATAAACATACAAAAGTTTGGGGACACAATGCAGTCCGTGAATAACCACCTTCTGGTTTTTATTATTCAGTTTTAAATCTTAATTCCAGATATTTTCCACCAGATCCATCATTCTCCATCCTTTATTGTTGCATATTATCTAATACCTTTCATAAAGCATATCTCCATTACCAACACTGTCCTCATAGCTGTGTGCTGACATCCTGTGGCTGATATTAGCCCGCTAATAAGTAGAGTCCCCAACACTGACCCCGAGTTACCCCACTGGTCACTGTGACCACATCCAAGGGTGTTCAAGTTAATATTCACCCCGTTGTACATTAAGAAAAATACAGACAACAAACCAATGGAAAAAAAAATCAAGATTTCTGAAAGGCTCTTACCATTCACCGTCTCTGATAAGGGTTTGTCAAGTCCAGTTGTTGTGTCACCATGATCTTCCTGCAAAGATCCCACATTAGACATAAGAAAAAAAGACAAAACATCAGTTTATCTTATATCAGATGAAGAAGAAAAACCAATATGACAAAAGAATGACCCCTTCATGTGGTGATCAGACTAGGTCACCAATCCACCAAATGTTTTACAAATCGACATAAATCGTTCTCTAATTTTCCTGCATGAAATGTTCTGCAGTATAGAGCTGTGTTCACGGACAGAATTAGAAGCAGCTGATTGGCATTGTGCAGATATTTCCATCTACACGGCAGACTCTACATTTATCCTCACTGAATATCAATGGCAAAGTGGATTTCCAAAGTGGTGGAAATGAATATCAGCATTTATGAAACCAAAACTATCTGTAGCCGGCACTGACCCCCGATGACATGGCACCTACAGTCTGGAGGTCAGTAGAAAGCTTAATTACGTCAGTCTAGGAACCTCAGCTCCATCTACCTGATGATCCAGGAGGACATTCTGCTTCTCCTCTGGACGATCCTGGGAATATAGAGGACTGGGACTTCTCTCTGGTGGATTTCTCGGACTGGACCCATCTATAAGAAATATACACAAGACTGAATACATCATCTACATGTGATGATCAGATGATGGGGAGTCTAGGTGACCTCAGACCCGGTCTCTCCTCTATAATCAGTACGGTCTCCTCTTACCTGGAGATGTGAGGGGCTGGTGATCCTCCATCATGACGTCCTTGTATAGATCCTTGTGTCCTTCTATATACTCCCACTCCTCCATGGAGAAATAGACGGTGACGTCCTGACATCTTATAGGAACCTGACACACACAATGACCCGTCATTAGCAGACCCCTCCCCCGGCGTTATTATATAATGTCCCAGCATTCCCGGCAGCACTCACCTCTCCGCTCAGCAGCTCAGTGATCCTGTGGGTCAGTTCTAGGATCTTCTGCTCATGTATCAGTGAATGAGGTGGAGGCTCGGTGATGTCACTCGGGGTCCTGCTCCATCCTCCTGACACATGAGGGGTCACACACTCTCCAGACGACGTCTTCACTACTGTGTGATCCTGTGTATGAGGAGACTCTGATCATTACATCTATTCTAAGGATCCTTCACCTTTCCCGTCATTTCCCTGCTTTATTCCTAGAGATCAGAGTGATGTGAAGATCTCACCTCTCCAGTGATCCAGTAGATTATCTCCAGGGTGAGGTCTAATATTTGAGCAGCCGTGTGGCTTCTGTCCTGCTCCATCCTCAGAAGGTCATCGATGGAAAGGCCCAGAAAATATTAGCTGCCCTTCACCCTAAAGGGAACCTGAAAAAAAGAGGATTGAGAATTAATGGAAGAATATCTTTGAGGTCCTTAGATCTGTCCTCTCCATGTCACACAGTTGACTATTCCCTCCTGTCACAGACTTTCATCCATTGATATCACCGAGTTGGTCGCCTCCTGGATCTCCTCATTCTTTATCATCTGAACATTTTGTGTCTCCAGTTTAGGAGAACTCATATACCGGAGCTGCGGTCACTGCGTCTTCTCCTGGTTCTCTGCTCTCCAGCATGTGAGGCAGGAAGTGTAGCAGGAAGGGGCGGGGTTTAGGCTGCAGACTTCCTGTCCCTGCAGTGAGCGCCGCCATCTTGTTGGTGGAGTCTCCTAGTTCCCAGGACTCGCAGTATTACACATGGTGGCAGCAGGCGGCTGCTCCTCCTGAGCTCAGGGGCAGAGTAGATGGGGTATTAGTGGTAGATGGGGTATTAGTGGTAGATGGGGTATTAGTGGCAGATGGGGTATTAGTGGTAGATGGGGTATTAGTGGTAGATGGGGTATTAGTGGCAGATGGGGTATTAGTGGTAGATGGGGTATTAGTGGCAGATGGGGTATTAGTGGTAGATGGGGTATTAGTGGCAGATGGGGTATTAGTGGTAGATGGGGTATTAGTGGCAGATGGGGTATTAGTGGCAGATGGGGTATTAGTGGCAGATGGGGTATTAGTGGCAGAAGCCATCGTCCTGGCAGTATACCGCTATCATTTGTCCATAGTTTGGTCATGTGAGGTCTTGTTTTTTATACCGTTTATACCGTTCAGCGTGTGGTAAGATTGATACAGCGGTTTTATTCTTCTGCTCAGTCCGATTACAGCGATGCCTCATTTATAGCTGTTCTCATGTTGTGGTTCTTTTACACAATAAATACTATTTTTCATCTCTTTACTCTGAGGACTATAACTGTTATATTCTCCACTGATGGAGCCGTGTGGCGGATTGTTTGCTGGACGAGACGACGTTTTCGGGGGAACAGGACTGTTAGTATCTCCCACTAAGGCCGGTTATTGAGCGTGTGCTATATACACAACACATGGAAGAGATATATATTCATCACCACCAGCAACACAATAACAACACAGGAACCACTACTAGCCACCACCAGCAACCAAGTATACAGGCCGACTGGGCACCTGCTAACATTACACCACAGCTCCCATAGAAGTGGATGGAGCGGGGTCACACATTACACCACTGCTCCCATAGAAGTGGATAGAGTGAGGTCACACATTACACCACAGCTCCCATAGAAGTGGATGGAGCGGGGTCACACATTACACCACCGCTCCCATAGAAGTGGATAGAGTGAGGTCACACATTACACCACTGCTCCCATAGAAGTGCAAGGAGCGGGGTCACACATTACACCACTGCTCCCATAGAAGTGGATGGAGCAGGGTCACTCATTACACCACTGCTCCCATAGAAGTGGATGGAGCAGGGTCACACATTACACCACCGCTCCCATAGAAGTGGATGGAGTAGGGTCACACATTACACCACTGCTCCCATAGAAGTGGATGGAGCGGGGTCACTCATTACACCACCGCTCCCATAGAAGTGGATAGAGTGAGGTAACACATTACAGCACTGCTCCCATAGAAGTGGATGGAGCGGGGTCACACATTACACCACTGCTCCCATAGAAGTGGATGGAGCAGGGTCACACATTACACACCTTAGATATTGCTGATCTAATCCCATCCTGTGTGATACACTGCTCTGAGCTCAATATCAATATACCAAGACATGCTTGGTGTCTATGAACTCGTAATGACCTGGAGAATCATAACGGCCGGTCAGTTTTAGCATTTGGGCTATGTGCACACGTTGCGGATTAGACTGTGGAATTTTCTGTGCAGATTCCGCATTTCGTGGCAGAAAATGCAGGTCAAAATCTGCACTTTTTTTGCAGATTTTGAGTGGTTTTTTTTGCAGATTTGCTGTGGATTCTGTGCGGATTTCATGTGTTTTTTACCCCTGCAGATTTCTATTATGGAATGGGTGCAGAAACGCTGCAGATCTGCGAAAAAGAATTGACATGCTCCTGTTTTGAATTTGCTGCGATTTCTGTGCAGATTTTTCCGCAGCATCAGCACAGCATTTTTATTTCCCCATTGATTTATATTATACTGTAAATCACTTGCGGATCTGCAGCGTCTCTGCACGTAAAAAAACTGCTGCGGATCTGCAGGAAAACCGCCCACAAAGTGTTCACATACCCTTAGGCTGGCGTCACACTAGCGAGTTTTACGGACGTATGAGCGCAGAAAATACGTCCGTAAAATACATATTACACACGGCCCAATGAATCTCTATGGCCCAGCTCCTATCAGCCGTATATTACGGATCCGTAATATACGGTCTTGTACTGCCATAGAAAATCGCAGCATGCTGCGTTTGTCAGCGTATTGCGCAAAAAAAAGCCAATGAAAGTCTATGGGGGCGAGAAAAATACGGATTCCACACGGACCAGCAGTGTGACTTGCGAGAAATACGCAGCCGTGTTCTATAGAAAAGCCGGTAATTCAATTGCCGGCTTTTCATTTCTCCTGCCTAAACCCGACAGGATATGAGACATGATTACATACAGTAAACCATCTCATATCCCCTTTTTTTTTGCATATTCCACACTACTAATGTTAGTAGTGTGTATGTGCAAAATGTGGGCGCTGTAGCTTGTAAAATAAAGGGTTAAATGGCGGAAAAAAATGGCGTGGGCCCCCGCGCAATTTTCTCCGCCAGAGTGGTAAAGCCGGTGACTGAGGGCAGATATTAATAGCCAGGAGAGGGTCCATGGTTATTGGCCCCCCGTGGCTACAAACATCTGCCCCCAGCCACCCCAGAAAAGGCACATCTGGAAGATGCGCCTATTCTGGCACTTGGCCACTCTCTTCCCACTCCCTGTAGCGGTGGGATATGGGGTAATGAAGGGTTAATGTCACATTGCTATTGTAAGGTGACATTAAGCCAGATTAATAATGGAGAGGCGTCAATTATGTCACCTATCCATTATTAATCCAATAGTACGAAATGGTTAATAAAACACACACACATAATTGCAAAGTACTTTAATGAAATAAAGACAAAGGGTGTTGTAATATTTTATTATACTGGAAATCCACCTGAAGACCCTCGTCCTGTAAAAAAGGTAACATAAAAAGTCAACAATATCCCACCGCTACACGGGAGTGGGAAGAGAGTGGCCAAGTGCCAGAATAGGTGCATCTTCCAGATGTGCCTTTTCTGGGGTGGCTGGGGGCAAATGGTCAGTCCGTCAGTGGTCACACAGAGACACAGACAATGAGCCATAACTGGAGCTATCCCCGACCAGGATTAAGTAACCGAGGTCCCACCGTTACACAGTTGTGCTCCTCCTCCCCCAGGTCGCAGGGAGGAATCCCAAGTGGATTCACAGGAAGTGAACCGGAAGTTCACCCGACATCACTTCCAGTGCGCGCTGTATCCGGATACTGCCACATGAGGAGCGGAGGACCCCGGCTGCACATCACCTCTCCACTTTACCCCTCAAGGAAGCGCAGGAGGAGCGGGAAAAGGGGATTCCGGGTCACATGGCATGCATGGAGATGGAAGCAGCAAGTGGAGGAGGAAAGCAGAGCCCCCGACCTCAGCTGCCCGGCAGTAGGTGAATAGCCCTGGCTGCTCTAAATCGCCGGCCATGGCACCACCATCAGGGAATCTCTTCATGCCCCATAGGGAACAGGAAAAACACTGGTGGTTGCAGGAAGGGGAGGAGTATTTAACCTTTTTTGTGTTTCCTGTCCCCATTAGGGCAGGGAGACGTCCTCCAATACTGCTGTCATAGAAGGTGACTGGAGAAAAACTTTCTTTTAATAAAATGGTAGTGCTTCTTACAATCCAGGTGTCTTACTGATTACCGGGGGTGGTGGATGTGGTGAAGCAGGGTCCCAGGGTCGCTGCTGAAGGAGGAAGGAGTGGGGCGATTCTGCGGACCCCAGACTGGGAGAAAGGGCTGTTCGGATGTACAACGCTGCTGGTGTTTGGTGGTGCAGGCCGCAGTGGAGCAGAGTCCCAGGGTCGGTGATGGAGGAGGCAAGAGTGGCGCTGCGGGTGTTCAGTGGTGTGGGGGCTCCGCCGGCATTTTGTGAAAGCCCAGAGCCCCCGCACAATTAATATGTGGTGGACTCTGGGAAAATGGCAGCTGGGGCGACACCTGTGCAGATGGCGATCTTGGCGCTGAGATCTTGGTGCAGAGATCTCCATCTGCATCCGCTGCCATTTTCCTGGAGACGTCGCGTAGAGGCAGGTGTGGATGGAGATCTCTGCTTTCCTCCGAGTGAGAAGCGGGAAGTCAGACCCTGGAAGAATGGCGGCCGCCATATGCCGCTACCGCTCGCTGTCATATCACGACCGCTTGCTGCCATACCACCACCGCACATCGCAGGACCACCGCAACACCCCCAGCTCCAGGCCCGCAGCACTGATGCCTCAGTAAGAACAGTGTTCGGATTATAAGCCGCACCCCCATTTTGCCCCTAATTTTGGGGATCATAAAAGTGCGTCTAATAATCCAAAAAATAAGGTAATGTGCAACGCCCCAGAGTCCTGGTCGTTGCAGTAATGTTGTTCTTCCACCAGGGGGAGCGATATTACATCTGAAGGTAATAAAGGAGATCTCCTGTCGAGGTATCACAACCACACACTACACTTCACACTCAGACCGCCAGGGGGAGCTAAGCTTCTATTAGGGCACTCCTCACAGTTAGGTAAAACTGGTGGTTTGGTTAGGAAGTTAGACAGTCAGAACCCAACAGGGTTTGGAGAAGCTGGCTGGAGGGAGAGAGAGCCAGATCCAGACTGCTGTCTGCGGAGGACGAGGGTCCACGGAGCTGTGCCTGCCCCACATGCAGCAGCATCCAAAGAAAGAGACACGAAAGAGAATTGTGTTGCAGTGAGTGAGAAACGAAGTCATAGCAAAAGGAGAGGAAAACCAGAGGGAGTTCTGCCCTGTAAAAGGCTGCCTCTTTCTGAGGCGCAAAGATCCCAGTAGCCAGGACACCGAGGGAGTAAGGATCTCTATGCTTTGCTTCAGAGACCGGCAGGACAGTTAATTCCACGTTGGCTGCCCGACCTTATACCCAGGAGGCACGGTGGCAACTTGTGGGGGTCAGGGCGTCTCTAGGGTCCCTACAAAAAGCCTCAGGCCATCAGTCATACGGGTTTTGTCCTATCCTATCCATCAGGGGGACAGAGAGGAAGAGACTTAACATCTCCAATAGTTGTGAGGACCTTACCGAGTTGCTCAGCAGGGAGGTACTACAACACCCAGGCGCTAGAGGAAGGCTACTGATTTCCACCTGGATAAGGGGACTCTGGATTTGCATTTGGACCGGCCCGACTCTGCCTGCCCTGTGGTCTGTACCCTGGACTGTGGATGCTGAAGCCTTCAGTAAAGGTAAAGAGTCTGCAACCTTGTGTCCTCGTTATTCACTGCGCCTTACATCATCCACCATCTCCATCTACACTCTGGGAAGCCCTGGGGATACACTTTACCTGTGGGAAGTTACACCATCTAGCTGCCATAACATCACCCCAGCGGACCCCTAAGCAGCGTCGGTCACCCTGACCGAATACCACAGGTGGCGTCATGAACATTATCCTATAAACACTCTTCCTTTTATTGGACGCCCCTCAAAGGGCCACGGACCGGGTCAGGCCACCGTGACATCCCCCAAACCGAAGGACCCGGTACCGAGTACCCCATTGCCCTGACGTGGGGGTGCTCCAAATACATTTTTCAATGGTTGAAACATTTTTTTATGGCATTTTCCCTTTAACTCCTTTCTGACATCAGGCGTACTATCCCGTCGATGTGACCTGGGCCCTTAGCCGCGCTCACGGGGGGAGGGGGGCCGGGTGTCAGCTGTTTATCACAGCTGATACCCGGCACTATGTGCCAGTAGCGGTCACGGACCGCTCCTGGCACATTAATCCCCGGATCACTGCGATCAAACAAGACTGCAGCGTTCCAGTGACATAGGGAAGCATTGCCAGGAAGGGGGCTCCCTGTTTGCTTCCCTGAGACCCTCAGAAAAACGCGATGTAATAGAGACCAGGCTGTAAGACTGTATGCTATCTTGGATGATCAAAGTAATCGATCCTTGGCAAGATCAACATTCTTTGACCTATTCAACATCAAAGGGCCAAGCACTCCCTACTCATTAAAGACGTGTGCAGGTACTGTGACAACAGCAGGCAGGAAAGCTACTGACTACCAAATCGAGTCATTAGACGGACAATTCTGCCTACCGCTACCTACGATCATCGAATGTAACCAGATCCCAGACAACAGATCTGAAATCCCTACGCCAGATGTAGCAATCCATCACGCTCACTTAAAGCGAATAGCACACCTTATACCGGAACTCGACCATCAGGCCCAGATAATTCTGCTGTTGGGGAGAGATATCCTGCAGGTTCATAAAGTGAGACGTCATATCAATGGACTCCACAATGCTCCCTATGCCCAAAAGCTAGACCTAGGATGGGTCATAATTGGCAACGTATGCTTGGGACGCATGCACGCCCCATCTTCTGTGACAAGCATGCTGACAAATACAGTGGAGAAAGGACAACCATCTCTGTTTCAACCTTATAACAATGAGTTCCATGTCAGGGAACTGCCACACAGCATCCAACTGCCCAACCATTTAATAGACTTTACTCACGACAGCAGTATAGTGTCAGGAAGCTATGAGGATCAGTTAGGGTGCACAGTCTTCCAGAGAACTAAGCAGGACAACCAAGTGGCAATGTCGGTAGAGGACAAGTTGTTCTTAGAGGTAATGGACAAGAGACTCGTTAAAGATGAGACCAACAGCTGGGTTGCACCTCTTCCCTTCAAAACCCACAGACCACGTCTACCGAACAACAGAAATCAGGCATTACAATGTTTCTCCTCTCTCAAGCGTAATCTGCAAAAGAAACCAGAGATGAAAGATCACTTTTTCTCCTTCATGTCAAAGATTTTCGAAAACTGTCACGCAGAACTAGCTCCCACTCTCAAAGACTCTGAAGAATGCTGGTTCCTACCCATGTTCGGAGTATACCACCCTAAAAAACCAGGCCAGATCAGAGTCGTGTTCGATTCCAGTGCCAAATTCAATGATGTCTCCCTGAATGACGTTCTACTGACAGGACCAGACCTCAATAACAAACTGCTGGGTGTACTTATGCGCTTCCGCAAGGATTCCATTGCCTTCATCGCTGACATCCAGCAAATGTTCCATTGTTTCCTTGTGAGAGAGAGAGACAGGAACTTCCTAAGATTCTTCTGGTACAGAGACAATAATCCTACTAAAGAAATCACAGAGTATCGCATGAGATTGCACATCTTTGGCAACAGTCCTTCCCCTGCAGTCGCCATTTATGGACTCAAAAGTTCGGCTCAGGAAGGAGAAGCAGAATACGGAGCAGATGTCAGACAATTCATAGAAAAGGACTTTTATGTCGACGACTGTCTGAAAGCCATGCCTTCAAATGAGACTGCCATCAGTCTTCTCAGGAGAGCCCAGGACATGCTTGCCTGCTCGAACCTTAGGCTTCATAAAATAGCCTCAAACAGCCAAGAACTCATGGAAGCATTCCCTTCTCAGGACCTATGTAATGGTCTCAGAGACCTGGACCTGGGGTCAGACCCCGCACCAATGCAACGCAGCCTCGGGCTCTGGAATCTACAGTCGGACACTTTCATCTTTCAGGTCAGCCAGGAAGAAAGGCTCTCGCAGAGGCGTCCTGTCTACCATCAACAGTCTGTCTTGGGCTTCACAGCTCCTGTTACTATACAAGGCAAGGCCCTACTAAGAGACTTAACTAGGGAAACATCTGACTGGGATGCACCTCTGCCACCTGATAAGAGGATCCAGTGGGAAGAGTGGAAGAACTCGTTAGCGGCACTCTCCAACCTGAATGTGCTAAGACCATACGCCCCTGTGCAATCTACTGAGATACAGAGCCAAAGACTGTACATATTTGCAGATGCTTCCGTCAAAGCAATTGCCGCTGTTGCCTACCTCAAAACTGTAGACTCCAAATGTCAGTGCCACATTGGTTTCATTATGGGAAAGGCCAAACTCGCACCACAACCAGAGCACACTATACCCAGGTTAGAGCTTTGTGCCGCAGTCCTAGCTGTTGAGTTAGCGGAGTTCATCACATCCGAAATGGATATCGACCTGACACAGGCCAAGTTCTACTCAGACAGCAAAGTAGTCCTGGGATATATCCACAACGAAACCAGGCGATTCTACGTTTATGTCAATAATAGAGTGCTACGAATCAGGAGATCAGTTCATCCAAAGCAGTGGCATTACATACCCACGGACCAGAATCCCGCAGATCATGCAACTAGAGCAGTTGACGCAAGTCGACTAGGAAGCACAACGTGGCTCTCAGGACCAAAACTATTGTACAATGAGGAATGTTTTCCAGACACCTTTGAACTAGTAGGAGAGGACTCAGATGCTGAAATCCGCCCTCAGGTGTCTACACTTCATACAATGACCTCTGTTATCCAGCTTGGATCTTGCAGGTTCGACAGATTCTCAAGTTGGAAGTCACTAATTCGAGCCATTACCTGCCTGACTCATATAGCTCGCTCATTCAGGGCCATAAGAACTTGTGGCACAGAAAAATGTAAAGGTTGGCATCTTTGTAAAAATACCTATGTTACCTCCGACTTAGAGTTCTCTAGAAATCACATCATCCTCACTGTTCAAAGAGAAACCTACTTTGCAGAAATCCAATGTCTTATTAACAAAGCTCCAATACCAATGAGCAGCGTATTGAGAAAACTCGACCCATTCATCGACAACAGCGGCCTGCTGAGAGTAGGCGGCCGACTCAAAGAAGCTGAGATGGAGTTTGTGGAGAAATTCCCTCTTATACTTCCCGGAAAATGTCATGTTGCCTACCTAATCGTACAACATTACCACAATCTGGTCAAGCACCAAGGAAGACTATTTACAGAAGGAGCCATCAGATCTGCTGGCGTGTGGATCATTGGTGCAAAGAGACTCATCAGTAGTGTCATCTACAAATGTATTACCTGCCGTAAGCTTCGTGGTTCGACTCAAACTCAAAAGATGGCTGACCTACCAGCAGATAGACTCAGCCCAGACCCTCCCTTTACCAGCGTTGGTCTCGATGTGTTTGGGCCTTGGTCAGTTGTTACACGTCGTACTAGAGGCGGCCAAGCCAATAGTAAACGTTGGGCAGTCATGTTCACTTGCATGTCAATCAGAGCCGTCCACATAGAGGTCATCGAGTCCCTCGACACGTCAAGCTTCATCAATGCCTTAAGACGCTTTATTGCCATCCGTGGTCCTATCAAGAACATACGCTCAGACAGAGGTACCAACTTCGTCGGTGCAGCAAAGGAATTGGGAATACCTTCAAATCTAGACTATAAGACTCTTGAGAGGTTCCTCAGTGACCAAAGTTGCACATGGTCATTCAACCCACCTCATTCTTCACATATGGGAGGATCTATGAACGAATGATTGGTCTAGTACGGAGAATTCTTGACTCCACTCTTCAAGAAGGAGCAGCGAGGCTCACCCATGAAAGCCTCATCACCTTCATGGCAGAAGCTGCAGCTATAATTAACACAAGACCCCTGGTTCCAGTTCCTAATGACCCTGAGGAGCCCTTGTTATTGACTCCCGCTACTCTACTTACCCAGAAAACGGGACTGTCCAGTGCCCCTCCAGGAGGATTCGACGCTAAGGACCTCTACAAGCGCCAATGGAGACAGGTACAAAGCCTTGCAAATACTTTCTGGGACAGGTGGCGCAAACAATATTTGTCTACCCTGCAGCCACGTACGAAGTGGCAATCTACCAAACCTAATCTGAACGTAGGTGACCTTGTTCTTGTAAAAGACTGTCAAATTCATCGGAACCAGTGGCCACTTGGTCTAGTTACCGCAACGTTCCCCAGCAAGGACGGCAACGTCCGCAAAGTTGAACTAAGGATGACCAAAGGGAATGAACCTAAGACATTTTCCAGACCGGTATCTGAACTGGTCCTATTGTTGCCTTCGGAAGAAAGGAGTAGTGACATCCGTTGATGTCAGACGGGGAGTGTTCTGTCTCCGCCATCTAATTTGTTACCTCCAATTATCTGTTTGCATAATTTGCAGTTTCTCAGCCAGTATACAGGACTTGATATATTCATACCTTTATTTATCTGTGTGCTTTGGCTCCATCTAGCGGTCAGAGTTATGTTGACAGTTCTATTTTTCTGTTATGTATTTTTTATGTCTGATTCTCCTCCCTTGCAATGCATTATGGTAGCTCAGCCCACATTTCCCTCCAGTTTCCTTTCATTTTCTTCAGTTTGCCTCTCAAGGAAAGACGCTTGCACTTCATCCCTCTTGCGATTGCATTGCCGGTATGTCTTTATGTTTTTCTCTAGATAATTCCTGCTCTATATCAGCCTAGCCTAACCAGTTGTACTCCTAGTTCAGTTACTAGCCTTCTAAATGTCATGCATAACGTTTATCATGTGTAGTATGTATCGTTCTATACCATGTACTGATTCCATGTATATCATTGTTCACAGTTTCACCGCATCAATATACCACTACGTTTAATAAAGCACAGACTCAACCACAGTCTCCTTATTGGACCCCGGTATAGCGGTTTAGCTGACTGGATAGCTACTTGGGCCTGTCTCATTTAGTGAGGACAGAACAGGGGTATTTAGTCATCCGGCTGTGTCGAGGTGTCTAGGGTTTGTTAGGCACACCCCACGGCTACTTCTAGTTGCGGTGTTAGTTCAGGGTTTGTGGTCAGTATAGATTCCACTTCTCCTGAGAAAGTCTCATGCCGCTCCAAAGTCACCGGATCATAACAGTACAACTGGCCAACAATGAGTTAAATGCATCTCAGAAGAAGGGAAGAAAGGTGTTGAGTCATTTTTTTTTCTGTAGTCTGTTTTGCCTGTTCCTCCCTCTTTTTCCCTGGGTGGCTGAGGAGTCTTGTGCTAGCATGGATGTTCAGGAATTAGCTTCTCGTATAGACCAGCTTGCTGCTAGGGTGCAGGGAATTTCTGATTATATTGTTCAGACTCCTGTTTTGGAGCCGAAGATTCCTACTCCTGATTTGTTTTTTGGTGACAGGTCTAAATTTCTGAGTTTTAAAAACAACTGTAAACTGTTTTTTGCTTTGAGACCTCGATCCTCTGGTGATTCCATTCAGCAGGTTAAAATCGTTATTTCCCTGCTGCGTGGCGATCCACAGGATTGGGCATTTTCCCTGGAATCTGGGAGTCCTGCTTTGCTTAATGTAGATTCCTTTTTGCAGGCTTTAGGACTATTGTATGATGAACCTAATTCTGTGGATCAAGCGGAGAAGACCTTGTTGCTTCTGTCTCAGGGCCAAGAGGCGGCAGAATTGTATTGTCAGAAATTTTGAAAATGGTCTGTGTTGACTAAATGGAATGATGATGCTTTGGTGGCAATTTTCAGAAAGGGTCTTTCTGAATCCGTTAAAGATGTTATGGTGGGGTTTCCCACGCCTGTTGGTCTGAGTGATTCTATGTCTCTGGCCATTCAGATTGATCGGCACTTGCAGGAGCGCAGAACTATGCGTACTGTGGCGTTGTCCTCAGAGCAGAGTCCTGAGCCAATGCAGTGTGATAGGATTCTGTCTAGAACAGAAGGACAAGGATTCAGATGTCAGAATAAGTAGTGTTTTTATTGTGGCGACGCTTCTCATGTCATTTCAGTCTGCTCAAAGCGTACAAAGAAGATCGCTAGTTCATTTACCATTAGTACTGTACAACCTAAATTTCTGTTATCTGTGTCCCTGATCTGCTCATTGTCATCATTTTCTGTCATGGCGTTTGTGGATTCAGGCGCCGCTTTGAACTTAATGGACTTTGAGTTTGCCAGGCGTTGTGGTTTTCCCTTGCAGCCTTTGCAGAACCTTATTCCTCTAAGAGGCATTGATGCTACACCTTTGGCTAAAAATAAGCCCCAGTTTTGGACTCAGGTGACCATGCGCATGGCACCAGCCCATCAGGAAGATTGTCGATTTCTGGTTTTGCATAATTTGCATGATGCTATTGTCAAGGTGAAAATATATTTTCTTATATACCTTTTGTACTTTTATATATCTTATACTGTGAAACAATAAGTTTTCCCTTGCTAATGCAAATGTAACTGTATTAAAGATGGCTGCCAGTGTTCATTCTTCACTTCAGTTTAGAATCTGAAGGGTTAAGTTTCATTTCTCCTGAAAAGATAACTCAGGAATGTGAAGAAAGAAGTAACCACCGGGAGACGTTCTGACGAATCGGAGAGAGAGACTGGACACTAGATGTATACTGCTTAAACCCCGCCTATTGCATTCCTTTTTAGTACCGTGTATTTGGAAAATAAAGTTCAGTTGCTATGACCGTGGCTGACACACATATAGTCACATGAGCATGCACTGAGATTGAACCAGCTACCTGTCTGACTCATTCTTACCCGGTACCACATGCTTATAGTTTAATTTGGAATGACTGGTGAATGAGGGTATATTGTCGTTACGACCCCGACACTATCGTGCTGGGTTTTCCGTGGTTGCAGGTACATAATCCTGTGTTGGATTGGAAGTCTATGTCTGTGACTAGCTGGGGTTGTCAGGGGGTTCATAATGAGGTTCCTTTAATGTCCATCTCCTCTTCTTCCTCTTCCGAAATTCCAGAGTTTTTGTCTGATTTTCAGGATGTATTCAATGAGCCCAAGTCCAGTTCTCTTCCACCGCATAAGGACTGTGATTTTGCTATTGATTTGATTCCAGGCTGTAAGTTCCCTAAGGGCCGACTTTTCAACCTGTCTGTGCCTGAACATACTGCTATGCGGAGTTATGTTAAGGAGTCTTTGGAGAAAGGGCATATTCGGCCATCTTCTTCACTGATGGGAGCAGGTTTTTTTTTTGTTGCTAAGAAGGATGGCTCCTTGAGACCCTGTATTGATTATCGCCTCTTGAATAAGATCACGGTCAAATTTCAATACCCTTTACCCTTGCTTTCCAATTTGTTTGCTAGGATTAAGGGGGCTAGTTGGTTTACAAAGATTGACCTTCGGGGGGCGTATAATCTTGTTCGTATTAAGCAGGGTGATGAATGGAAAACTGCGTTCAATACGCCCGAAGGCCATTTTGAATACCTTGTGATGCCGTTCGGGCTCACTAATGCTCCATCTGTTTTTCAATCTTTCATGCATGATTGTCATGATCTCTGCAGGCAGAGATCATAGCAAGCCTATAGAGGGACAAGCTCTCGGAAGATGGAACTATACTGACCATGAACTAAGCCTGCCGCGCAACTAGAAATAGCCAGGTAGCATTTCCTATTTATCGCTAGATGCCCAGCTCTGGCCTAAGACCTAAATAGCTAGCAGAGGGAAATATAAGACCTGGCTCACCTCTAGAGAAATATTCCAAAGAAGACAGTAGCCCCCCACATATAATGACGGTGAGTTCAGATGAAACAACAAACGCAGCAGGAAAATAGTCTTAGCAAATTTGAGGTCCGCTTACTAGATAGCAGAAGACAGATAGTATACTTTCATGGTCAGCAGAAAAACACTAACAAAACACCATCCAGAGATTACCTTAAACTCTGGCATTAACTCATAACGCCAGAGTAGCAATCCCTGATCAACGAGAGCTTTCCAGACACAGTAACAAAACTTCAGCTGTGAACTGGAACAAATAGGCAAAACAAAACATGGACAAAAGTCCAACTTATCTAGTAGTTGTCTAGAAGCAGGAACAAGCACTGAGAGGCATCAGATAACATTGTTGACCGGCAAGAAACCACCAGAGAAATGAGCTTAAATAGCGACACCCACTACTGATGGAACCAGGTGAAACAGGAAAGAGGATGACAAGTCCAATTCCACAAGCGGCCACCGGGGGAGCCCAGAATCCAAATTCACAACAGTACCCCCCCCTCAAGGAGGGGGCACCGAACCCTCACCAGATCCACCAGGGCGACCAGGATGAGCCCTATGGAAGGCACGAACAAGATCAGAAGCATGAACATCAGATGCATTGACCCAAGAATTATCCTCCTGGCCGTAACCCTTCCAGTTGACCAGATACTGGAGTTTCCGTCTGGAAACACGAGAGTCCAAAATTTTCTCCACAACGTACTCCAACTCACCCTCAACCAACACCGGAGCAGGAGGCTCAACTGAAGGTACAACAGGTACCTCATACCTGCGCAATAACGACCGATGAAAAACGTTATGAATGGAAAAGGACGCAGGGAGGTCCAAACGGAAAGAAACAGGATTAAGAATCTCCAATATTCTATAAGGGCCGATGAACCGAGGTTTAAACTTAGGAGAAGAGACCCTCATAGGGACAAAACGAGAAGACAACCACACTAAATCTCCAACACAAAGCCGAGAACCAACACGACGATGACGGTTGGCAAAACGCTGAGTCTTCTCCTGGGACAACTTCAAATTGTCCATAACCTGCCCCCAGATGTGATGCAATCTCTCCACCACCGCATCCACTCCAGGACAATCCGAGGATTCCACCTGACCGGAGGAAAATCGAGGGTGAAACCCCGAATTACAAAAAAACGGGGACACCAAGGTGGAAGAACTGGCCCGATTATTGAGGGCGAACTCTGCCAATGGCAAAAAAGCAACCCAATCATCCTGGTCAGCAGAGACAAAACACCTCAGATATGTCTCAAGGGTCTGATTAGTCCGCTCGGTCTGGCCATTAGTCTGAGGGTGAAAAGCAGATGAAAAAGACAAATCTATGCCCATCCTAGCACAGAATGCCCGCCAAAATCTAGACACAAATTGGGTACCTCTGTCAGAAACAATATTCTCAGGAATACCGTGCAATCGGACAACATTCTGAAAAAACAGAGGAACCAACTCAGAAGAAGAGGGCAACTTGGGCAGAGGAACCAAATGGACCATTTTAGAGAAACGGTCACAGACCACCCAGATGACAGACATCTTCTGGGAAACAGGCAGATCTGAAATAAAATCCATCGAGATGTGTGTCCAAGGCCTCTTAGGAATAGGCAAGGGCAACAGCAGTCCGCTAGCCCGAGAACTACAAGACTTGGCCCGAGCACAAACGTCACATGACTGCACAAAGACTCGCACATCTCGTGACAGGGAAGGCCACCAGAAGGATCTTGCCACCAAATCCCTGGTACCAAAAATTCCGGGATGACCTGCCAATGCAGAAGAATGTACCTCAGAGATGACTCTGCTGGTCCAATCATCCGGAACAAACAGTCTATCAGGCGGACAACGATCCGGTCTATCCGCCTGAAACTCTTGCAAGGACCGCCGCAGATCAGGAGAAACGGCCGACAAAATTACTCCCTCCCTAAGGATACCTGTGGGTTCAGAATTACCAGGAGAGTCCGGGTCAAAACTCCTAGAAAGGGCATCTGCCTTAACATTCTTAGAACCCGGTAGGTATGACACCACAAAATTAAAGCGAGAAAAAAATAAAGACCAGCGCGCCTGTCTAGGATTCAGGCGTCTGGCAGTCTCAAGATAAATCAAATTTTTGTGGTCAGTCAATACCACCACCTGATGCCTAGCCCCCTCGAGCCAATGGCGCCACTCCTCAAACGCCCACTTCATGGCCAAAAGCTCCCGATTCCCAACATCATAATTCCGCTCTGCGGGCGAAAATTTGCGAGAAAAGAAGGCACAAGGCCTAATGACGGAGCAGTCGGAACCTTTCTGCGACAACACTGCCCCAGCTCCGATCTCCGAAGCGTCAACCTCAACCTGAAAAGGCAGATTCACATCAGGCTGACGCAACACAGGGGCAGAGGCAAAACGGCGCTTAAGCTCCTGAAAGGCCTCTACAGCATGAGGGGACCAATTAGCAACATCAGCGCCTTGTCTGGTCAAATCAGTCAGTGGTTTAACGACATCCGAAAAACCAGCAATAAATCGGCGGTAAAAGTTGGCAAAGCCCAAAAATCTCTGAAGACCCTTAAGAGAGGAGGGCTGAGTCCAGTCACAAATAGCTTGCACCTTGACGGGATCCATCTCAATGGAAGAGGGAGAAAAAATATACCCCAAAAAGGAAATTTTCTGGACCCCAAAAACGCACTTAGACCCCTTCACACATAAAGAATTAGACCGCAGAACCTGAAAAACTCTCCTGACCTGCTGGACATGAGAGTCCCAGTCATCAGAAAAAATCAGAATATCATCCAGATATATTATCATAAATTTATCCAGAAAATCGCGGAAAATATCATGCATAAAAGACTGGAAAACTGAAGGGGCATTAGAAAGACCAAAAGGCATGACCAAATACTCAAAGTGGCCCTCGGGCGTATTAAATGCGGTCTTCCACTCATCCCCCTGCCTGATCCGCACCAAATTATACGCCCCACGAAGATCAATTTTAGAGAACCACTTAGCACCCTCTATACGAGCAAACAAATCAGTAAGCAATGGCAATGGGTATTGATACTTAACAGTGATCTTATTCAGAAGCCGATAATCAATACATGGTCTCAAAGAGCCGTCTTTTTTTGAGACAAAGAAAAACCCAGCTCCCAAGGGAGAAGAAGATGGACGAATATGTCCCTTTTCCAAAGACTCCTTTATATATTCCCGCATAGCAGCATGTTCCGGCACAGACAAATTAAACAAACGACCCTTTGGATATTTACAACCCGGTATCAAATCTATGGCACAATCGCACTCACGGTGCGGAGGTAAGGACCCAAGCTTGGGTTCGTCAAAGACGTCTTGATAATCAGAGAGGAACTCAGGGACTTCAGAGGGAATGGACGACGAAATAGAAACCAAAGGTACGTCCCCATGAATACCCTTACATCCCCAGCTCAACACAGACATTGCTCTCCAGTCCAAGACTGGGTTGTGAGACTGCAACCATGGCAATCCCAGTACCAAATCGTCATGTAAATTATACAGCACCAGGAAACGAATAATCTCCTGGTGATCCGGACTGATACGCATGGTTACTTGTGTCCAGTATTGTGGTTTATTATTAGCCAATGGGGTGGAGTCAATCCCCTTCAGAGGAATAAGAGTCTCCAAAGGCTCTAAATCAAAACCACAACGATTGGCAAAGGACCAATCCATAAGACTCAGAGCGGCGCCAGAGTCAACATAGGCGTCCGTGGCAATGGATGACAAAGAGCAAATCAGGGTTACAGACAAAATAAACTTAGACTGAATGGTGCCAATGGAAACAGACTTATCAAGCTTCTTTGTACGCCTAGAGCATGCTGATATAACATGAGTAGAATCCCCACAATAGAAACACAATCCATTCTTCCGTCTAAAATTCTGTCGCTCGCTCCTGGACAGAATTCTATCACACTGCATACTTTCTGGCGTCTTTTCCATAGACACCGCCAGATGGTGCACCGGTTTGCGCTCCCGCAGACGCCTATCAATCTGAATAGCCATTGTCATGGACTCATTCAGACCTGCAGGCAAAGGGAACCCCACCATAACATCCTTAACGGCATCAGAGAGACCCTCTCTGAAAGTTGCCGCCAAGGCGCACTCATTCCACTGAGTAAGCACAGACCATTTACGGAATTTTTGGCAGAAAACTTCAGCTTCGTCTTGCCCCTGAGATAGTGCCATCAAAGTTTTTTCTGCCTGAAGTTCCAAATGAGGTTCCTCATAAAGCAAGCCCAAGGCCAGAAAAAACGCATCCACATCGCGTAACGCAGGATCCCCTGCTGGCAATGAGAAGGCCCAATCTTGAGGGTCACCCCTGAGCAAGGAAATCACAATCCTAACCTGCTGAGCAGGGTCTCCAGCTGAACGAGACTTCAGGGACAAATAAAGCTTACAATTATTTCGGAAATTCTGGAAGCTAGCTCTATTCCCTGTGAAGAACTCCGGCAAAGGAATTCTCGGTTCAGATACCGGAGCATGTACCACAAAATCTTGTAAATTTTGTACTTTCGTGATGAGATTATTCAAACCCGCAGTTACACTCTGGAGATCCATTATTGTCAGGTGCACACAGAGCATACAGAGATTAGGAGGAGAGAGAGAAAAAAGACTGCAGCAAGGCAGACTGGAGGGAAAAAAAAAAAAAAAAAAAAAATTCCAGCAGACTTCTTATAACTCTCCTTTCTCAACCTGGGTCTTTAACACTTTATAGGCCGGTCAAACTGTCATGATCTCTGCAGGCAGAGATCATAGCAAGCCTATAGAGGGACAAGCTCTCGGAAGATGGAACTATACTGACCATGAACTAAGCCTGCCGCGCAACTAGAAATAGCCAGGTAGCATTTCCTATTTATCGCTAGATGCCCAGCTCTGGCCTAAGACCTAAATAGCTAGCAGAGGGAAATATAAGACCTGGCTCACCTCTAGAGAAATATTCCAAAGAAGACAGTAGCCCCCCACATATAATGACGGTGAGTTCAGATGAAACAACAAACGCAGCAGGAAAATAGTCTTAGCAAATTTGAGGTCCGCTTACTAGATAGCAGAAGACAGATAGTATACTTTCATGGTCAGCAGAAAAACACTAACAAAACACCATCCAGAGATTACCTTAAACTCTGGCATTAACTCATAACGCCAGAGTAGCAATCCCTGATCAACGAGAGCTTTCCAGACACAGTAACAAAACTTCAGCTGTGAACTGGAACAAATAGGCAAAACAAAACATGGACAAAAGTCCAACTTATCTAGTAGTTGTCTAGAAGCAGGAACAAGCACTGAGAGGCATCAGATAACATTGTTGACCGGCAAGAAACCACCAGAGAAATGAGCTTAAATAGCGACACCCACTACTGATGGAACCAGGTGAAACAGGAAAGAGGATGACAAGTCCAATTCCACAAGCGGCCACCGGGGGAGCCCAGAATCCAAATTCACAACACATGATATCTTCTGGACTTATATTGATAAATTCTTGATTGTATATCTGGACGATATTTTGATTTTTTCCGATGATTGGGAGTCTCATGTGGAACAGGTCAGGATGGTATTTCAGATCCTTCGTGATGCTTTGTTTGTGAAGGGGTCTAAGTGTCTCTTTGGTGTGCAGAAGGTTTCTTTCTTGGGTTTTATTTTTTCTCCTTCATCTATTGAGATGGACCCGGTTAAGGTTCAGGCCATTCATGATTGGATTCAACCCACGTCCGTAAAGAGCCTTCAGAAATTTTTGGGTTTTGCTAATTTTTATCGCCGTTTCATTGCTAACTTTTCCAGTGTGGTTAAACCCTTGACCGATTTGACTAAGAAAGGCGCTGATGTGGCGAATTGGTCCTCTGCGGCTGTTTCTGCCTTTCAGGAGCTTAAACGTCGATTTACTTCTGCTCCGGTGTTGCGTCAACCTGATGTTTCTCTTCCGTTTCAGGTTGAGGTTGACGCTTCTGAGATTGGGGCAGGGGCCGTTTTGTCTCAGAGGGATCCTGCTGGTTCCTTGATGAAACCGTGTGCCTTCTTTTCCCGTAAATTTTCGCCTGCTGAACGCAATTATGATGTCGGCAATCGGGAGTTGTTGGCTATGAAGTGGGCGTTTGAGGAGTGGCGACATTGGCTTGAGGGAGCTAAGCACCGTATTGTGGTCTTGACCGATCATAAGAATCTGATTTACCTCGAGTCTGCCAAATGGTTGAATCCTAGACAGGCTCGATGGTCTTTGTTTTTTTCCCGTTTTGATTTTGTGGTCTCGTATCTTCCGGGTTCTAAGAATATTAAGGCTGATGCCCTTTCTAGGAGTTTTTTGCCCGATTCTCCTGAGGTCCTGGAACCGGTCGGCATTCTGAAAGAAGGGGTGGTTCTTTCTGCCATTTCCCCTGATTTATGACGGGTTCTACAGGAATTTCAGGCTGACAGACCTGACCGCTGTCCAGTGGGGAAACTGTTTGTTCCTGACAGATGGACTAGTAAAGTGATTTCTGAGATTCATTGTTCTGTGTTGGCTGGTCATCCTGGTATTTTTGGTACCAGAGACTTGGTTGGTAGGTCCTTTTGGTGGCCTTCTTTATCACGTGATGTGCGTTCTTTTGTGCAGTCCTGTGGGACTTGTGCGCAGGCCAAGCCTTGTTGTTCCTGAGCTAGTGGGTTGCTTTTGCCGTTGCCGGTCCCTGAGAGGCCTTGGACGCATATTTCTATGGATTTTATTTCTGATCTTCTGGTTTCCCAGAAGATGTCGGTTATCTGGGTTGTTTGTGACCGGTTCTCTAAGATGGTTCATTTGGTGTCTTTGCCTAAATTGCCTTCCTCCTCAGATTTGGTTTCGTTGTTTTTCCAGCATGTGGTTCGTTTGCATGGTATTCCGGAGAATATTGTGTCTGACAGAGGTTCCCAGTTTGTTTCTAGGTTTTGGCGAGCCTTTTGTGCTAGGCTGGGCATTGATTTATCTTTTTCCTCTGCATTTCATCCTCAGACAAATGGCCAAACCGAGCGAACTAATCAGACCTTGGAGACTTATTTGAGATGCTTTGTGTCTGCTGATCAGGATGATTGGGTGGCCTTTTTGCCATTGGCCGAGTTTGCCCTTAATAATCGGGCTAGTTCGGCTACTTTGGTTTCGCCTTTTTTTTGTAATTTTGGTTTTCATCCTCGTTTTTCTTCTGGGCAGGTTGAGCCTTCTGACTGTCCTGGTGTGGATTCTGTGGTTGACAGGTTGCAGCAGATTTGGACTCATGTGGTAGACAATTTGGTGTTGTCTCAGGAGAAGGCTCAACGTTTTGCTAACCGTCGTTGGGGTGTTGGTTCCCGGCTTCGTGTTGGGGATCTGGTCTGGTTGTCTTCCCGTCATGTTCCTATGAAGGTTTCTTCTCCTGTTTAAGCCTCGGTTTATTGGTCCTTATAGGATTTCTGAGATTATTAATCCGGTGTCTTTTTGATTGGCGCTTCCGGCCTCTTTCTATCCATAATGTCTTCCATAGATCTTTATTGCGGAAATATGTGGTACCCGTTGTTCCCTCTGTTGATCCTCCGGCCCCTGTGTTGGTTGATGGGGAGTTGGAGTATGTGGTTGAGAAGATTTTGGATTCTCGTTTTTCGAGGCGGAGGCTTCAGTATCTTGTTAAATGGAAGGGTTATGGCCAGGAGGATAATTCTTGGGTTTTTGCCTCCGATGTCCATGCTGCTGATTTGGTTCATGCTTTTCATCTGGCTAGTCCTGATCGGCCTGAGGGCTCTGGTGAGGGTTCGGTGACCCCTCCTCAATGGGGGGTACTGTTGTGAATTCTACTTTTAGGCTCCCTCCGGTGGTTGTAGGTGGTAATGCAGTTGTCTCTGGATTGCAGCCCTGGTCAGGTGTATCCGCTGATTGCAGTTCTGACTGGGGTATTTAGGCGTGCAGGATTCATTAGTCCTTGCCAGTTGTCCATTGTTTTTGGAGGTTTTGTCCTTGCCTGGTTCCTTCTGCCTTGCTGCCAAATCTGCAAAGATAAGTGTCTGGTTTTTGTGGCACACATGCTGTGTGCTTAACAATTTAGTGCTATTCAGTGTTTTTTTGTCCAGCTTAGATTGTATCAGAATTTTCTCAGTCTTGTTGGATTCTCAGGAGTTGCAGATATACATTCCATGTCTTTAGTTAGATTGTGGAACTTTTTGTATTTTCTGCTGTGGATATTTTTAGAGTTTTAATACTGACTGCTTAGTATTCTGTCCTATCTTTCCCTGTTTAGCTAGAGTGGCCTCTTTTGCTGAAATCTGTTTTCTGCCTGTGTGTGTCTTTCCTCTCCTATTCACAGTCAATATTTGTGGGGGGCTGCCTATCCTTTGGAGTTCTGCTCTGAGGCAAGTTAGTATTCCTATTTTCCGTCTATAGGGGTATTTAGTCCTCCGGCTGTGTCGAGGTGTCTAGGGTTTGTTAGGCACACCCCACGGCTACTTCTAGTTGCGGTGTTAGTTCAGGGTTTACGGTCAGTATAGATTCCACTTCTCCTGAGAAAGTCTCATGCGGCTCCAAAGTCACCGGATCATAACAGTTAGGGTTGTGGTTAGGATTAGGGTTAGGGGTGTGGTTATGGTTGGGATTATTGTTAGGTGTGTGTTGGGGTTAGGGTTGGAGTTAGAATTGCGGGTTTCCACTGTTTAGGTACATCAGGGGCTCTTCAAACGCGACATGGTGTCCGATCTCAATTTCAGCCAATTCTGCATTGAAAAAGAAAACCGGTGCTCCTTCCCTTCTGAGCTCTGCCGTGCGCCCAAACAGGGGTTTACCCCCCACAGTCAGGACAGCGTACTCAGGACAAGTTGGATAACTTTTGAGGTCCAATTTCTCCTGTTACCCCTGGGAAAATAAAAATTGGGGGGCTAAAAAATCATTTTTGTGGGAAAAAAAATGATTTTTTATTTTCACGTTTCTGCGTTATAAACTTTAGTGAAACACTTGGGGGTTCAAAGTTCTCACAACACATCTAGATAAGTTCCTTGGGGGGGTGTAGTTTCCAAACTTGGGTCACTTGTGTTTTTTTTACTGTTTAGGCACATCAGGGGCTCTGCAAACGGAACATGACGCCCGCAGACCATTCCATCAAAGTCTGCATTCCAAAATGTCACTACTTCCCTTGCGAGCCCCGATGAGTGCCCAAACTGTAGTTTTCTCCCACATATGGGGTATCAGCGTACTCAGGAAAAATTGGACAACTATTGGGGTCCAATCTCGCCTGTTACCCTTGGGAAAATAAAAAATTGTGGGATAAAAAATAATTTTTGTGGAAAAAAAAATATTTTATTTTTTCACGGCTCTGCGTTATAAACTTTAGTGAAACACTTGGGGATTTAAACTTTTCACAACACATCTAGATAAGTTTCTTGCAGGTCTAGTTTCCAAAATGGGGTCACTTGTGGGGGTTTCTACTGTTTATGTACATCAGGGGCTCTGCAAACGCAATGTGACACCCGAAGACCATTCCATCAAAGTCTGCATTCAAAAACGGAGCTCCTTCCCTTCCAAGCTCTGCCATGCGCCCAAACGGTGGTTCCCCCCCCACATATGGGGTATCAGTGTACTCAGGACAAATTGCTCAACAACTTTTGAGGTCCAGTTTCTCTTGTTACCCTTGGGAAAATAAAAAATTGGGGGCGAAAAGATCATTTTTGTGAAAAAAATATGATTCTTTATCTTTACGGCTCTACATTATAAACGTCTGTGAAGCACTTGGGGGTTCAAAGTGCTCACCAGTCACCACACATCTAGATAAGTTCCTTAGGGGGTCTACTTTCCAATATGGTGTCACTTGTGGGGGTTTTCCACTGTTTAGGCACATCAGGGGCTCTCCAAACGCGACATGGCAACCAATCTCAATTCCAGCCAATTTTGCATTGAAAAGTCAAATGGTGCTCCTTCCGTTCCGAGCTCTGCCATGCGCCCAAACAGTGGTTTATCCCCAAATATGGGGTATCAGCGTACTGAGGACAAATTGCACAACATCTTTTATGGTCCAATTTCTTTTGTTACCCTTGGTAAAGTAAAACATTGGGGGCGAAAAGATCATTTTTGTGAAAAAAGTATAATTCTTTATTTTTACGGCTCTACATTATAAACTTCTGTGAAGCACTTGGGGGTTCAAAGTGATCACCACACATCTAGATAATTTCATTAGGGGGTCTACATTAAAAAATGATGTCACTTGTGGAAGGTTTTCCACTGTTTAGGCACGTCAGGGGCACTCCAAATGCGACATGGCGTCCGATCTCAACTCCATCCAATTTTGCATTGAAAAGTCAAATGGCGCTCCTTCCCTTCCGAGCTCTGCCATGCGCCCAAACAGAGGATTACCCCCACATATGGGGTATCAGCGTACTCAGGAAAAATTGTACAACTACTTTTTGGGGTTCAATTTCTCCTGTTACCCTTGGTAAAATATAAAAAATTGGATCTGAAGTAAAAAAAGTTAAATGTTAATTTTTTTTTAAACATTCCAAAAATTCATGTGAAGCACTTGAAGGGTTAATAAACTTCTTGAATGTGGTTTTGAGCACCTTGAGGGGTGCAGTTTTTAGAATGGTGTCACTTTTGGGTATTTTCTATCATATAGACCCCTCAAAATGACTTCAAATGTAATGTGGTCCATAAAAAAAATGGTGCTGTAAAAATGAGAAATTGCTGGTCAACTTTTAACCCTTATAACTCCCTAATAAAAATAATTTTGGTTCCAAATTTGTGCTGATGTAAAGTAGACATGTGGGAAATGTTACCTTTTAAGTATTTTGTTTGACGTATCTCGGATTTAAGGGCATGAAAATTCAAAGTTGGAAAATTGTGAAATTTTCTAAATTTTTGCCAAATTTCGATTTTTTTCACAAATAAACGCAGGTAATATCAAAGAAATTTTACCACTATCATGAAGTACAATATGTCACGAGAAAACAATGTCAGAATCACCGGGATCCGTTGAAGCGTTCCAGAGTTATAACCTCATAAAGGGACAGTGATCAGAATTGTAAAAATTGGCCCAGTCATTAACGTTCAAACCACCCTTGGGGGTAAAGGGGTTAAAATAAGGGTGCATTCTTTTTGTTGCTGATTTCCTCTGTATAGTGACCCCAGTTACAGTGGAAATTCAGGCTTCTGGCTGTATAGCAGCAGCTCCTGCTGAAGAAGCGCTTCCTCCTCTAGACCAGGCGACATGGTTGGGGTTTGTTCTCTCTCTAGGATGTTGCTGCCTGCTTGTGATTGGTTGGAATCATACAAGGAGTAGAAGTACACACTCCCAGTGAAAACTAACAACACCAATTTGGACTTAAAGGGAACCTGTCAGCAGGATTGTGCTGAGGAACCTACAGACGGTGTCAGATCGGTGCCGTTATACTGATTAAAATGATATATTGGTTGATGAAATCCGTCTTGTGGTTGTTGTTTAATCTGTATGTGTAGTTTTCAGTTAATGAGATTCTCGTGCTCCGGGGTGTCCTGTGGGCGAGGTGGGGCTTTATGTGGTGCTCTGTTAAAGGTATTCATACTGATCCTTCACTGCAAATCCCGATTGCACAACAACCACAAGACAGATATCACCAGGTATCACTGTAATCAATATAACGGTGCCGACCTGACACTGTAGTTACTGAGCACAATCCTGCTGACAGGTTCCCTATAAAAAAGTTAGCTCACAATGTGCCAATGCTTTCATTTCTAATGCCTCGGCAATGAAGAGGCAAAATCCCCCCCACCCCCAAAAAAAGTGTCTTCAAAAAGTCTTGAAAACATTGAAAGGGATGAGGCACTGATTGGATCATCACAGTCCCTTCATTCAGCTCATCACTGGGGTAGTAAGTGTTAGATGGCCACCAGTCAGCTTCCAGTTTTGTAGTACAGTAGAATCAATGTTATTTAAAAAGATATCATCAAATCTTATTTCTCATTAAAGCCAAATGTGTCATATACATTACGCCACCACTGAGTCCCATAGTTAACTTTATTTATTGCATAAATTCTGTAACAAATTGTTCTCGATCTACTCAAGTAAACCTCAGATATTCCTGATACGGGAATTTTCTGTTCCAGTTTAGCTACAAGTGAGGATTTCAGTGAATACCACACATCAGCCATCACTGAGCTCAAGCTAAATATTGCTGAGTTAGTAGTAATGGTTTTCTACATAGTAGTTACGTTACACACTAGGAGGCATGTCGACAAAACAAATTCTACATTAATATTAAACGTCTTTTCCCTTGTGTGACTTCTGATGTTTAATAAGAGCGGATAGACGTTTGAAACATTTTCCACATTCTGAGCACGAAAACGGCTTCTCCACTGTGTGAGTTTTTAAATGTTCCATTAGATGTGATCTCTGATTAAAACACTTCCCACATACAAGACATGGAAATGGCTTCTCCCCTGTGTGAATTCTTTGATGTACAACAAGATCTGACTTCTGGGTAAAACATTTCCCACATTCTGAACACGGATATGGCTTCTCTCCTGTGTGAGTTCTCACATGCTGCATAAAACTTGATCTGTGACTAAAACACTTCCCACATTTTGGACATGAAAATGGCTTCTCCCCTGTGTGAATTCTCACATGCTGCATAAAATTTGATCTGTGACTAAAACACTTCCCACATTTTGGACATAAAAATGGTTTCTCTCCTGTGTGAATTCTTTGATGTACAACAAGATCTGACTTCTGGATAAAACCCTTCCCACATTCTGAACATGGATATGGCTTCTCTCCTGTGTGAATTCTTTGATGTACAACAAGATCTTTCTTCTGAGTGAAACACTTCCCACATTCTAAACACGGATATGGCTTCTCTCCTGTATGAATTCTCTGGTGTGCAACAAGAATTGATTTAATAATAAAACGCTTCCCACATTCAGAACACAAAAATGGCTTTTCATCTTTGTGACTCCTCTTGTGCATGGTAAGATTTGATTTCTTTTTAAAATGTTTCCCACAATCTGAACATGTGAAACCATTATCAAGTTTATGTCCAGTGCTACTTTTGAAAGTCAGTAATTGATTGTCATTGGCTTCATAAAAAGGAGATAAGTGTAGATGTCCATGGAAGCTACTCATCCAATCTTCTCCTTAAAAAAAAATATTTCCATTAGATGTTATTTTATAATTTTTATGTGAAAAATCTACAAAAGCAAGAAATATATCAAAATACAATAAACAGATCAGAGATGGACACAGTACATTTACATTATATGTCCTGCGAGGATACAAGTCATTTTTGGTATTGGTGCTGGAACAACCTCATCTAAGCACACAAGTAAAATACGTAATAAAATACAATAATTATGATAATGCATTTTGTAAGTCTTCTACAAGGTCATTAATAAACATACAAAAGTTAGGGGACACAATGCAGTCCGTGAATAACCACCTTCTGTTTTTTATTATTCAGTTTTAAATCTTAATTCCACATATTTTCCACCAGATCCATCATTCTCCATCCTTTATTGTTGCATATTATCTAATACCTTTCATAAAGCATATCTCCATTACCAACACTGTCCTCATAGCTGTACTCAAGTCCTGTGGCTGATATTACCCCGCTAATATGTAGAGTCCCCAACACTGACCCTGAGTTACCCCACTGGTCACTGTGACCACATCTAAGGGTGTTCAAGTTAATATTCACCCCGTTGTACATTAAGAAAAATACAGACAACAAACCAATGGAAAAAAAAATCAAGATTTCTGAAAGGCTCTTACCATTCACCGTCTCTGATAAGGGTTTGTCAAGTCCAGTTGTTGTGTCACCATGATCTTCCTGCAAAGATCCCACATTAGACATAAGAAAAAAAGACAAAACAGCAGTTTATCTTATATCAGATGAAGAAGAAAAACCAATATGACAAAAGAATGACCCCTTCATGTGGTGATCAGACTAGGTCACCAATCCACCAAATGTTTTACATAACGACATAAATCGTTCTCTAATTTTCCTGCATGAAATGTTCTGCAGTATAGAGCTGTGTTCACGGACAGAATTAGAAGCAGCTGATTGGCATTGTGCAGATATTTCCATCTACTCGGCAGACTCTACATTTATCCTCACTGAATATCAATGGCCAAGTGGATTCCCAAACTGGTGGAAATGAATATCAGCATTTATGAAACCAAAACTATCTGTAGCCGGCACTGACCCCCGATGACATGGCACCTACAGTCTGGAGGTCAGTAGAAAGCTTAATTACGTCAGTCTAGGAACCTCAGCTCCATCTACCTGATGATCCAGGAGGACATTCTGCTTCTCCTCTGGACGATCCTGGGAATATAGAGGACTGGGACTTCTCTCTGGTGGATTTCTTAGACTGGACCCAGCTATAAGAAATATACACAAGACTAAATACATCATCTACATGTGATGATCAGATGATGTGGAGTCTAGGTGACCTCAGACCCGACCTCTCCTCTATAACACTGGTCAACAGCATTTTTGGTGCCAAAGATATTTCATCGAATTTGGGGTATTTTTGGGGTGCTGATTCTGAATATGTCATCAGTTTTGCCAGATTGGCTCAAGTTTTTGAGATTTATGGTATCTTATTTATAGCACTTGTTGGTAAATGCGACGCATCATCTCATTAATTTCTTTGGATTAGTACTTGAACTGAGCAGTTCTCAATATACCGGTAGTTATGTGTTAATTAGTGTTCTAAAAGTTTGTTCATAGCTTGATTTTTGCACTAACTTTATGTTGTTGTCTGTTTTCCAGTGAAAAGCATGAACTCATCAAGAAGAAGTTGTCTTAACGATCCAGACTCATTCTGTTACATTTGTGGTGAATACACACTGCCAAAACATAGAAGAAACATAACAGACTTCGTAAAAAAAGTGTATTTTGCCTATTTTGGGGTTATGCTTGGGGACCAAGACAAGTTTTGGGCACCACACATAGTGTGCAAAGCATGTATCGAATTATTACGAAAATGGAGCAAAGGACAAAGAAAAAGCTTCAAATTTGGTGTTCCAATGGTGTGGAGAGAGCCAAAAAAATCATCATGATGACTGTTCACAATGAGGGACAGGCCTTCTTGCAGATTCCATGCTACTCCCATTTTCGTTTCTTATGCTTATTGAATCCTTGCACTTGCACTGCACAGAAATAACAGTCATCATCATAGGCAAAATACACTTTTTTTACGAAGTCTGTTATGTTTCTTCTATGTTTTGGCAGTGTGTATTCACCACAAATGTAACAGAATGAGTCTGGATCGTTAAGACAACTTCTTCTTGATGAGTTCATGCTTTTCACTGGAAAACAGACAACAACATAAAGTTAGTGCAAAAATCAAGCTATGAACAAACTTTTAGAACACTAATTAACACAAAACTATATTGAGAACTGCTCAGTTCAAGTACTAATCCAAAGAAATTAATGAGATGATGCGTCGCATTTACCAACAAGTGCTATAAATAAGATACCAAAAATATCAAAAACTTGAGCCAATCTGGCAAAACTGATAGCATATTCAGAATCAGCACCCCAAAAATACCCCAAATTCATTAAAATATTTTGGACACCAGAAAAAAATTTTTTTTTTGTTGACCTGTGTAATCAGTACGGTCTCCTCTTACCCAGAGATGTGAGGAGCTGGTGATTCTCCATGACGTCCTTGTATAGATCCTTGTGTCCTTCTATATACTCCCACTCATCCATGGAGAAATAGACGGCAACGTCCTGACACCTTATAGGAACCTGACACACAATGACCCGTCATTAGCAGACTCCTCCCACAGCGTTATTATATAATGTCCCAGCATTCCCGGCAGCGCTCACCTCTCCGCTCAGCAACTCAGTGATCCTGTGGGTCAGTTCTAGGATCTTCTGCTCATGTATCAGTGAATGAGGTGGAGGCTCGGTGATGCCACTCGGGGTCCTGCTCCGTCCTCCTGATACGCGGGAGGTCACACACTCTCCAGACGTCTTCACCACTGTGTGACCCTGTGTATGAGGAGACTCTGATCATTACATCTATTCTAAGGATCCTTCACCTTTCCCGTCATTTCCCTGCTTTATTCCTAGAGATCAGAGTGATGTGAAGCTCTCACCTCTCCAGTGATCCAATAGATTATCTCCAGGGTGAGGTCTAATATCCGGGCAGCCATGTGGCTTCTGTCCTGCTCCATCTTCAGGGGATCGTTGAAGGAAAGGCCCATCTTGTATAAAGAAAACTTTAGCTGCTCTTCACCCTAAAGGGAACGTGAAAAAAAGAGGATTGAGAATTAATGGAAGAATATCTTTTGAGGTCCTTAGACCTGTCCTCTCCATTTCACACAGTTGACTATTCCCTCCTGTCACAGACTTTCATCTATTCATACCACCGAGTTGGTCGCCTCCTGGATCTCCTCATTCTTTATCAACTGAACATTTTGTGTCTCCAGTTTAGAAACAACCTCTTGTCTTGCCCTCTCTTTGTCTCCTTTAATGCTTTTACCTGGGACCTCAACTCTTCTTTTACCAGGGACAACTCTGTCTTTAACCTCTTCACGAACTGTGATGTATATTTATGTCAAAGGTCGTGTCTGAATCATTTTCTGCACATGACAGCTGATTTAATCAGCCATCTTGTACCTTTAACAGCCACTGGTGGAGCGGGGCTCTGTCCACTGCTGTTAACCAATTAAATCCAACTGTCAATCACTGACAATGGGAATTTACACACGCCAGCTGGAAGCAGATTCTAATTTCTGCTATACATAGTGCTGAGGCTTCGCTGTGTATAGCACAAGTTATCATATGATCACAGCCTCAAGTTCCCTAAGAGAACTCTTTAAGACAGTAAAAGGTATGAAAAAAAGTTTTTAAAGATATGAAAAAAATAAAAAAATAAACTACAAATGTTCAACTCACCCCGTTTATCCATAACCATGAAAACCATGGTCTTCTGGGCCAAAAGGAGCCATCATAATAATTCTTGACCTGGCTTCCCTGATCTTCCTTAAAACTAATGGGTTTAGGGTGAGTGGTGGAAAGGCGTACTCCCGGTCGTAATCCCACGAGATCAGGAAGGTATCTCGTATCTACCACTTGGAGATTCTCTCTGGGATTCAGAGAACAGAGTCTGCTCATTTTTCTGTTCAGACTGTTGGCAAATAGATCTATGTCCGGGAGGCCCCACGTCTGTACTATCTGGCTGAAGACGGACTGATTTAGCTCCCACTACCCTTGTCTTAGTCGAGTGAAGCTTAGGAAGTCCACTTTGATGTTTTCTTTTTAATTTATATGACGAGCAGTCAAAGAAAAGAGATGACCCTTCGCTAGTTGAAATAAGAGATCTAATAATAGCCATTCCTCATATTGGGGCTTAAAGAGCAACATTATCTGTATGTTTTCCCTTGAACCCTTATTTCTTATGTGAGGACAGATCATACATCTAGTTTGGCACATATATTTTTTAACCGTTTGAGCGCCGTTTGGAATCTCTTTTAGAAATGAGAGATCTACCACCTCCATCAAGGGTCTGGACTGGGTTCCGACTGCTGATTTATATATGTCACTGACACCTCATTGTCCAAAAGGATTCCGACATGGTGACCCTGTAGGGATACAAGGAGTTTCAGAGTTTCCTTTCTGCAAGTTCTACTGCTAGCAATTATTTTAGGCTTGATGAAACTTCTCTCTCATTCCCCATCCAGATCTCCTGGACTATTATCTCCTCTAGATGAGCTCCCCATCCCCTGGGGCTTGTATCTGTGGTGACTACACATGTTTCTCTGTTCACCCAGGGAACCCCCCTGGACAGTTTCTTTACATTTACCCTCGAATTTAGGGACTGCATTGTTCTTAGGGATATTGTTAGATTCTCCTTCCCGATGCCCTTTTAGACTAGATCTCGTCTTCTAGGACATCCCACTGCAAGACCCTGGAATGGAACTGGGCCCACAGGACTGTCGGAATGCAGAAGGTTAAAAAAACCAGGAGGGACATTGCTCTCCTGAGGGACATGGTGTGAACCTCCAAAGCTTGCGATACCCAACTCTTGAATTTTTTCTTCTTTGTCCACTGGGAGATGACATTCCAGAACCTCCGAGTCCAATAAGAGCCCTAAATATTCCTGTACATTTCAGGCTGTAACCTTGACTTTTTTAAATTTAATAGCAAGCCTACGTTCTGTAAGGTAGACATCAACTCTTCTAGAAAACTTGTACAATGGTGGACTGAATTGCCCATCAAAAGAAAGTTGTCTAGATAAGGGACAATCAACACAATCTTCTCCAGGAAACAAGCCATTACTTCTGCAATTTACTTTGTAAAGACTCCAAGAGCTATTGTTAAGCCAAATGGAAAGGCCCGGGACAGAAAATGTCTGACTACCCCTACTACGTCTATCACCACACTGGGGAACTTCTGGTATTCGATGTGTACGGGCATGTGATAGTAAGCATCTTTCAGATCTAAGATTGCCATGAAACAATCTGGGAAGAGCACCTTTATTTTTGACCTTATAGATTCCATCTTGAATGATTGAATCCACAGGGATTTGTTTAAGCCTCTCAAATTTATTATAGTCCTGAAAGATCCAACTGGCTATTTTACTAAAAAGAGAGGGCCATAGAACTCCTCCCCCTTTCTGACATAGGAACTTCCAGTTGGATAGCCTTTTGTACCAGGTCTAGGAGTTCAGATTCTAGGGCCAGCTGTTTTCTTGGCACATGCGCAGATTGAGCAGCGTAGAAGCTGGGAGTCACTGCCAGCATGATCCCACTGCATGTGCCTGCACACAAGTGAAAGTCCCCATGGACCCACTGTTGCCCTTCCAGGGACCCTGCACCAACCGAGCCGAGGAAGGGATCACTGACTGAGCTGACCAACCAGGCCTGGGAAAAAAGTCCAAGAACCAAATCTTCAGTCTTCAATCTTCAGGTATGCTGACCGTGCTAATTGTTTCCTCTGTCAAGGACAGGAAACCAACTGATTCGAGGGAGAGTTACCGCCATATTTATCTTGTAGGTTTCCTGTCCTTAAAAGGAAGATCCCCTCATGGTGCTGTCATGGTGAACGAGAAAGCACATATGGATTAGCTGTATAGGGAGAAGTACTGTATAGGGAATTTATAATATAGCAAATAGTCAGTCTGCCCAGTGCATCACATAAGTGTATCATAAAAGTGTGGAGCTCAGAATTAATCCAGAATGATGTATACAGACTGTACCCTGCCATCTGCCACCATCGCACTCTAATCAGCATGTCCATTTATCTATTCTCCTTACAGACTTTCCTTACCTCTGCTCATTGCATCCACTCGGTACGTAACCCAACTTTCCACACAGACTTTCCTTACCTCTGCTCATTGCATCCACTCGGTACGGTTTTTCAACTAACCCCTGCTTTACCCCCAATGTTATTTATGACCTTGATTACACTGCCTTGATCATACGCATCTGGCTCACTCTTAATTATGTGATCAAGATGAGCACAGATCACTTCTCTCTGCTTCACACCTGAATGCACTTCTGGAGCTCAGAATTAACCCCTTAATGACTGCCAATACGCCTTTTAACTGACCTGAGACATAAGAGAATAGCCTCCCCATACAGATGACAATCCAGCAGCTGTCTGCTGTACACTATAGGTGACAACTTGCTGCATCAGCCATGATCAGTGTTCGCACCGTCCAAATCTGTTTAACCCCCTTAGATGCTGAGTGTCAATAGTGACTACATCATTATAAATGGTTAACAGTGTGGGGGCTTCCTCTTTATCCCAATCTGTGCCCTCAGATCATAATTGTGTGGTCCTGTTATTTGCCATGGCAATTCACGATCAAATAACGGCCTTAGAGTCTGATGGCTGTTGTAACCTGTTCAGATGTTAGTGGAATTTAGGTGGTAAAAATACAAATTTTCATTTCTGTCATGCCACTTTGCATTAATTTCTGAAAATCACCTGAAGGGTTAATAAACTACCTGACTGGAGTTTTCAATATGTCAGGGGGTGCTGTTTTTAAAATGTTATAACTTTTGGGGGGTTTCCAATATATAGGACCCCTAAAGTCAATTCAACAAAGTCATTCAAAAATACATTTAGTAAATTTCCTTGAAAAAATGAATGCTACATTTTCGAACCTCCCCAAATGCTAACAAAAGATCTTTTTTATTACTAACAAACTTTCCTTCCTCGCCATCACCGAAACCTGGCTCACCCCCTCTGACACAGCCTCTCCTGCTGCACTTTTGTATGGAGGATTCCACCTTTCCCACATCCCCAGCAGCAAGCATGGTGGAGGAGTTGGTTTTCTCCTATCAGAAAACTGCTCCTTCACGCCAATCCCACTGCCACCCTCTGTTACCCTCCCTTTCTTTGAGGTGCACTCTGTGTGCATCTACTCCCCCTCCAACTGGCTGTCAATCACCACCTCCCAGGGCCAACCTCCACCTTCTTCGACCACTTCACCACCTGGCTACTTAATTTCCTTTCCACTGACATCCCCTGTGACAGGGTCACTGTCACAGTGTACAAGGGGAGATATGTGTCACTCTGTATGTTGGCGTCAGAGGTATGAAACCAGGATATTTTTTCTATAGCACACTAAGTGTTGGGAGAGTTAAAGTAAGCGGCATACATGGACTGGTTTCATGTGAACACTCATAGAGTGGGAGGGAGAGTGCTCACCATATCATTTCCTGCAGCCGACACCGGCATGTGTACTAGTAGGACCTGTGGTGATGTCACAATCATGTAATCATCACATGGTCCTGGTTAAATACCTGGACATGAGAAGCAGTCTGTGTGGTATCTTTGGAGAGGAAGTACTCCCACATAGCTACAAGGAGGAGCGGAGGACATTGCCAGGTGCCTGCAGGTTGAGACCTGCAGAGAAAAGGACTCTGTTAAACTTTGTTTTGTTTTTCCTTTAAGCCAGAAAGGCTGTTTATGTTTTGTGAACCCTGCCTTGGTGTATGCTGACTTCAAAAAACCAGCAGGTGCTTCACCACCAAAGTGTTCCTGTGTCTACCTGAGGAAGCAGCTAAGCGGGTCAACCCCTCATACCCCACTATCATCTTGGACAACTTCAACATCCCCATTGACACTTCCCTCTTAGCTGCCACTAAACTTCTATATCTCATTTCCTCCTTCGGCCTCAATCAATGGTCTCCTGCAGCCACTCACAAAGATGGCCACACATTGGACCTCATCTTCACCCACCTCTACTCTCTATCTAACCTCTCCCTCTTTCTGACCACAACCTACTTATATTCTCTTCCCTCTCCACTCCATGTCCACAATCCCCACTCCACAAACTTGCACACCCTCGCAGAAATCTTAAACACATCGATCTACACTCACTGTCTGAATCCCTTCTCCCTCTTACAGATATAAGTTCCTTACACAATGCGGATGCAGCTGTCGCTTTATATAACACCACAATAGCTGTAGCACTGGAGTCAGTTGCCCCTCTCACACATACCAAAGCTCGCAAAATCAACAGACAGTCCTGGCACACCAGCCTGACCAAAGAACTGAGACGGGCTACCAGGGTTGCTGAGCGGAGATGGAAAAGATCCCACTCCAACGAGCACTTCATGGCATTCAGACAGTCCCTCACTACTTTCAAGGCCACACTCGCTGCAGCAAAACAAATGTTACAAGAACACCGCTAGGTCAGATAGGGGCGGGTCAGGTCTCATTAATTCTTTTGAACTCTGGGGGAACCGTTACTCAGGGCAACCATGTACTGCAGCTTCCTCAGGCACAAGAAGGATCCACTTGCTCACACAGATACAATTGATAGAGTCCTCATGAACATGAACAGTGTAGTTTAATGTCACAGCACATTCAGTACAATTCAAGTCTCTTAAGCACAGGCTTTATAAACAGGACAGCTGCTTCTTAGAGGCACATTGACTAACAGTCTCTTTTGATAGCACAGTTCAGCACAGATCAAGACTGTTTACAAAGGCACAGTAGTACACAGCATTCCTTCTAGCACAGAGTAATGGAGGAGGGGGGAGGGTTTGCTGAGGGAGATTATCCTTGTAACACAACTTCTTCCAGTCCTTATTTTCCTGCTCCTGATAAACTTTCTCAACTAGAAGTACAGAGAGTTAACCCAACTCCACTCTGTAATGGAATCCTGTGGCTCTATGGTTCACTTGCGTGAACTTTTGTGAGACAGATCACAGAAACACACCACCCATCGCTTCTGCAGCCAGAACAGTAAACAAGTTTCCCATAATCCCCCTGGAGCTCTGCTAACCACTCCCTGTCTCCTGTGACTGTGTTAACCCCTCTAGTTGCTGGATGCTTATGAAGTACAGCATTTAGCACTACCTCTGCATGTTACACAAACCTACTTTTCATCTCTCATATCCTCCATGTCTCACAACCCTAAACAGTTATTCCACACTTTCAATTCTCTCCTCCGTCCCCCAGCACCCCCTCCCTCTCCACTCAACTCAGCTTAAGACTTTGATTCATTTTTCAAGAGGAAGATTGATAACATCAGAGACAGTTTTGATCGACAACCCCCCAGAGCCCTTCCTCCTAACTGCTCAGGCCTCCTACTCCAAAACCAACTTCTCCACCATTACAGAAAATCGACTCTCCACTCTTCTCTCAAGATCACATCTCACCACCTCTTCACTTTACCATATCCCATCCCACTTCATCCCAAACCTCACTAGTCTTCATCCCAACCCTAACCCAACTCTTCAACATATCACTAACAACTGGTGTTTTACCCTCAAGCTTTAAATATGCCTCAATCACACCAGTCCTCAGAAAGCCCTCTCTTCCCCCATCCTCTGTATCTAGCTATCGCCCTATATCACTTCTCTCCTATGCTTCAAAACTACTGGAACAACACGTCCATCTTGAACTATCCTCCCACTTCTCTTTCTGCTCCCTCTTCGACCGCTTACAATCTGGCTTCCGGCAGCATCACTCGACTGAAACTGCCCTAACTAAAGTCACCAATTACCTATTAACTGCCAAAGCCAAGCGACACTACTCTGTCCTCCTCTCATCTCTTGGCTTCACTGACTTGGCCCTATCCTGGATCTCATCATAACTAACAGACCGGACATTCAGCGTCTCCCACTCACACACCACCTCCTCACCTCGCCCCCTATCTGTCAACATCCCACAAGGTTCAGTCCTAGGGCCCCTGCTCTTCTCCATTTACAGCTTCGGCCTCGGACAGCTCATAGAATCTCACGGCTTTCAGTATCACCTCTATGCTGATGACACACAGATCTACATCTCTGGACCAGATATCACCACCCTACGAACAAGAATCCCACAATGTCTGTCCGCTATATCATCCTTCTTCTCTGCTAGATTTCTAAAACTTAATATGGACAAAACAGAATGACGATGAGTCTTTCCCCCATCTTATTCGACTCCCCCAACGAACCTATCCATTACAGTAAATGGCTGCCTACTCTCCCCAGTCTCACAAGCACGCTGCCTCGGGGTTATCCTTGACGCTGATCTCTCCTTCAAACCGCATATCCAAGCCCTTTCCACTTCCTGCCGACTTCAAGTCTAAAATCTTTCCTGGATCCGTACATTCCTAAACCAAGAATCTGCAAAAACCCTAGTCCATGCCCTCATCATCTCCCGCCTCGACTACTGCAACCTCCTGCTCTGTGGCCTCCCCTCTAACACTCTCGCACCTCTCCAATCTATTCTAAACTCTGCTGCCTGACTAATCCACCTGCCCCCCGCTATTCCCCGGCCTCTCCCCTCTGTCAATCCCTTCACTGGCTCCCCATTACCCAGAGACTCCAGTACAAAACCCTAACCATGGCGTACAAAGCCATCCACAACCTGTCTCCTCCCTACATCTGTGACCTCGTCTCCCGGTACTTACCTACACGCAACCTCCGATCCACACAAGATCTCCTTCTCTACTCCCCTCTTATCTCCTCTTCCCACAATCGTATACAAGATTTCTCTCGCGTATCACCCCTACTCTGGAACCCTCTACCACAACACATCAGACTCTCGCCTACCATCGAAACCTTCAAAAAGAACCTGAAGACCGACCTCTTCCGACAAGCCTACAACCTGCAGTAACCACCGACCAAACCGCTGCACAACCAGCACTACCCTCACCTACTGCATTCTCACCCATCCCTTGTAGATTGTGAGCCCTCGCGGGCAGGATCCTCTCTCCTCCTGTACCAGTTATGACTTGTATTGTTTAAGATTATTGTACTTGTTTTTATTATGTATACCCCTCCTCACATGTAAAGCGCCATGGAATAAATGGCGCTATAATAAATAATAATAATAGCAAATGACAAAAGTGATTAGGGTGTAAAAACAGATCTTCATAAAAAAAAAACATTTTAGGTTTCAGACCACCCCTTTAAGAAAATAAAAAATGGCAGAAATGCATTTTTTCCAATATTTCCCCTCCGTTGGAATAGTTATGGAACAGATCTCCTGATCATTAGCCGGTAAGTGCGAGGGGTCATTGAAAACAACTCATAAAGATAAGAACTCGTGATGGGGTCAAAGAAAAAGTCATGGGGAGGAAAAAAGCAAAAAGTGTCCAGGAGGAGTCAAAATAACATAAAAATAATAATAATAATAATAATAATAAACCCTTAATTTCCTGCGGCCCGTAGTCCTATAACAGTTATATACCGCACATTACACAGGGGCTTCAGTGCCGCAGACCCCGGGGATACATCACTTCTTACTGGACTGTGAGCGCACAGGAGGGTGAGGAGACACAAATCTCCCCGAGCTGCGGTCACTGCGTCTTCTCCGATGTCCGGGCCCCGGGGAGGTTTTCTGCTTCTCTGCTCTCCAGCATGTGAGGCAGGAAGTGTAGCATGAGGGGGCGGGGTTTAGGCTGCAGACTTCCTGTCCCTGCAGTGAACGCGGCCATCTTGTTGGTGGGAGTCTCTAGTTCCCAGTACTCGCAGTATTTAGGGTATGTGCACACGTTGCGGATTTCCTGCGGTGCAGAAACGCTGCAGATCCACAAGTGATTTACAGTACAATGTAAATCAATGGTAAAAAAAAAAATGCTGCGCTAATGGTGCGGAAAATTCCATGCGGAAACGCTGAGGATTAAAAGAAGTAGCATGTCACTTCTTTTTGGCGGATCTGCAGCGTTTTTGTACCCATTCCATTATAGAAATCCACAGGGGTAAAAAACGCAAGAAATCCGCAAAAAATCCGCAGCAAAAACGCACAAAATCTGCACAAATAACGCGACAAATCCGCACCTGCGTTTTCTGCCAAGAGATGCAGAATCCGCACCAGAAATTCCTAAGCCTAATCCGCAACGTGTGCACATAGCCTCACACATGGTGGCAGCAGGCGGCTGCTCCTCCTGAGCTCAGGGCAGAGTAGATGGGGTATTAGTGGTAGATGGGGTATTAGTGGCAGAAGCCATCGTACTGACAATATACCGCTATCCCAGCACTATATATACACACGTCTATTTGGTTACACAGCACATGGCGGCACCCAGCTTTCAGGAGACCATGAGAGGTAATACTAGAGCACGACATGAGGTGTTACGCAGCTTCCCCCAGACTCTGATCTGGTGCCGGTGTCCGCACCACAGGATGCAGTAACAATCTGCTCTGATTATTAGATTTTTATTTTTCCCCTTATCTGATGCGTTTTTGGTGCAGAAGTGAAGACGCATTATTAACCCCTTAACGACCGCTGATACACCTTTTAACGGCGGCAGTTAAGGGTACTTGAACCACAGCGCCGTTAATTAACGGCGCTGTGGAAAAAGTGTATAGACTCCAGAGAACATGATTCAGGTCGGTTTTTACCGTCCCCTGGGTTGCGATCGCCGGAAATTAACCGTTTACCGGCGACCACAAAAAAAAGGGGTGTGTCATTCTCTGTCCTCTGATGTGATCTGATGTGTCGGATTAGGGTTAGGGTTGGGATTAGGATTTAGATTAGGGTTAAGGTTGGTATTAGGGTTAGAGTTGGCATTAACGTTAGGGTTACGTTTGGGATTAGGGTTAGGTTTGGGATTAAAGTTAAGGTTAGGGTTCGGGTGTATTGGGATTAGGGTTGGGATTAGATTTGAGGTTAGGGTTGAGAGTATGATTAGGGGTGTGTTGGGCTTAGGGATTTGATTAGGGTTAGGGTTGGGATTAGGGTTAGGGGTGTTTTGGGGTTAGGGTTGTGATTAGACTTATGGTTAGGGTTGGGATTAGGGGTGTGTTGGGATTAGGGTTGGATTTAGAATTGGGGGTTTCCTCAGTTTAGGTAGATCCAAACGTGACAGCCAATTTTGCACTCAAAAAGTCAAATGGTGCTCCCTCCCTTCTGAGCTCTGCCGTGCGCCCAAACAGTGGTTTACCCCCACATATGGGGTATCAGCGTTCTCAGGACTAATTGTGTTGAGGGAGGATCTAAAGTGACCCTTCACGGTTGACCTAGTGATTTTTCAAATTAATTAACAGGGCGTTGCCGGCAACTGAAAATGACCAGAGGGAGACGCGTGTCCCTGTTTGGTAGGATCGAGCAGATCTCTGGCCCCCGTTTATTGTGTATCACTTTTCATAATCATAGACGTTATACTTAAACCAATCAGCATAAGAACACACTTTCAGCACTTAACCTATATAAATGCAGGAAAAACTTAACCTATGAGGATACAGAAAAACCGGAAAATACATATATGGTCGTGTCTTCTTGGCATAGAAAAAGCATACCAACAGGTGTCCCAGAGTCTTGTATAGCGATACACCCCCGAGTCCCTTATCTGGTTCAAGTTAGAACACTCAAGGTCTTCATAACAATTATGAACCACAGCCTAATTTAGTAACAAAATGTTATCTTCGTGAGCAACAAGACGGAGTTACAAGCAAAAAATGAAGCCTTTAGTTTTGATCTTAGTTTAACCCTTCACAATTGGACAACATTTTTTTGGGGTCCAGTTTCTCCTGTTACCCTTGCGAAAATAAAAAAAATTGGGGGCTAAAAAATCATTTTTGTAGAAAAAAAAGATTTTTTATTTTCACGGCTCTGCGTCAAACATTCTGTGAAGCACTTGGGCATTCAAAATGCGCACCACATATCTAGATAAGTTCCCTTCCGAGCCCTGATGTGTGCACAAACAGTGGTCCCCCCCACATATGGGGTATCAGCGTACTCAGGACAAATTGGACAACAAATTTTGGGGTCGAATTTCTCCTGTTACCCTTGGGAAAATAAAAAATTGGGGGCTAAAAAATCATTTTTGTGGAAAAAAATTATTTTCAGGACTCTGCATTATAAAGTTCTGTGATGCACTTGGGCGTTCAAACTGCTCACCACACATCTAGATAAGTTCCTTGGGGGGTCTAGTTTCCAAAATGGGGTCACTTGTTGGGGGTTTCTACTGTTTAGGTACATTAGGGGCTCTGCAAACGCAACATAATTCTATCAAAGTCTGCATTCCTTCCCTTCCAAGCTCTGCCATGCACCCAAACAGTGGTCCCCCCCACATGTGGGGTATCAGCGTACTCAGCATAAATTGCACAATAAAATTTTGGGTCCAATTTCTCCTTTTACCCTTGTGAAAATAAAAATTTGGGGGGTGAAAAGATAATTTTTGTGGAAAAAATATGATTTTGTATTTTCATGGCTCTACATTATAAACTTCTGTGCAGCAGTTGGGGGTTCATAGTGCTCACCACACATCGAGATAAGCTCTTTGGGGGGTCTAGTTTCCAAAATGGGGTCACTTGTGGGGGATTTCTACTGTTTAGGTATATCAGGAGCTCTGCAAATGCAACATGACGCCCGCAGACCATCAAAGTCTGCATATTAAAAGGTCACTACTTCCCTTCCGAGCCCCGATGTGTGCCAAAACAGTGGTCTCCCCCACATATGCGGTATCAGTGTACTCAGGACAAACTGGACAACAAATTTTGTGGTCTAATTTCTCCTGTTACCCTTGCAAAAATAAAAATTTGGGGGCGAAAAGATCATTTTTGTAGAAAAAATGCAATTTTTTATTTTCACGTCTCTACGTTATAAACTTCTCTGAAGCAGGTGGGGGTCTAAAGTGCTCACCACACATCTAGACAAGTTCCTTAAAGGGTCTAGTTTCCAAAATGGTGTCATTTTTGAGGGGTTTCCACTATTTAGGCACATTAGGGGCTCTCCAAACGCGACATGGCGTCCGATCTCAATTGCAGCCAATTCTGCATTGAAAAAGTCAAACGGTGCTCCTTCTCTTCCAAGCCCTGCTGTGCGCCCAAACAGTGGTTTACCCCCACATATGGGGTATCGGCGTATTCAGGAGAAATTGCACAACAAATGTTTTGGTTCATTTTCTCTTTTTACACTTGTGAAAATAAAAAAAATTGGTTCTGAAGTAAAATGTTTGCAAAAAAAAGGAGATTTTTGTGTACTCACTGTAAAATCTTTTTCTCCGAGCCAATCATTGGGGGACACAGGACCATGGGTGTTATGCTGCTTACCACTCGGAGGACACTAAGTAAACACAAAGAATTAACTCCTCCTCTGTAGTATACACCCCTGTCTGGCCAGTAATGACCCAGTTCAGTAGTAGGGGAGCGAGAAATTGAGCTCGCAGATGCTGAAGCTCGAGCGTGTACGGGAGGCGAGGCATGGGTTCTTTTCCTGGAACCCCGAGATTCCCGTAACGGAGTACGCCCCCTGTGGTCGGACAGCTCCGTACCGGCGCCAGATTCCGCCGCGGTCGACGGGGGGGTTCTGTTATGATCCTAGTGGCAAGGATCGCAAGTAGGACTAGCTAAGTAACTAAACTGACTACAAACTCTGGGGAAGTGGTAACTGAATTGACCGCAACCTGATCCTATCCGCAAACCACTATAGGCAGCCGTGGAACGTGACCTGAAAATCCTAGACGTCTCTTCACGGCCTGAGAAACTGACTATTCCTAGAGGGAACGAAAGTCCTCACTTGCCTCAGTGAAATGACCCCAAAGATATAGAATAGCCCCCCACAAATATTAACGGTGAGTTAAGGGGAAAGCACAAACGCAGAGATGAAATTAGATTTAGCAAATGAGGCCCGCTAACACTAGAAAGCAGAAAATAGAAAGGGAACTGTGCGGTCAATTAAAAAACCCTATTCAAAATATCCACGCAGAGATCGCTCGAGCCCCCGCACCAACTAACGGTGCGGGGGAAGCAACTCTGTACCCCAGAGCAAACCAGCAGAAGAAATCACATATTAGCAAGCTGGACCAAACTCATCATACACAGAAATCATATTGCAGACTGATGAGCAAAAAATAAATCAAACAGAACTTAGCTTCTCCTGAAGAGACTGAAACCGAAGATAATCAGGAGTAATCAGAATAGCACTGAGTACATTGACAGCCGGCAACAAGTGGAAGTGAAACAGAGCTAAATAGGAAACTCCCAAGTGAATAACGAGGCAGCTGATCAGCCACAGACCCGCAGGATAACAAACAAAGCCACCAGGGGGAGCCCAAAACAAAAGTCACACAATACCACCTGTGACCACAAGAGGGAGCCTGAAAACAGAGTTCACAACAGGGTTCTGACTTAGAGATGATCCCTGGAACGAGTCCAATGCCTTGGCCAAAGTATCCATGGATCGCGACAAGGAAGCGGCCCACTCAGGAGGGTTAGGCTCGGTGGGGACATTGGAGGTGGAGGCAGAAGGCAGCTGCGCACAGGCCGGGTCACAGTTTGGGCACCAAGGAGTATTGTGGGCATGTGGCAAGGCAGAATTGCAAGTGACACATGAAGTAAAAAACACAAGTGTGCTTTTTATTGCTCCTTTTTGCCTCCTTACATTGAGACATAGTGTATGTCTATTCTCGCCAATAAACTGCGATAGCAGGGCTATGGGTGCAGAGAAGGGGGTCAAGCTTTTTCCTATAGTGTGAAGCAGCTTACCCACGGTCATGTGCTTGTGTCCCCAGGGAGGAAGAGAGAAGAGCCTCCTGAGTAGTTAGGCTAGCGTTTTCGGCTGATTTCCCCACAGAAGTGGAGTCCCAAGATGGCGCCCGAGATTTTCAGGGCGCTTCTCGTTCAGAGCGAGAAGCGCCTGAGTAGTGGGCGGCGCTCCGGCAGTGGGCGGGGATTTCAACTGCAGCCTAGAGCGGCTGAAAAAGCCGGGGACTAAATTTATGGAGCCTGCCGGCGGAGCGCGCCAGCAGGCAGCGACGCGCCGAATGATCGCCGCTAGCGTCCAGCCAGCGGCACCTCTCCCCGGGGACCAGGACCGCACCTTCCCACGCAGGCAGCGTGAGGAGGGAAACTACTCACCGCCACCGAGCAGAGATGCAGCCTCCATTGCGAGGGAATAAGCTCAATCGATCCTCCCTTTGCCGGGGGATGGAGAGTCTCTGTCCATCTTCATGTGTGCCTGCCGCAGGGGACTTACGGCTACTGTGGGGACTACATGACGCCATCAGGTGAGGGCTTGATTGCGGTGGAGCCTGGGAGATGCACATAAGAGCCAATACTCTATGTGCTCCCCATCTTACAGGGTGGGGGAGATCGGGACCGTATAGGAACCGTCGCCCTAGCGTAGATTACACGTGCCCCAATCGTCGCAGGAGAGGTACGGGAAGGTATACTCACCGTGCTCGCCTGTTGATGGTTCGGGGGAGACCCTACAAAGGAATCCGTCACCCCCTTCACTCCGGTAATTAAAAAATAAAAATCTACAGAAAAAAAAAAAAACGTTGGGGTCTGAAAACAGACCCAAGTGTCTCCTACAGACACTAAGCAAGAACTGGGTCATTACTGGCCAGACAAGGGGTGTATACTGCAGAGGAGGAGTTAATTCTTTATGTGTTTACTTAGTGTCCTCACAGTGGCAGCAGCATAACACCCATGGTCCTGTGTCCCCCAATGAGGCGTAGGAGAAAAGTTAAATGTTCATTTTTTCCTTTCACATTGTTTTAGTTCCTGTGAAGCACTTAAAGGGTTAATAAACTTCTTGAATGTGGTTTTGAGCACCTTGAGGGGTGTAGTTTTTAGAATGGTGTCAAGTTTGGGTATTTTCTATCATATAGACCCCTCAAAGTGACTTTAAATGTGAGAGGATCCCTAAAAAAATTGTTTTGTAAATTTTGTTGTAAAAATGAGAAATCGCTGGTCAACTTTTAACCCTTATAACTCCCTAACAAAAAAAATGTTGTTTCCAAAATTGTGCTGATGTAAAGTAGACATGTGGGAAATGTTATTTATTAACTATTTTGTGTGACATATCTCTGTGATTTAAAGGCATAAAAATTCAAAGTTTGAAAATTGCACAATTTTAAAAGTTTTCGCCATATTTCAAATTTTTTTATAAATAATCGCAAGTAATATCGAACAAATGTTGCCACTAACATGAAATACAATGTGTCACAAAAAACAGTCTCAGAATCAGTGGGATCCGTTAAAGCGTTCCAGAGTTATAACCTCATAAAGTGACAGTGGTCAGAATTGTAAAAATTGGCCAGGTCATTAAGTACCAAATTGGCTCTGTCACTAAGGGGTTAAAGTGCCCCTGTCAGCCGGATTGTGCTCAGTGACTACAGACAGTTACACTGATTACACTGAAACCTGGTGATGAAATCCGTCTTGTTGTTGTTGTTTAATCTTTATTTTCAGTTTTGAGTTAATGATATGCCCGTGCTCCGGGGCGGGGCTGTGGCTTAATGTGGTGCTCTGATTAGCTATTCATACTGAAGACTGCTAAAAGGTCACTAATCCCTCTCTGACCCGCCCCCTAGTTTACATAATGAACATTAGATATACATATTGGAAAAAAAATAAAACCTTCTACAGGCAGGCGGTGGCAACTGCGCTGCAGCATAACTGCATATGTACTGTGTACAGAATGAATGTTTCAGGTCATCCTGAAATAAAAAAAAAATCCATTTGAAAATGGCATTGTCACGCAGTGTGGGGAAGACTAAGTGCAATACGAAGGGATGAGGGGGAGGGAGCCCAAAACTAGGGAAGGGGGGAGTGGAGACCCCTAGGCAGATCTAAAGTCACTCTCTCTGCCCTAAACATCCCTATATAGTCAGTCCCCACTACAACTAAAGATAGATGGGATAGACCAACCAGGGGAACACAACGTGAGTAGACTCAGAGAGATAACACAGACGTCCTCCAGCAAAACAAGATGAAGATAGCCGACTGCTATAGCTCCAAGCCTCAACTTGGGGGAAATGGAAATATCACTGGCAGTTCCCAGCAGCAGGCTGGGAGTCTATAAACACTCAGGTCCGGGTGTGTCAATTAGAGCCGGGGGAGATTGCCACTGGGTCCAAGAGTCATAACGATTAAGAAGATGTCTGCAAAGCCAAACGCAGAGACCTTCTGCAGCCAGATGCAGTGCGACTGTCTGCAGCCTCTGACACACCCGTGACAGTACCCCCCTTCTACGAGTGGCCTCCGGACATGCAGGACCAGGTTTCTCGGGAAAAGAGGTGTGAAATTAACAAACCTGCCTGGGGGCATTCACCTCTGATGCCGAGACCTACATCCTTTCCTCTGGACTGTAACCCTTCCAGCACACCAAGTATTGTAGGGAACAATATTGGAGGTGAGAATCTACAATCCTCGAAATCCGAAACTCCAGATTTCCATCAACCACTATTGGGGGTTGCGGTAGGGGCGAGGGCTCAAGAGGTTCCACATATTTCTTGAGCAAAGACCTAAGGAAGACACTGTGGATCTTAATAGCCTGAGGTAGCTCAAGATGAAACACTGCTGGATTAACGACGGCGGTTATTTTATAGGGACCAATAAATCTAGGTCCCAACTTCCAGGAAGGAACCTTCAACCTGATATTCGTGGTAGACAACCACACAAAGTCATTCACATTCAGGTCCTGACCTGGCAAGCGTTTTCTGTCAGCCATACGTTTTTACCTGTCTCCATAATCTTCAAATTACTCAGAATTCCCCACCACACTGAGGAGAGCGATGAAGAAATATGTTCCTCTTCCGGAACTCCCAAAGCCCCTCCCCCGTTAAAGGTACTAAACTGTGGAGGGTAAATGTATGCACCCAAGAATGGTGACCTGCCGGTAGATTCTTGACGGTGATTATTGATCGCAAATTCTGCAAGCGGTAAGTAGGATGCCCAATCCTCCTGATTTTCTGAGACAAAACACCTGAGGTAGGTTTCCAAATTCTGGTTAACGCGTTCTGGTTAAGGCTGGGAAGACTAAATCTGCAATAGGCAAGCAGCTTGATGTTATGAAATCAACTGTGGGAGCAATAATAAGAAAATGGAAGACATACAAGACCACTGATAATCTCCCTCGGTCTCCACGTAAGATCTCACCCCGTGGGGTCAAAATGATCACAAGATCGGTGAGCAAAAATCCCAGAACACAGGGGGACCTAGTGAATGACCTGCATAGAGCTGGGACCACCGTAACAAAGGCTACCATCAGTAACACTACGCTGCCAGGGATCCTACAGTGCCAGATGTGTCCCCCTGCTTAACCCAGTACATGTTCGGGCCTGTCTGAAGTTTGTTAGAGAGCATTTTGATTATCCAGAAGAGTATTGGGAGAATGTCATATGGTCTGATGAAACCGAAGTAGAACTGTTTGGTAGAAACAAAACTCGTCATGTTTAATCGCAGAAGCAGCATATGGGGCATAATATGCTATGGAGCATCTTATGGGGCCATCAACCTTTGTGCAGCATTATAAGGGGCATAATCTATGGAGCATCTTATGGGTCCATCAACCTTGGTGCAGCATTATATTCTATGGAGCATCTTATGGGGCCCATCAAGAACTTTATGGAACATTATATGGGGCATATTTTAATATGGAGCATCTTATGGGGCCCATCATGAACTTTATGGAGCATTATATGGGGCATATTTTAATATGGAGCATCTTATGGGGCCCATCATGAACTTTATGGAGCAGTATATGGGGCATATTTTGTATGGAGCTTCTTATGGGGCTCCTGATTCAATATGGATATTCAAAAACATTTAACCTACTGATGTCTCAATCAATTTTACTTTTATTGGCATCTATTCTTATTTTTGAAATTTACCAGTAGCTGCTGCATTTCCCACCCTAGGCTTATACTCGAGTCAATAAGTTTTTCCAGTTTTTTGTGGCAAAATTAGGGGTCCCTGCTTATACTCGGGTAGGCTTATACTCGAGTATATATGGTCCTTTTTTCCCCACTGTATCTCCGCAACAAAGAGGCAGCCCCCCCCCCCCCTTTGTCAACATAAAAAAGTCTATTGAGATGTGTCTGGAAAAAATTGAAAGAGATGTGGCACTCATTGGAACATTACAGTCCATTCAGCTGAATAGTGAGGTATTGAGTGTTATATGTCCACCATTCAGCTTTCAGTTTTGTAGTGCAGTAGAATCAATTTAAAAAAGTTATCATCAAACGTCATTAAAGCCAAATGTGTCAGATTACACTCACCACTGAGTCCCGTAATTAATAACTATATTTATTGCATAAATTCTGGATTAAAGTGTCCCCAATGTGCTTAAGTAAACCTGAGATATTCCAGAACATTCCAGATACAAGAATTTTCTGCTCCAGTTGAGCTATAAATGAAGATTTAGGTGAATATCACACACCAGCCATCACTGAGATCAAGCTAAACATTGCAGAGTTAGCAGTAATGGTTTTCTACATAGTAGTTATATTACACTAGGAGGCATCCCGAGGAAACAAATCCTACATTAATAACATTAAATGTCTTTTCCTTTATGGGACTTCTGATGTGTAACAAGAACAGATTTACGGTTGAAACATTTTCCACATTCTGAGCATGAAAATGGCTTCTCCCCTGTGTGAATTCTTTGATGTCCAACAAGATATGACTTCTGAGTAAAACATCTCCCACATTCTGAACAGGAAAATGGCTTTTCTCCTGTGTGAGTCTTTAGATGTTCCATAAGATGTGATTTCTGAATAAAACATTTCTCACATTCTGAACATGAAAATGGCTTCTCACCTGTGTGAGTTCTCTGATGTCTCCCCAGATGACTTTTAACCCCAAAACATTTTCCACATTCTGAACAAGAGTATGGTTTCTCCCCTGTGTGGATTCTCTCATGTGTAACAAGACTTGATTTTTGAGTGAAACATTTTCCACATTCAAGACATTGAAATGGTTTCTCTTCTAAGTGAGTGTTCAGATATTCAACAAGAATTGAGTTAATAGTAACACATTTTCCACATTCTGAACGTGAATACGGCTTCTCTCCTGTGTGCGTTTTCTCATGTTCCAAAACATGTGATTTTTTACTAAAACATTTATCACATTCTGAATATGGATATGGCTTCTCTCCTGTGTGAATGCTCTGGTGTGCAATACAAATTGATTTCCTATTAAAAAGCTTCCCACATTCTGAACATGAAAATGGCCTTTCATCCTTGTGGATCTTCTTCTGTGTGGTAAGATTTGATTTCTTTGTAAAATGTTTCCCACAATCTGAACATGTGAAACCATTATCAAGTCTATCTCTAGTGCTGTTTTTGCCAGTCTTTACTTGATTGTCATTAGCTTCATAATAGGGAGATAAGAGATGTCCATGGGAGCTACTCATCCAGTCTTCATCTGAAAAAAAAATTATATTCCCATTAGAAGTTATGTTATCATTTTTATATGAAACATCTACACAAGCAAATAATATATCAAAATACAATAACCAGATCAGAGTTGGACATAGTACATTTACATTCTATGTCCTGCAAGAATACGAGTCATTTTTGGCATTGTGCTGGAATCTCATCTAAGCACATAAGTAAAATATGTAATAAAATACAATAATGCTCATTATGCAGTTTTAGATACAAATATTACAATTCTGTAAGTCTGCTACAAGGTCAATAATAACCATACAAAAGTTTGAAGACAATGCAGTCCGTGAATAACCACCTTCTGCTTTCTATTATTCAGACAGTTTTTTTTTAACACATTCCACCAGATCCATCATTCTCCATCCTTTATTGTTGCATATTATCTAATGCCTTTCATAAAGCACATCTACATTACCAACACTGTCCTTATACAACCACTGGCAAAAATTATGGAATCACCAGCCTTGGAGATTGTTTAATTTTGTAGAAAAAAAAGCAGATCACAGACATGGCACAAAACTAAAATCATTTCAAATAGCAACTTTCTGGCTTTAAAAAACACTAAAAGAAATCAAGAACAAAAAATGTGGTAGTCAGTAATGGTTACTTTTTTAACCAAGCATAGGGAAAAAATTATGGAATCACTCAATTCTGAGCAAAAAATTATGGAATCATGAAAAACAAACAAACAAAAAAACCACTCCAACACATCACTAGTACTTTGTTGCACCACCTCTGGCTTTTATTACAGCTTGCAGTCTCTGAGGCCTGGACTTAATGAGGGTCACACAGGACTCTGCATCAATCTGCCTCCAGCTTTCTCTGGTTGCTGTTGCAGATCAGCTTTGCAGGTTGGAGCCTTGTCATGGACCATTTTCTTCAACTTCCACCAAAGATTTTCAATTGGATTGAGATCCGGAATATTTGCGGCCATGACATTGACCTTATGTGTCTATTTTCAAGGAATAATTGCACAGTTTTTGCTCTATGGCAGGATGCATTATCATCTTGAAAAATGATTTCATCATCCCCAAACATCCTTTCAATTGATAGGATAAGAAAAGTGTCCAAAATATCAACATAAACTTTGCATTTATTGAAGCTGTAATGACAGCTGTCTCCCCAGTGCCTTTACCTGACATGCAGCCCCATATCATCAATGACTGGGGAAATTTGCATGTTCTCTTCAGGCAGTCATCTTTATAAATCTCATTGGAACGGCACCAAACAAAAGTTCCAGCATCATCACCTTGCCCAATGCAGATTCACGACTCATCACTGAATATGACTTTCATCCAGTCCACGACTGCTTTTCCTTAGCCCATTGTAACCTTGTTTTTTTCTGTTTAGGTGTTAATGATGGCATTCATTTAGCTTTTCTGTATGTAAATCCCATGTCCTTTATGCGGTTTCTTACAGTTCGGTCACAGACGTTGACTCCAGTCTCCTCCCATTTGTTCCTCATTTGATTTGTTGTGCATTTCCTGTTTTGGAGATATATTGCTTTAAGTTTCCGTTCTTCACACTTTGAAATCTTCCTTGGTCTACCAGTATGTTTGCTTTTAACAACCTTCCCATGTTGTTTGTATTTGGTCCAGATTTTAGACACAGCTGTGAACAACCAACATCTTTTGCAACATTGCGTGATGATTTACCCTCTTTTAAGAGTTTGATAATTCTCTCCTTTGTTTCAATTGACATCTCTCGTGTTGGAGCCATGATTCATGTCAGTCCACTTCCTACAACAGCTCTCCAAGGTGTGATCACTCCTTTTTAGATGCAAAATAACGAGCAGATATAATTTGATGCAGGTGTTATTTTTGGGTATAAAAATTTACAGGGTGATTCAATCATTTTTTCTTCAGAATTGACTGATTCCAGAATTTTTCCCCCATGCTTGGTTAAAAAAGTAACCATTACTGACTACAACATTTTTTGTTCTTGATTTCTTTTAGTGTTTCTTAAAGCCAGAAAGTTGCCATGTGAAATGACTAGTTTTGTGCCATGTCTGTGATCTTTTTTTCTACAAAATTAAACAACTGAATGAACATCCTCCAAGGCCGGTGATTCCATAATTTTTGCCAGGGGTTGTAGCTGTGCTCAATTCCCGTGGCTATTACCCCGTTAATAAGTGGAATCCCCAATACTGACCCCCGAGTTACCCCACTGGTCACTGTGACCACATCTAAGTGTGTTCAAGTTAATATTCACCCCATTGTCCATTAAGGAAAATACAGACAACAAATCAATGGAACAAAAATCAAGATTTCTGAAAGGCTCTTACCATTCACCGACTCGGATAAAGGTTTGTCAAGTCCACTTGTTGTGTCACCATGATCTTCCTGCTAAGATCCAACATTAGACATAAGAAAAAAAACAGCACTTTACCTTATATCAGGAGAAGACGAAAAACCAATAAAAGAATGACCCTTTCATGTGGTGATCAGACTAGGTCAACAATCCACCAAATGTTTTACACATCAATGTAAATCTTTCTCTAATTTTCCTGCATGAAATGATCAGCAGTATAGAGCTCTGTTCATTGACAGAATTAGAAGCAGCTGATTGGCATTGTGCAGATATTTCCATCTAGACGGCAGACTGTACATTTATCCTGTAGCCGATACTGACCCCAGATGACATGGCACCTACAGTCTGGAGGTCAGTAGAAAGATAGTCTAGGAACTTCAGCTCCATCTACCTGATGATCCAGGAGGACATTCTGCTTCTCCTCTGGACAACCCTGGGAGCATAGAGGACTGGGACTTCTCTCTGGTGGATTTCTTGGACTGCACCCATCTATAGGAAATATATAAAGTGACTGAATACATCGTCTACATGTGATGATCAGATGATGGGGAGTCCAGGGATGGAGAGTCAGCATATTTATTAACGATCTGGTAGAATATTTACACAGTAAAATATCGATATTTGCAGATGATACAAAACTATGTAAAGCAGTTAATACAAGAGAAGATAGTATTCTACTACAGATGGATCTGGATAAGTTGGAAACTTGGGCTGAAAGGTGGCAGATGAGGTTTAACAATGATAAATGTAAGGTTATACACATGGGAAGAAGGATTCAATATCACCATTGCACACTGAATGGGAAACCACTGGGTAAATCTGACAAGAAGGACTTGGGGATCCTAGTTAATGATAAACTTACCTGGAGCAGCCAGTGCCAGGCAGCAGCCACCAAGGCAAACAGGATCATGGGGTGCATTAAAAGAGGTCTGGATACACATGATGAGAGCATTATACTGCCTCTGTACAAATCCCTAGTTAGACCGCACATGGAGTACGGTGTACAGTTTTGGGCCCCGGAGCTCAGGAAGGATATAATGGAACTAGAGCGAGTACAAAGGAGGGCAAAAAGGGGATGGGGAACTACAATACCCAGAGAGATTAGCAAAATTAGGATAATTTAGTCTAGAAAAAAGACGACTGAGGGACGATCTAATAACCATGTATAAGTATATAAGGGGACAATACAAATATCTCTCCGAGGATCTGTTTATACCAAGGAAGGTGACGGGCACAAGGGGGCATTCTTTGCGTCTGGAGGAGAGAAGGTTTTTCCACCAAAATAGAAGAGGATTCTTTACTGTTAGGGCAGTGAGAATCTGGAATTGCTTGCCTGAGGAGGTGGTGATGGCGAACTCAGTTGAGGGATTCAAGAGAGGCCTGGATGTCTTCCTGGAGCAGAACAATATTGTATCATACAATTATTAGGTTCTGTAGAAGGACGTAGATCTGGGGATTTATTCTGACGGAATATAGGCTGAACTGGATGGAGAAATGGCTTTTTTCGGCCTTACTAACTATGTTATTATATTACAGGTAACTTCAGACCCGGCCTCTCCTCTATATTCAGGAAGGTCTCCTCTTACCAGGGGATGTGAGGAGCTGGTGATTCTCCATGACGTCCTTGTACAGATCCTTGTGTCCTTCTAAATATTCCCACTCTTCCATGGAGAAATAGACGGTGACGTCCTGACATCTTATAAGAACCTGACACATATAATGACCCGTCATTAGCAGACTCCTCCCCCAGCGTTATTATACAATGTCCCAGCATTCCCAGCAGCGCTCACCTCTCCGCTCAGCAGCTCAGTGATCCTGTGGGTCAGTTCTAGGATCTTCTGCTCATGTATCAGTGAATGAGGCGGAGGCTCGGTGATGTCACTCGGGGTCCTGCTCCGTCCTCCTGACACACGGGGGGTCACACACCCACCAGACGTCTTCACTACTGTGTGATCCTGTGTATGAGGAGACGCCGATCACTACATCTATTCTAAGGATCCTTCACCTTTCCCGTCATTTCCCTGATTTATTCCTAGAGATCAGAGTGATGTGAAGATCTCACCTCTCCAGTGATCCAGTAGATTATCTCCAGGGTGAGGTCTAATATTCGAGCAGCCATATGGCTTCTGTCCTGCTCCATCATCAGGGGGTCGTTGAAGGGAAGGCCCATCTTGTACAAAGAAAATATTAGCTGCTCTTCACCCTAAAGGGAACCTGAAAAAAAGATGATTGAGAATTAATGGAAGAATATCTTTTGGGGTCCTTAGACGTGTCCTCTCCATTTCACACAGTTGACTATTCCCTCCTGTCACAGACTTTCATCTACTCATACCACCGAGTTGGTCGCCTCCTGGATCTCTCCACTGCAATTCCTATGTGTGTGCATTTGTGTGTGTATATAAGGCATATAGCTGGATTTCTGTGGGTGAAATAGTCTGTGTATGGGTATGTGCACACATTAAGTATTTGCTGCAGACATTTCCGCACAAAAAACGTGTCTTGTGGCAGGAAAAACGCAATATAAACACACACGGCTTTACCTCATTTTCTACTTGCATTTTTATGCTTTTTTTACTTGCTTTTCTTTCTCCCATTGCATTGTACAGTGTTAAAAACACTGAAAGAATTGTCATGCTGCAGATGTGAAACTGCGTCCAATCTGCGAGGCAAAACTAAGCAACGTGTGCATGAGGCTTCAGTAACGTCATTCACTTAGTTGGTAATAACAAATGCTGAAGTTTTTGCTGCAAAAAACGCAGGTATTTGTTATTACCAACTAAGTGAATGACGTTACTGAAGACACGTTTTTTGTGCGGAAATGTCTGCAGCAAATACTTAATGTGTGCACATACCCATACACAGACTATTTCACCCACAGAAATCCAGCTATATGCCTTATATACACACACAAATGCACACACATAGGAATTGCACTGCACAAATACACAGCCACAAACATGCAGTACACGGCACATATATTAGACAGACACATTACAGGAACTGTGCATATATTGTAATCATGTACACTGCATAGAGGACTGGGCATCAGGCATCCTCAGTCTCAGCAAGTGCAGCAGCAGCCGGAGAGCAGAGCGGCGAGTGCAGCAGCAGCCGGAGAGCAGAGCGGCGAGTGCAGCAGCAGCCGGAGAGCAGAGCGGCGAGTGCAGCAGCAGCCGGAGAGCAGAGCGGCGAGTGCAGCAGCAGCCGGAGAGCAGAGCGGCGAGTGCAGCAGCAGCCGGAGAGCAGAGCGGCGAGTGCAGCAGCAGCCGGAGAGCAGAGCGGCGAGTGCAGCAGCAGCCGGAGAGCAGAGCGGCGAGTGCAGCAGCAGCCGGAGAGCAGAGCGGCGAGTGCAGCAGCAGCCGGAGAGCAGAGCGGCGAGTGCAGCAGCAGCTCGAGAGCAGAGCGGCGAGTGCAGCAGCAGCTGGAGAGCAGAGCGGCGAGTGCAGCAGCAGCCGGAGAGCAGAGCGGCGAGTGCAGCAGCAGCCGGAGAGCAGAGCGGCGAGTGCAGCAGCAGCCCGAGAGCAGAGCGGCGAGTGCAGCAGCAGCTGGAGAGCAGAGCGGCGAGTGCAGCAGCAGCCGGAGAGCAGAGCGGCGAGTGCAGCAGCAGCCGGAGAGCAGAGCGGCGAGTGCAGCAGTGCTGCTGCTCCTGGCTCTTGTGTAGCTGCTCTCTTGCGTGGAGCACAGACACTTGCAGGAGCGGTCACATCTGTTGTGCTCCCAGGTGCAGGAGAGGAGTCAGGAAAGGCAGCGCTGCTGTGCCAGGTTGCTGTGGAAGAACGTGCCCTCAAGTGGTTTGGAGCATCAAGCTTTTTGCTCCTGGGCTCGTACCGCGAGTGTAAGTGCCTAGTAACGCCCCTGCCCTGGAGCCGGCTGTGCAGAAGCAAAGTGGTGGGACTGGAGTGAGCGAGACATAGTGCCGGCATATCTCACCCAGTCCGGGACCCTGGTCTTTGCTTCTGTTCATCGGGCCCCATATACCAGTAAGGTTAGTAACGCCATGATGGCGGCCCTGTGTGTATATACAGAACTGTTTGTGTGCTGGTCACCAAACCAGCTCTGCTACGTACGTGCGTGCGTGTGTGTGTGTGTGTGTGTACAGCAGAGATTTTTATTTGTGTTGATTTAGCTCAGTTGTGTGTGTTGAGATTGTGGAATTGCATGGTGATGATACAGAGCTGTGTGTGTAGCTGAGTTGTGTATATGACAATGTAGCAGAGTTGTGTGTGTAATGTACTGTGGGTACAACGTATTGTGTAGGGCAGGTAATCTATAAGTCCATTCTAAGTGTCCGTGTTCTGCCATTGCCATCACTGCTCTGGTCGGGGTCCTCACGCGTGACCTGCTGGATCCCAGCGCGTCCCCTGTGTGGTGCGGGCGTCACTTTCTCCATTTTCTCAGGTCTTTGAGAATCAGATTTTGGCTCTGGACTCACATTAAGTCGCCTCCGCTCCACACAGAGGCCGCGGCGTGATCCAGAGCCGTGACGGCGGAGCAGAGCAGAGCCGTGACGGCAGAGCAGAGCCGTGACGGCAGAGCAGAGCTGTGATACCAGAGCAGAGCCGTGCTGCTGGAGCAGAGCAGAGCCGTGCTGCTGGAGCAGAGCAGAGCCGTGACGGCGGAGCAGAGCAGAGCTGTGATACCAGAGCAGAGCCGTGCCGTGAAGTCCTGCAGTACTCTACACACATTACTGAGGAGAAAGTCAGTGGAGATCTCCTGCAGGAGACGCTGTGAAAAACACACCCGTAGATGACGGAAGGCCGCACCGATCTCCCCAGGATGTCAGGCCGCACCGATCTCCCCGGGATGTCAGGCCGCACCGATCTCCCCAGGATGTCAGGCCGCGCTCACGGTCAGGAGTTGTACCCGCTGCGGTCACCGATCCTCTGCACATCCCTCAGGATTTTCCTCTGATTGTTTCTCTCCTGGATTTGCCTACAAATACTGAGGTAAAAAACGGACCAAATACTGAAGGTGTGAACGTGGCCTAATAGTTAGTAAACAACCTAAGCGTGTATCCTGAGGAAAAGAATGGAGTGAGGGCTCCAAAAGGCAATTCTGCACAGGGCACCTTTCAGTCTAAGGCCGAGTGCAGGCGCCGTCCCCTCCCGTCCTCTGCTGGCTGATAGGAGGCTGAGGAGGCGCAGAGACGGGGAAGAGACAGCGAACTATCCCGGAGCTGCGGTCACCGCATCTTCTCCGGTCTCCGGGGAAGTTTTCTGGGATGTTTCCTGGTTCTCTGCTCTCCAGCATGTGAGGCAGGAAGTGTAGCAGGAAGGGGCGGGGTTTAGGCTGCAGACTTCCTGTCCCTGCAGTGAGCGCGGCCATCTTGTTGGTGGAGTCTCCTAGTTCCCAGGACTCGCAGTATTGGGGTGCGTGTCCACGCTCAGGATGGCCGGCTACGTTCACATTTGCGGTGTGCGCCGCAGCGTCGTCGCCGCAAGAAAACGCATGCGTCGTGCGGCCCTATCTTTAACCCCTTCATGACCCAGCCTATTTTGGCCTTAATGACCTTGCCGTTTTTTGCAATTCTGACCAGTGTCCCTTTATGAGGTAATAACTCAGGAACGCTTCAACGGATCCTAGCGGTTCCGAGATTGTTTTTTCGTGACATATTGGGCTTCATGTTAGTGGTAAATTTAGGTCGATAATTTTTGAGTTTATTTGTGAAAAAAACTGAAATTTGGCAAAAAATTTGAAAATTTCGCAATTTTCACATTTTGAATTTTTATTCTGTTAAACCAGAGAGTTATGTGACACAAAATAGTTAATAAATAACGTTTCCCACATGTCTACTTTACATCAGCACAATTTTGGAAACAATTTTTTTTTTTGCTAGGAAGTTATAAGGGTTAAAATTTGACCAGTGATTTCTCATTTTTACAACAAAATTTACAAAACCATTTTTTTTAGGGACCACCTCACATTTGAAGTCATTTTGAGGGTTCTATATGGCTGAAAATACCCAAAAGTGACACCATTCTAAAAACTGCACCCCTCAAGGTGCTCAAAACCACATTCAAGAAGTTTATTAACCCTTCAGGTGTTTCACAGCAGCAGAAGCAACATGGAAGGAAAAAATGAACATTTAACTTTTTAGTCACAAAAATGATCTTTTAGCAACAATTTTTTTATTTTCCCAAGGGTAAAAGGAGAAACTGGACCAGGGACGTTGTTGTCCAATTTGTCCTGAGTACGCTGATACCTCATATGTGGGGGTAAACCACTGTTTGGGCGCACGGCAGAACTCGGAAGGGAAGGAGCGCCATTTGACTTTTTGAATGAAAAATTGGCTCCAATCTTTAGCGGACACCATGTCGCGTTTGGAGAGCCCCCGTGTGCCTAAACATTGGAGCTCCCCCACAAGTGACCACATTTTGGAAACTAGACCCCCCAAGGAACTTATCTAGAAGCATAGTGAGCACTTTAAACCCCCAGGTGCTTCACAAATTGATCCGTAAAAATGAAAAAGTACTTTTTTTTCACAAAAAAATTATTTTAGCCTCAATTTTTTCATTTTCACATGGGCAACAGGATAAAATGGATCCTAAATTTTGTTGGGCAATTTCTCCTGAGTACACCAATACCTCACATGTGGGGGTAAACCACTGTTTGGGCACATGGTAAGGCTCGGAAGGGAAGGAGCGCCATTTGACTTTTTGAATGGAAAATTATCTCCATCGTTAGCGGACACCATGTCGCGTTTGGAAAGCCCCTGTGTGCCTAAACATTGGAGCTCCTCCACAAGTGACCCCATTTTGGAAACTAGACCCCCCAAGGAACTCATCCAGAGGCATAGTGAGCACTTTAAACCCCCAGGTGCTTCACAAATTGATCTGCAAAAATGAAAAAGTACTTTTTTTTCACACAAAATTTCTTTTAGCCTCAATTCTTTCATTTTCACATGGGCAACAGGATAAAATGGATCCTAAAATTTGTTGGGCAATTTCTCCTGAGTATGCCGATACCTCATATGTGGGGGTAAACCACTGTTTGGGTGCACGGCAAGGCTCGGAAGGGGAGGCGTGCCATTTGACTTTTTGAATGGAAAATTAGCTCCAATCGTTAGCGGACACCATGTCGCGTTTGGAGAGCCCCTGTGTGCCTAAACATTGGAGCTCCCCTACAAGTGACCCCATTTTGGAAACTAGACCCCCCAAGAAACTTATCTAGATGCATAGTGAGCACTTATAACCCCCAGGTGCTTCACAGAAGTTTATAACGCAGAGCCGTGAAAATAAAAAAATAATTTTTCTTTCCTCAAAAATGATTTTTAGCCCAGAATTTTTTATTTTCCCAAGGGTAATAGGAGAAATTGGACCCCAAATGTTGTTGTCCAGTTTGTTCTGAGTACGATGATACCCCATATGTGGGGGTAAACCACTGTTTGGGCGCACGGCAGGGCTCGGAAGGGAAGGCACGCCATTTGGCTTTTTGAATGGAAAATTAGCTCCAATCATTAGCGGACACCATGTCGCGTTTGGAGAGCCCCTGTGTGCCTAAACATTGGAGCTCCCGCACAAGTGACCCCATTTTGGAACCTAGACCTCCCAAGGAACTAATCTAGATGTGTGGTGAGCACTTTGAACCCCCAAGTGCTTCACAGAAGTTTATAACGCAGAGCCATGAAAATAAAAAATAATTTTTCTTTTCTCAAAAATGATTTTTTAGCCCACAATTTTTTATTTTTCCAAGGGTAACAGGAGAAATTGGACCCCAAAAGTTGTTGTCCAGTTTCTCCTGAGTACGCTGATACCCCATATGTGGGGGTAAACCACTGTTTTGGCACACGTCGGGGTTCGGAAGGGAAGTAGTGACGTTTTGAAATGCAGACTTTGATGGAATGCTCTGCGGGCGTCAGGTTGCGTTTGCAGAGCCCCTGATGTGCCTAAACAGTAGGAACTCCCCACAATTGACTCCATTTTGGAAACTAGACCCCCAAGGGAACTTATCTAGATGTGTAGTGAGCACTTTGAACCCCCAAGTGCTTCACAGAAGTTTATAACGCAGAGCCGTGAAAATAATAAATGTGTTTCCTTTCCTCAAAAATATTTTTTTAGCCCAGAATTTTTTATTTTTGCAAGAGTAACAGGAGAAATTGGACCCCAAAAGTTGTTGTCCAGTTTCTCCTGAGTACGCTGATACCCCATATGTGGGGGTAAACCACTGTTTGGGCACATGCCGGGGCTCGGAAGGGAAGTAGTGACGTTTTGGAATGCAGACTTTGATGGAATGGTCTGCGGGCATCATGTTACGTTTGCAGAGCCCCTGATATGCCTAAACAGTAGAAACCCCCCACAAGTGACCCCATTTTGGAAACTAGACCCCCCAAGGAACTTATCTAGATGTGTGGTGAGCACGTTCAACCCCCAAGTGCTTCACAGAAGTTAACAACGCAGAGCCGTGAAAATAAAAAATCATTTTTCTTTCCTCAAAAAAGATGTTTTAGCAAGCAATTTTTTATTTTCACAAGGGTAACAGGAGAATTTGGACCCCAATATTTGTTGCCCAGTTTGTTGTGAGTACGCTGATACCCCATATGTGGGGGTAAACCACTGTTTGGGCACACGTCAGGGCTCGGAAGGGAAGTAGTGACATTTGAAATGCAGACTTTGATGGAATGGTCTGCGGGCGTCACATTGCATTTGCAGAGCCCCTGATGTGCCTAAACAGTAGAAACACCCCACAAGTGACCCCATTTTGGAAACTAGACCCCCGAAGGAACTTATCTAGATGTGTGGTGAGCACTTTCAACCCCCAAGTGCTTCACAGAAGTTTATAACGCAGAGCCGTGAAAATAAAAAATAATTGTTCTTTCCTCAAAAATTATGTTTTAGCAAGTAATTTTTTATTTTTGCAAGGGTAACAGGAGAAATTAGACCCCATCAGTTGTTGCCCAGTTTGTCCTGAGTACGCTGGTACCCCAAATGTGGGGGTAAACCACTGTTTGGGCGCACGTCGGGGCTTGGAAGGGCGGGAGCACCATTTGACTTTTTGAACGCAAGATTGGCTGGAATCAATGGTGGCGCCATGTTGCGTTTGGAGACCCCTGATGTGCCTAAACAGTGGAAACCCCTCAATTCTAACTTCAACACTAACCCCAACACACCCCTAATCCTAATCCCAACTGTAGCCATAACCCTAATCACAACCTTAACCCCAACACACCCCTAACCACAACCCTAACCGCAACACACCCGTAACCCTAATTCCAACCCTAATCCTAACCCTAATCCCAACCGTAACCCTAATCCCAACCCTAACCACAACTATAACCCCAACACACCCCTAACCCTATCCGTAACCCTAACCACAAGCCTAATCTTAACCCTATTTCAAACCCTAGCCCTAATTCCAACCCTAACTCTAATTCCAACCCTAACCCTAAGGCTATGTGCCCACGTTGCGGATTCGTGTGAGATTTTTCCGCACGATTTTTGAAAAATCTGCAGGTAAAAGGCACTGCGTTTTACCTGCGGATTTACAGCAGATTTCCAGTGTTTTTTTTGTGCAGATTTCACCTGCGGATTCCTATTGAGGAACAGGTGTAAAACGCTGCGGAATCCGCACAAAGAATTGACATGCTGCGGAAAATACAACGCAGCGTTTCTGCACGGAATTTTCCGCACCATGGGCACAGCGGATTTGGTTTTCCTTAGGTGTACATGGTACTGTAAACCTGATGGAAAACTGCTTCGAATTCGCAGCGGCCAATCCGCTGCGGATCCGCTGCCAATCCGCGGCCAATCCGCTGCGGATCCGCGGCCAATCCGCTGCGGATCCGCTGCCAATCCACTGCGGATCCGCGGCCAATCCGCTGCGGATCCGCGGCCAATCCGCTGCGGATCCGCTGCGGATCCGCGGCCGATCCGCTGCGGATCCGCGGCCGATCCGCTGCGGATCCGCTGCGGATCCGCGGCCGATCCGCTGCGGATCCGCGGCCGATCCGCTGCCGATCCGCTGCGGATCCGCTGCGGATCCGCTGCGGATCCGCTGCGGATCCGCGGCCGATCCGCTGCCGATCCGCTGCGGATCCGCGGCCGATCCGCTGCGGATCCGCTGCGGATCCGCGGCCGATCCGCTGCCGATCCGCGGCCGATCCGCTGCCGATCCGCTGCCGATCCGCTGCCGATCCGCGGCCGATCCGCTGCCGATCCGCTGCGGATCCGCGGCCGATCCGCTGCGGATCCGCGGCCGATCCGCTGCCGATCCGCTGCCGATCCGCTGCCGATCCGCTGCCGATCCGCTGCCGATCCGCGGCCGATCCGCTGCCGATCCGCTGCGGATCCGCGGCCGATCCGCTGCGGATCCGCTGCGGATCCGCGGCCGATCCGCTGCCGATCCGCGGCGGATCCGCGGCGGATCCGCTGCCGATCCGCGGCCGATCCGCTGCCGATCCGCGGCCGATCCGCTCTGTGTGCACATGCCATAACCCTACCCCTAACCCTAACCCTACCCGTAACCCTAACCCTACCCCTAACCCTACCCCTAGTTCTAACCCTAGTTCTAACCCTAACCCTAGTGGAAAAAGAAAAAAAAATATTTTCTTTATTTTATTATTGTCCCTACCTATGGGGGTGATAAAGGGGGGGGGTTTATTTATTATTTTTTTATTTTGATCGCTGTGATAGAACCTACCACAGCGATCAAAATGTACTTGTAACGAATCTGCCGGCCGGCGGGCGCACTGAGCATGCGCCCGCCATTTTGGAAGATGGCGGCGCCCATGATGGAGGCGGACGGGGACCGGGAGCCTCGGTAAGTATAAGGGGGGGGCACGAGGGGGGCGTCGGAGCACGGGGGGGTGACATAGGAGCAGGGGGGAGCGGGCAGGAGGACGGGGGAGCGGATAGCAGGACGGGGGAGCCGGCAGGCGGACGGAGGGGACCGGACCCTATAACGGAGCACTGGGGGGGCGATCGGTGGGGTGTGGGGGGGTCACATTAGTGTTTCCAGCCATGGCCGATGATATTGCAGCATCGGCCATGGCTGGATTGTAATATTTCACCAGTTTTTTAGGTGAAATATTACAAATCGCTCTGATTGGCAGTTTCACTTTCAACAGCCAATCAGAGCGATCGTAGCCACGGGGGGGGTGAAGCCACCCCCCCTGGGCTGAAGTACCACTCCCCCTCTCCCTGCAGATCGGGTAAAATAGGAGTTAACCCTTTCACCCGATCTGCAGGGATGCGATCTTTCCATGACGCCACATAGGCGTCATAGGTCGGATTGGCACGGGTTTTCATGACGCCTACGTGGTGTCAAAGGTCGGGAAGGGGTTAACATTGGCGCCGCATGTACATGCGTTGTCATGCGTTGTGTTGCGTTGTACGCCGCATGCGGCGTTAGGGCGCACCTGTCAGGGCGCGGCAAACGCAACATGTTGCATTTTTTGGGCAGCGTCGACCTTTTAAAAAACGCATGCGTCGTGTTTGCGTCGTCGATGCGCCTTATTCCCCATTGAATTGTATTGTACGACGCATGCGTTTTCAATTAAAAAATGCAAAACATTGTCTAGACTTTGTCTAGACACTAAAAAACACTATATATGTATAAAAAAAAGGGGGGTTGCCATTGTCTTTCACAAGGCTTTCAGAGAAGACAGAGAGGATCAATCTGCTTTCAAAAACTGTAAGTATATATTTCTCTTTGCATTTTTTTTATTCTGTGTTTTATTTCTTGATTTTGATTTAATTTGTGCAGTGTTTGGTCTGTGCTATTGTACGGTTATGGCACTGTGGGTTGTTAGTGAAATATTGTGTTTTTTAATCTGGTTCTGATGTACTTCTGGCGTTATATGATGGCGTTTATTGTCTTCGGCCTTGCTTGGTTTTGGATTGGTTTTGGATTGTTCATGTTTCATACGGTTGATCAATGTCTTTTTTTGGGCTGATTTTTTCTTGTTAAATTTCTGGTGGATGTCTTTTTCTGGTTTCTATAGTTGGGGGTAACCGTATGGCATTTTCTTGGCTCATGTCTTGCTGTGTTTTATGCTGTTGGCATTTTTTTTCTTTCCTTGAGTGTCTTTTCTTGCTGGTGGGGGGGGCTACATTTATGATGTTTCATTTGTATTGTATTGTTCCGTGCTGCTATATGCCATTCTATTTTCAATTGTATTTTTTTTTTTTTTTTTTTTTTATCTCTGATGGTTTTACGTCGTTTTCCGTATGGCATATATCTCCTTCCTTGACTGTTTGCATTGCCAAGTGTGTAGTATGCATGTTTTTTTTTTGGTGGGGCCCTTTTTTTTTAGTTTCATGGGTTTTTTTTTCTATTTGACTATGGTTTATCTTTTGGGTTGCTGTATATTGTAAAACAGCGGTTGTCCGGTAATGTTTATTGCTTATTATCTAGAATGGTATTTATCACCTTTTTCTGATGTATTTCTGTGGTTATATGTCACCAGATGGTGTTGTTTTGGATCATGTCTTGTTGTAATTGTAAAGTATGGCGTTCATTAGTTTGCTATTTCATTGGGCCTTTTTTTTTTCTGTATAAATAAAGTTGTTTTTTTTTTTTTTTTTTTTAATTTTTTAAAATTTGGACATAGGTGTCTATTTTTGCTTAATTTTGTTTGGAGAAAAATAGGGGTAACCAAGGGTAAACAATGTCTATAGAATAGCATTTGGGAAAATTAATAAACTAATGTAGTAATTGAAAATAATAAGTAACTCCCAAATGAGTTTATTTTAACCCTAATATCGGATCAAGACAGCTATCCAAAACTTATGCAGACAGGGGGAGGGAAATGAATCCAAAAAGGATAGCCTTATGTCTTTTTAATAAAACTGCTTTATTAATAGTGCAAGGCAGGAGGGCAGTGGTAACAACATAGTGGCCCATCAACAATTAAAAACAAATATTGCACTCAGAACGCCGGGAAAACGCCTGCTGACCCATGTCAAGAAATATATTAATTGCAACCATACACATTTAGGATCAAAATAACAATGCAATAATAGGGGAACTCAACTTGTACATTTAAAGTCCATTAAAGGAGTCACACTGTTCAGTACTTAATACTGCCACATTGGCATGTACCCTGATACAACATAGTGCACAGGAGAAGAAAGCGGTAAAGAAAAAGATTAATACATCACCCTAAAATTGTAGTATTTCGGCAGGTGCAGTGTCCCGGTGTCCGCCCCAACGTGATTTAAACATTCATCTCACATACCATTGGAGTAGGGAAACTGTGGAGTTCTTGGATGTCACCATCAAGAAGGACCAGCTCGGTTTTCTTCAAACCGATCTGTTCCGTAAGCCGACATCCACGAACTCCCTCCTGCATGCATCTTCATGCCATCCACCTCATGTCATCAGGGTTGTACCGGTGGGGCAGTTCCTCCGTTTGCGGAGAATCTGCTCCACCGAATTGGATTTTGAGAGACAGTCAAAAGAACTGCGGATGAGATTCCTCAATCGTGGTTACAGCAAACGAGACCTTAAGAAGGCCTATAATAGAGCAAGATCTGTTTCCCGTGATTCGTTGGTCTATAATCAAACCACAAGTGGTGCAAGGCAGTCTGACAGACAGCCACGGTTTGTGACAAACTTCAATTCCCAGTCCCATAAGATCCGTGAAGCCCTTTCCAAATCATGGCCAATTTTGAGAGTAGATAAAACTCTCTCTAAGATTTTGCCTGATCGCCCTTTGATCTCTTTCAGACGTGCGAGGAACCTTAAAGATCATCTGACGAGGAGTCACTACGAGGGGTTACCGAAAGGTACTTTCCTCGATGGTGCTCCCCTCAGATTTGGTTCCTCCCCCTGTGGCCACTGCGTGGCGTGTGCGAATATGGATCGTACTCAGGTTTTTTCTGATTCCAGTGGAGAAAAAACATTTAATATTAAAAAAGTAATAAATTGCACAACACGTTGTGTTATTTCTTATGCTACATGCCCTTGTGGCTTAATATATGTAGGGCTCACATCACGTCATTTTAAGATCCGTATACGTGAGCATGTACGCGGAATCGAGGCGGCTGCTGATCCTACATTAGATCCCACTAAACTAAAAACACTCTCCACACATTTTAGGGAACATCATGGGTGTGATGGAAAATTGATTAATTTTAGGGGGATCGACAGCTTGGATATTGGTATTAGGGGTGGTCAAGTAACCACTAGGCATGCACGCCTTGAGGCGAAATGGATCTGGACCTTACAGACGACTCATCCCCTTGGTCTTAATGAAACTTTAAGTTTCGCTCCTTTCCTGTGATCATCAGACTGTTGAGCTCTCGTGTTGACAGCATCTTTGTACCCAGCTATTTTTAATGCTTTTTACCTGTTTTTTAGTTATAGAGTATTGTGGATGTTTTCTTGGCCATGCTCGTGAGGTCTTTTCCATTCTGTCGCATATTTTGGTGAGAATTACCTGTGAAGCTGAATGAAGAGAGAAATGGGAAAGAGGAAAAGGAAAAGAAAAAGAGAAAAAAGTAAAAAGAAAAAAGAAAAAAAGACTTTGAATATAAGCAAAGATACGTCTCTATACTACCACCCAGTGGACATTATTTGTACTGCATTTATATCAAAATCTAAATCAATCTGAATCCCTTTGTTACTATAGGGTGACTTCTCCTTTTTATCTATTATAGTCATGGAACGTCTTTAGCTGTGGTTCAGACTCCATCCAGATGATTAAAATGTCATCAATGTAGCGGTAGTACGCCAGAGGCCTGATGGGACATGAGGACAAAAAGTCGCTTTCAGGCTTGGCCATGAAAAGATTTACATACTGTGGGGCCATTTTACTTCCCATTGCTGTGCCAGTCTCCTGTAGATAGATCTTCTTGTCAAACTCAAAGTAATTGTGGGTGAGGATGAATTTTATAAGTTTCACCACAGAATGTGCATCAGTCCCTGTGTTTTCCAGGAAGAATTTGCAGGCATTTAATCCATCCTGGTGTGGGATATTGGAGTACAAAGATTCCACATCCATGGTGGCCAGGATGGTTCCTTCTGGCAGAGGACCTATTGCTGATAGTTTATTCAATAGGTCAGTTGTGTCCTGAATGAAGCTAGGTGTGTCCTTTACCAGGGGTTTAAGAATACCCTCTACCCATCCAGATACCTGCTCAGTAAGGTGCCCACACATGAAATAATTGGTCTTCCTGGGTTTCCAGATTTGTGGATTTTGGGAAGCATGTAGAATGTCCCTGTTCTTGGACTTTCTGGTATCAGGTCATCGGCTCTTATGAATTCGTCGGGCAGACAAGATACCAACTTGATAAGTTCCTTGTAGTAGTCCTGTGTAGGATCCGACTCCAATTTTTTGTAGTAGCGTGTGTCCATAAGTTGTCTGTTTGTTTCCTTCATATAGTCTGATGTGTTCATCATGACTATTGCATCTCCCTTGCACTTCCATTTTTTTATAAACATTCCAAAAATTCCTGTGAAACACCTGAAGGGTTAATAAACTTCTTGAATGTGGTTTTGAGCACCTTGAGGGGTGCAGTTTTTAGAATGGTGTCACACTTGGGTATTTTCTATCATATAGACCCCTCAAAGTGACATCAAATGAGATGTGGTCCCTAAAAAAAATGTTGCTGTAAAAATGAGAAATCGCTGGTCAACTTTTAACCCTTATAACTGCCGAACAAAAAAAAATTTTGGTTCCACAATTGTGCTGATGTAAAGTAGACATGTGGGAAATGTTACTTATTAAGTATTTTGTGTGATACATCTCTGTGTGATTTAAGGGCATGAAAATTCAAAGTTGGAAAAATGCAAAATTTTCAAAATTTTCACCAAGTTTCCATTTTTTTCACAAATAAATGCAGGTAATATCAAAGACATTTTAACACTATCATGAAGTACAATATGTAACAAGAAAACAATGTCAGAATTGTAGCGCCCCCACTGCCGCAGGGCCGAGGGGTACCCGGTACCGGGCCTCTGAGTCTCTGTCCTAGGGTTGTCACGGTGGCTAGACCCGGTCCGTGACCCTGCTGAGGGGCGCCCAATAATAGGTGTGGAAAGTGGTGGTAGTGCGGTGGAGTGCCGGTCGCAGTAAATAACGAGGACACCAGGTTGCAGTCTCTTTACCTCTTTACTGAAGGCCTCAGGATCCTCAGTCCGGAATACGGTTAACCAGGCTGCGCAAGTCCGGCCGGTCCGATGGCACCTCCAGAGTTCCCTTTGCAGGTGGAAATCTGTGCCTACCTTCTAGCGCTTGTGTGTTGTGGTCCTCCCCTGCTGTGCTTACGGGATAGTCCCCACAACTGTTGTGTCTGTTTCTGAAGTTCCCTCACAACTCGATTATGATGTTCTGTTTCGTCCCCCAGATGATATGGCTAGGACGCACCCGTATGACGGGTAGGCTCGGAGCTCTTCCTGGACCCTAGTGTCGCCCCTCTCCTGTTGTTGCCCCCTATGTCTTCTTAGGTGATTTGGGTGAGACAGCCCGCCTATAATTAACTGTCCTGCCGTAGGTTTGAAGTTAGGCCTGGAGCTCTATACTTCCTCGGTACAGTAAACAGTAAGCAAATTTGAACAGAGCTTCCCTTTATGGGAGGTGAGGACACTTGAATGTTGCAAACATGGTTAAATACTTTAAATAACATACTATAAATAACTTTTCTTACCCAACCGGGTATTCTACTAAGTGCAAAATTTTAAACAATAATTTAACGTTGCCTTTAAGGACGTACACGCTGAATCCACTAAAGACCTTCTTATAAAACACTATAAGGCTAATCAACTTTTCCTTCATTTTCCATCCTTACATCTGCAGGACCGCCTGTCTATCTGCCCCAGGCCTACTGCCTCTCGTTCTGTTGCAGGACCACCCCTTTCCGCCCGGGCCTACTGCCTTTCTGCTACTATACACAGTATAGAACGTTTCATCCATCTCTCAGTTCAAGATCACTGAGCCATCTCTGTATGGCTCCAAAGAGGACTCACCGACTAACCCCGTACGGGTCCACTTCCTGTCCTCATTCTTCTCGCAACATCATTAAACATTTCTTCACAATTAACTAGCTCACTACATATAACTTTTATATGTAAGCATTATCAGTACTTCTTTTTAAAGCATCATCATTTTTTAAGTGCTATCGATGAACGCCCCCTTTAAGAAGGGACCAAGTCTCTATGAGGTAGTGCAACTTCTCAAGCTGCGAGTTCGTATACAGTAAGGACTCCGGTGCTGTTTCCAGGAACAGTTTCTTCGCAAAGAGTTCTGTCTTTTGTAAAACCAGTAGAGGGCACCTTTAAGAAGGTGCAAACTATTTACAATAAGTTTGTAATCATGCAGTGTTCATGATCCAGCAGTTCTTTTAACAATGATAAAACAGGAAACAAAAGCAAAAGCAGAGGAAGGGATCCCGGGTAAAAAAAGGGATCCCTTTAAGAGTTAACCCTAAACGGGTATTATCAGCAAAAACACATAAAGACGGACAGTTAACTATTTACATGTGATGAAGCATTCTTGCTTACTCAGCTTCTGGCTGCCCCCCACCGAGGTTTTACCTGGCAGGTGGCCCTCTGCGGCCCAGGCAGGCCGGACTCCAAGTCTACTCCCGATGCTAGGTGTACCCCGTGGGTTCGGGTCTTCTGCACGACCAGGTCGTGCGCTGCGATGAGTGTCTGCGTGGGTCGATGGATGATGCTGGCGGCGGCAGAGGCTGCAGCAGCGGCTTCAGCGGCAAGCTCCTCCCCCTCGGTTTGGGGTACCGCCAGAACGGCCGTACAGCGCTGCATATCTCAGGCCCACCAGCTGCTTCCCTTTAGACGCCGGCGGTACGTCACCACATCCCCCGGCTTCAGTAGGGACTTGGCGCCATCTCCACACAGGCAGGGCTCCACTTTGTCCCGGGTGATGCGGACCCTCAGCGCTGTTCCAATCTCCTGCACGAAGCCCTTCCCTTTCTGGGGCTGGTAGACTATTACGACACCCCATTTTGGCAGGGAGCCCTCCAGCAACTCACCACGCGCCTCCCGCTCCACTTCCCGCTGGAACTCCGCAACCAGGTGGTTCCTGTATTCTCCCCAAGGGAAGGGCCCCAGGTCTGGCCCCCCCGGTACTTTGGGGCCAGGCTGCGGGAACGCTGGGGCACCAGTGGTCGTAGCGGCGGCCGGGTCTGGTGCAGAGGTGAGGCGGCCTCCCTGGGGGTCGCGGCACTCAGTACCCCCACTTGGGGTAACTCCTCTGGCGCCACTCCACTCTCCTGAGGGAGGCACACAGGTTGGGGACCGCGCAGGCAAAGGATGCCCCATCGACAGCTCCCACGGGTCCTAATCCTCCAGCAGGGGCATATCGGAATAATCCTCCGGTGACAGGGATCGATGCGGGGCTATCCTCTTTCGCAGGCCTTCTCTGGTCTCTAGTCCCACCTCATCTGAGTCATAGTTTCGTTTCTTCGGTCTCCGCCTGCCATAGAGGATCAGGAGGCGGATCTCCCATGCTGACGGGCACGTCCCCAGGACACAGAAATATTCAGACTGGGCGGCCATTGCCTTTCGCACTCTCCAGCTCAGGTACGCCCACTCCACGCCCTTCTCCTTCTTCTGCGCTTCTCGGGGTGCTATAATGGCGGCGGTTTTGGCGGGAATTTTTGGCGGCAGCGGCAATGCACAGTCTTTGCACTAAGTCACAGTCCAAGCACAATAAATCACAGTTCCAAGGCACACATGACCTGATTCTTCAGGCTTAAGTAGATCCTGTTCGTGACGCCAAGTTGTAGCGCCCCCACTGCCGCAGGGCCGAGGGGTACCCGGTACCGGGCCTCTGAGTCTCTGTCCTAGGGTTGTCACGGTGGCTAGACCCGGTCCGTGACCCTGCTGAGGGGCGCCCAATAATAGGTGTGGAAAGTGGTGGTAGTGCGGTGGAGTGCCGGTCGCAGTAAATAACGAGGACACCAGGTTGCAGTCTCTTTACTGAAGGCCTCAGGATCCTCAGTCCGGAATACGGTTAACCGGGCTGCGCAAGTCCGGCCGGTCCGATGGCACCTCCAGAGTTCCCTTTGCAGGTGGAAATCTGTGCCTACCTTCTAGCGCTTGTGTGTTGTGGTCCTCCCCTGCTCTGCTTACGGGATAGTCCCCACAACTGTTGTGTCTGTTTCTGAAGTTCCCTCACAACTCGATTATGATGTTCTTCTTCGTCCCCCAGATGATATGGCTAGGATGCACCCGTATATGACGGGTAGGCTCGGAGCTCTTCCTGGACCCTAGTGTCGCCCCTCTCTTGTTGTTGCCCCCTATGTCTTCTTAGGTGATTTGGGTGAGACAGCCCGCCTATAACTGACTGTCCTGCCGTAGGTTTGAAGTTAGGCCTGGAGCTCTATACTTCCTCGGCGTTCCGGCCACCGGCTGCGCCCCTCAGTAGGATGTTGCCTCGTCTTACAGCACGACTCCTACTGGTGTTTCTCCTTGTTGCGTTGATCTCGTTTCTCATTCAGCACAATAAACTTCGCTTCTTGTCCTTTCTTAGGGTACCGCCGCGATCAGGTGCAGGCGCGGTCCCGTAACATTCTCTCAGTTCGCTAGGCCTCTGTCAGGATCCCACCCCTGACAAGGACCCCCCTGAATCTTCCCCTGCAACACTCTCTGCCACAGGATGTTGCCTGGTTCCAACCCAGTCAGCTTCTAACTAACTTCCTATCCAACCCCCAGTTTTACCAGATTGTGAGGAGTGGCCTAATATATAGCACCCTTAGCTCCCCCTGGAGGCCAGACTGTGAAGTGTATTGGTGTCTGTGATACCTGGTCAGGTGAACTCCTTCAGTGCCATCAGACGTACCATAGCCCCCCTTAGCGGCGGAGCATCAGTACTGCAACGACCAGGACTCTGGGGCGCTGCAGAATCACCGGGATCCGTTCCAGAGTTATAACCTCATAAAGGGACAGTGGTCAGAATTGTAAAATTGGCCCGGTCATTAACTTACAAACCACCCTTAGGGGTTAACATTGTGTACACAGTGACATGTCTTTGCATGCGTTCGCTTGCAGATGCGTACGCATGCATCGTTTGGAGGTGTGCGTCGGGTTCCGGCGAATGCAATATGTTGCATTTTTTGTAGCCACAAAAATTGAGAAATCATCCACATGTGTAAGATTGCCTAAAAAAGACACATTACTGTCTATGGGAATGCATGGTTACGCAAGGACATGCGTACGCTTGCGTTCGATACTCATGCGTACTTCTGACTAATGTTGCCTTGGAAATTATGTAAACACCTGAAAATTGCCAGCTGTATAAAATCGTGGATACAGGTGGTCCATTACTCTCAAGACTCTGGATGCGGGCACAGGACAATGGAAGAAGGCAGAAGACTCTGGATGCGGGCACAGGACATTGAAAGAAGGCAGAAGACTCTGATTGTAAGTATAGAAGCTTTGAAAAGGTCTGTCTGTCTCTCACTGCATTCTGTACTCTGTACTTATGTTTTTTTTCTGTTGCTTCTAGACTGTTTGTTGCTGCCATCCCGCTGCCACTGTCTTGGTCCCAGTACGTCGTCTTGATCCCAGTGCCTCTGTCTTGATCCCAGTGGTGTCGTCTATATGTAAGTATAGAAGATGTGAAAATGTCTTTCTGTCTTTGCACTCTGTACTGTGTACAGAATTTTTTTTTCCATTCCTTGTAGATTATGTGCTGCTCTCTTGGTCCCAGGGCTGCTGTCTTGGTCCCGGTGCTACTGTCCTGGTGCTGTTCTTCAGACCGTCCTGGTGCTGTGCTGCAGTTCCTGTTGTGTGGTGCCTGCCTGCTGTGTGCTTGGACTACTGCCTGTAATGTAAGTATTGGTGCTCTTTTCTTTTTTTTTTGTTTTTGGCTAAATTGTGTTTTGCTTTTAACAAGTTACATTTGTCTTTTTTTTTCTCTCTAGTGTTTCACTTGACTGCTGCCTGCTCAACATGTCTTCCACTGAAGGTTCCGAAAGTGCCCATGACACTGATTATGTAATCACATTTGATTTACTGATTGGTATGTATTGACTGTCAATACTAGACATGTGTAAAATCATGTATTTTCTTTACAGGTACCTGACACTTTTGAAGAGTAGGAGCAGTCAAGTGGACATGATTCTTCCCAGGGTCGTCGGCCTCAGGTTGCTGAAGAGGAAAGACGGAGTGCTTCTGGTTTTCCCCTCTCCCAGCTCTCTGCAACTACTTTACTTGGGTCTGCTCGGCAGCGGCAGAGGGCTTGGGAGAGGTCAGTCATCCCCGAGTTTATTCACTTAAGCTCGGTCTTCCAGGCTGGAATGAAGGCGGTTGTGGATAGGATGGAGAGTGGGTTCACTCATGTGAACACACTCTTACAGGAAGTCCACAAACGCCTTGACCACCTGGAAGGCGACCTTAATAGACCAACACGACATTATTTTTCCACTATAGAATGGGGCATGACGGAAAACCTTAGTCCTAATCTCCAGCTGTTTGTGATGAAGGCCTGTCAGGATGCTTATACCGAGGCCATGCAGCGGTCCCAATATCAGCAGCAGGCACAAAGTTCTTTCCCAACAAGGCAACAAGCTCCAGGACAGCATTTGTGGCAGAATCCGCCATCACCGACTCGCCAAGGGACTTATCTACCACCACCACTACTGGACATTACAACACTGCCAAGAATACCCAGCTTCACCATGCAGCTGAGTGCAGCAGCCCAGCCATCCACAGCCCCCACCACGCAGCCGAGTGCAGCAGCCCAGCCATCCACATCCACCACCACACAGCCGAGTGCAGCAGCCCAGCCGTCCTGTTCCACCATCATGCCGAGTGCAGCAGCCCACACTTCTACACCAACGCAGAACCAGGGAAAAAATTAACAGAAAAAAACAAGTCCCGTAGGAGAAAAACCTGGAAAAAAAATTACCTGCACCCCCTCAACCCTCACCTCCTAATGTGTCTGTGTTTTCTAGTCTGTCCACACCTTCGCTTCTTTCTTTCCCTTCTAATGTGTCAATCCCTTCCAACTTGTTTTCCACTCCTAATGTGTCCTCTTCCCCCAATGTGTCTTCCCCTAATGTGTCTGACCCGGTCCTCCAATTGTCTTACACTTTCCCAACCACTCCTAATGTGCAACCACAGCCTGACACCCCCCTGGTCCACCATGTTACTCCCTCCCACAGACCCCGAAAGTAATTAATCATTTTTCCTTTTTTATTAAATAAACTGTAAATTTTTTATTTCTGTTAGTAAAAATTGTTTTAATTCACAATACCGGTCTCATTTTGTTTTCTTTTTCTCTTTATTTATCCATGTGTGTATTGTTCAGTGAAGTATGAAGGGGTGTATCAGTTAAGGTCTTTATAATACACGTTACATTCAAGGTGTTAATATTAGAGTCAGAAAACATTACAGGTACATAACCTTACAGGTACATAACATTACAGGTACATTTTATTTACAGGTTAAACCATTTCATCTTGCCATGACACACGTGCACTATCAGAATCAAAATAGGCAGCAAATTTATCCCTCATTTGGGCAACTTCCACTGTAGTCCTGTGAGGGTGATGTTAATAATCCTGCAATGTGGTATTAACAGTTTCCTCAAGTTTAAAGTGGGGTTGCTCTTTTGACAGGATGTAGTTATGCAGAACAACACATGCTTTCACAACCTCATCAATTGTCTCTATTTTGAGATTTATGGCTGTGCCCAAATTGCGCCATTTAGATGCTAGCAAATCAAAGGCACACTCCACAGTTCTTCGTGCCCTTGTCAGTCGGTAGTTGAAAATCCTTTGTGTGTGACTCAAGTCCCGATTTGAGTACAGTTTTAGGAGGTCGCCAGACATTTGAAAGACCTCATCACCAAGAATAACAAATGGCATTGGCGGTCCTTCACTGTTAGGAAGAGGTTGATGAGGGGAAAATTAAAATCATTCCCATACAATCGTTGTCCTATGTCCGAGTTTTTGAATGTCTGTGAATCATTTCCTCGTCCAAATGATCCAACGTCAATGCTGACAAATCGACATTCAGCATCCGCAATTGCAATCAGAACAATAGAAAAGTATTTTTTATAATTTAAGTACTCAGATCCACTTCCTGCAGGTTTTGGAATCTGAATATGTTTGCTGTCCACAGCCCCCACACAGTTAGGAAAATTACAAACTTCATAGAATTTTGCTGCATTTTTCATCCAGAGTTCAGCTGTGGGTTGGGGGAGGAAGTCAACATCACACAATGCACGGCAGGTGTCTCCAACAATCCCAGAAATGGTGGACAGTCCAATTCGAAACTGAAAATGTAGAAATTTTAAAGTCTCTCCCGTAGCCAGGAATTTGCGGACCAGACACAGGCATAAATAAATCAGTACATGGCTTTTCTAACAATAATAGTAATGACAGGTATTTGTTGTTCAAAATTACATACCTTGTGGTCTCCAACAGACGTTCCTCAGCAGGAATTGCGGTACGAAGTTGGGTGTCCTGCCTGCTGATGTATCCTCGGAAATGTTGCAGCAAATCATCGAAGCTGTGTGGCGACATCCTAGTATAGTCCAAAAACTTTCCTGGGTTTTCACGATTCTCTGTGTACAATGAGTGGTAGACTCCAACTCTGTTGGAGTTCAACAATGGGGTGTTGCCAAAAGCGACGACGTCTTCTCTGTCTTTCTCTTCTCCTTTCTTCCTCACAAGACACAGCAAAAGCCAATTTCAAAGATAAATCCAGATTCATATTGAAGCTCTCCACGCTCTCCATCTTGCAGCAGCATCCAGCATCCAAAGGAGTGAATTTCTGTCGTGCAGTGTCTGTATATATAGAAAACCCATAAGCCACGCCCATTGGGAAATACTGTAATGCATGCACATAAACAACGCAAACACAAGCAAAAACACATGCAATCGCAGCGTTTTTTGACATCATGCGTAAGAGCATGCGGATAAAAATGCTGTGGACACATGGGTTTGCAGGTGTGTTTGTGCATGCAGAGAATACGCTGCGGACACATACGCAAATGTGGACTTAGCCTTAGCCCTTTTTTATACCACTGACCCTTTTTTTGTTATATACCTGAGTCCCCTCAGGAAAAGGGACAGTCAGTATTATTAGGTGTTGGGGGCAGCTGCTTATGTTTGAGTCTCTATAAGTGGGATGGTGAAGGTACTTTTGCTGCTGTTTTCATATATTGCAATGGTGTTTAAGTTAATAATTAGACGTCATAAATTTTTATATATATTGTGATGCAGTGACCCCTGCTGCAGCTAGGGGGCACTGTATGTGCTCCTCAGGATACGCATGGAGGCATATCTGCAATGGTGACAATGAAGCAGTCTCCAGCATGATTGCAAATGGCCAGTATGTGTCGCAGAGGGAGTCTGCTCTGTAAGCCTGTAGTATTGTTGTTCTGGGACCTATAGTCCCACAAGTATTTGTATAGTTAAAAGGGAGGCTTGCAGGGTTAGTCGGAGAGCAGGGCGGGACTGGCTAACCACACACACCTCCCACCCAGGGGGTGGGGTTACAGGTTTATAATGTGACCATGGTGTGGTCACATGTTGGAGAGTGTTTGGATCTGCATGGTCCATGTACAAGGTCCTGGAAAAGCCTATGTGTTGGGAGTGCTATCTCCCTGAAGAGCACATGGTGAGGCTTTGGGACCTGGTGGCCTGTGTGTTGGATGGTCCCAAGTGGGGACGGACGTCCTGAAGAGCACGCTGAAAGGCCGAATGTGCAGAGTCTATGAAGGCATTGCATTGGGGAGCTACTGACCTTCGTAGGGTCTGGACTGTCGGGAGTGCCCTAGTCGCAAGGACAGTGATCCCCATAAGGCAACTCCCCAGGAGAGAGGACTGACGGGAGGTCAGTGTGGGGAGCAGGAGCTCCAGAAAGGTAACACCCGGGAAGGGGGCTATTATAACCGCAGGGAAGTATCTGCCAGGGGAACAGACTGTTGGTGCTTGTGTTCCATGGACATTGATGAACTGTTGGGCGTACGGTCACCCATGGTAACTGGTAGAAGTGAGAAGTCCGACGTTTTTAGTGACTATGAGTTGAAGCCGTATAAAATGTATATAATGAACTGTGCATGACCTGGTTTATGCTGCATAAAATAAACCGGATAGACTATTTAAGTGGAAACTTGTGCTTGTGTGACTGAATACCATGCTATAAGTGAGTGTCCCCAACACATACGGTAAGCGCTATCTCACATATGATGCTAGACTGCGGGCAACGGTCCACAAAGCACGTGTGGAGGTGATTGCTGTAACTCAGGAGGGTTACGAAGTTTGCTGTGGATCAGTGGGTCCACGAAGCTTGCAAGTGTCTGGCTGTAACTCGGCGGGGTTACGAAGAGTGCTGTGGATCGTCGAGTCCACGAAGTCTGTGGTGCAGAGCCTTGTGGCGGGGAGCTGCAGTTGAAGCAAGAGGTTCTGCAGCAGCAGAGCTGCAGTGGCAGCAGCAGCGGCTTGTGATCGGCAGTCGGAGGTGCCAGTGGTTTGTGACTGCAGCAGGAGCTGTGGCAGTGCCTGCAGGAGCTGGTGAGGTGTCATAAAATCATTGGTGGTCCAGGTCGTACAAACTCTTAAAGGGCCAGTGCAAGCCCAGAGACATTTTGGCATACTGTGCGAACTTGGGCCTGAGAGTACCGTGGGAAGTCCACAGGGTGTACCCCAGGGAAGGAGTGGTGTCCCTAAAAGGGGTGGTATCCCTAAAAGTGGGTGGTAACCTGAATAGGGATAGTTGCCCAAAAGGGGTGGAGTCCCAAAAGGGGCGGTAACCCAAACAGGGATAGTTGCCCAAAAAGGGTGGAGTCCCAAAAGGGGTGGTAACCCAAACAGGGATAATAGCCCAAAAGGGGGCGGAGTCCCAAAAAGGGGCGGTGGCCCAAAAAGGGGTGGCGGTGAATGTGCCGGGAACAGCGAAGTTCCTGCTATGCAGGCCCATGCTATATGTGGATAGTTCGGTCAGTGAACTGGCACTACAGTGCCCCTTCCGGCTGCATGGGGAACGGGGTCGAGAGTGAATCACTCTGGTGGGGACGTTAAAGGACGTTTGACAGCCTACCTCTACATTGACGCGACTGAGGGATCCACATACCACGAAGTGACGGTAGCCCTGGACTAACTGTATACTATGGTAATAGATCAGGACTTGGAAGCCTTGTGGGATTGGTGGATAAAAGGGAAAGTCTCTGTAGAGATAATGTGTATAGGAGGTAGTAATGTACAGAATGCGCCCCCTAGAGTTGACAGTCCTAAGGTAGGCATGACAAAGGAAAATGGTGGACAGGTCCAACTTAGTGACACAACGGTGGCAGTAATACCTCCCAAAACCGATGGATAGGACATACGGATGACCAGAGGAAAGGATGCGTCTGCCTAGCTTACTGACCTGAGGTCCCCTGAAGTGTGCAACAGTATGGCTGATGCTGATGTGGTAGTTAAAAAGAGCGGAGCAGACACCCGGTTAGAGAGTGACTTGAGGGTTCACCACACTGTGGGGTATGACACAGACTCCGGGGGTGACTGTGACTCTGAGAATGTAAGGGAGTACAGAAAAGAAGAGCCCCACAAGGAAGGCAAGTCCTCGCATCGCCGGAGGAACAAGGGCCACAAAGAAATTGTTCAAGTGACTCCGGCTGATATTAGAAGGTCGTGTATTTCTACCTCCCATGTGAGTTGTCTTTCAGACGCTGAAGAGATCGGGAAGGAAGGTGATGTGTCGTTGCCCGTAGCAACCGCTAGGTTGGAGTTGGATGAACGGTCAGTTGGTGGTGCTGATCTAAAGGAAAACCTGGAGAGCGCTGATGGAGCGCGAATCCACGACAGTCACAGAGAACAGTCTTGTCATAGGCCCGAAACTGTGGAGACAGGAAAAGGTGAGATGACCCAATAGAGGTCCGAAGATGCCAATACTGAGTCCCAGGTGAAGACCGAGGGTGCAGGGGTGGAAGGACCAAAGGAGTAGGTCCTGAAGCAAATACCTCCTCAAGTGATGGAAGCTCAACCAATCCAGAGGTTGGAGGAAGTGACTTAAGGAGGATCCAGGACACAACAGAAGCCTGTATGAAGCAAGAGGAGCTTCGGAGACAGGCTGCTGAGTGCCGAGTGGGTGCCTTGGAGAAAGAGGCGTCTGAGGTCAGAGGTCACTTGTCAATGTGGCAACCATGACCAAGGCCCTAAGGGAAGATGTGGAAGTGCTCAGAGAAGCATTAAGAGGTCCTCTACAAGAGAAAAAGGTGGTAGTCGCAGACTTACCGCAGCAGTGCCAGAGTGGTAACGAGGTGAAGCTGCCAATGCCCATCTTGGCCAGGGGTCTGGAAGAGTGTAAAGCGAAGAAAGAGTTGGGGCTAAAGGCAGAACAAGACAGTCACCCGGTCGTGGCAGATGTCTTGATGGAAATGTCCGAAGTGTCGTGAATTAGCGCACGCTCATGCAGTATAAGGGTGCCGTCACACTAGCAGTATTTGGTCAGTATTTTATATCAGTATCTGTAAGCCAAAACCAGGAGTGGAACAATTAGAGGAAAAGTATAAAAGAAACATATGCACCACTTCTGCATTTATCACCCACTCCTGGTTTTGGCTTACAAATACTGATGTAAAATACTGACCAAATACTGCTAGTGTTATGGCAGCCTAACAAGTGCAGTGAAACTGAAATTTTTGAGTGCAAGGAAAAATGTGGGAAACTAGGAAACCCCTAGGGACCTGAATAAAGAGAATATTATATTATTAGAATATTAACATTTCTAATCACCTTTAACATAATTCTTTGTTTTCACTTTAAAAAAAGGGTTTTGTAAGTTTCCTTGAAAACGATAAAAAAAATTCTAATATTCTAGCAAACCACATTTTTATTTTTTTAAATGTATTTTGTATAAGTAGTAAAATACCAAAAATATAATTTTGGACTCTCCAGAGAATAGAATAAAGTTACAGTTTTATGACACAGTGAGTGTCACAAAAACAAAACATCATTGGCAGAACCTTTTGTTCTCATTTCTTCTCATAACCATACACCTGCCAAGTGTCCTACAATGTGAACATTAATATGTCTTCTCCCTTGTGTAACTTCTGATGTTTAACAAGGTGTGATTTACGGTTAAAACATTTCCCACAATCTGAGCATGAAAATGGCTTCTCCCCTGTGTGCGTTCTCAGATGTTCAAGAAGAATGGCTTTATGGGTAAAACATTTCCCGCATTCAGAGCATGAAAACGGCTTCTCCCCTGTGTGACTTCTTAGATGTTCATTAAAATGTGATTTCTGACTAAAACACTTTTGACATTTAGGACATGAAAATGGCTTCTCCCCTGTGTGAACTCTCTGATGTATCTCAAGAGCTTCCTTACGCACATAGCATTTTCCACATGTCACACATGAAAATGGCTTCTCCCCTGTGTGGCTTTTCTGATGTCTCTCAAGATGACCTTTAGCCAAAAAGCATTTCCCACATTCGGAGCAAGAATACGGTTTCTCCCCTGTGTGAATTCCTAGATGGTTTATAAGATTTGACTTTTGCACAAATCCTTTTCCACATTCAGGACATGAATATGGCCTCTCCCCTGTGTGCCATCTCTGATGTTTAACAAGATCTGATTTACTGATGAAACTTTTGTCACATTCCGAGCACGAAAACGGCTTTTCCCCTGTGTGAGTTCTCAAATGTTCTATAATATTTGATCTGTGAGCAAAACACTTCCCACATTTAGTACATGAAAATGGCTTCTCCCCTGTGTGAATTCTCTGATGCCCAACAAGATCTGATTTCTGAGTAAAACATTTCCCACACTCTGAACATGAGAATGGCCTCTCCCCTGTATGAATTCTCTGATGTACAACAAGACTTGATTTCTGGGTAAAACACCTCCCGCATTCTGAACAAGAATATTGTCTTTCATGTTTGTGAAGGTTAGATTTCTTTTTTCCACATTCAGAACATGATAATATTTTATCAAGTGTTTTTTCAGTGCTACTTTTTCCAATCTGTGATTGATTATCTACTACTTCATCATAAGAACATGAATGGTGATTCTTATGGGACCTTTTCATCCAGTCTTCACCTGAAAAAAAAGAAGAAAAAATATTTAGTCATAATTAGTATTAGTAAAATTTCTAACGAGATTTAAGAAAATTCAGTCAGTCTCCGTAAACTGTCTGATTGTTGTCAGGGGGCAGCACGGTGGCGCAGTGGATAGCACAACAGCCTTGCAGCGCTGGAGTCCTGGGTTCAAGCCCCACTAAGGACAACATCTGCAAATCTGTATGTTTTCTCCGTGTTTGCACGGGTTTCCTCCCACATTCCAAAGACATACTGATAGGGAATTTAGATTGTGAGCCCCAACAGGGACAGCAACGATAATGTGTGCAAACTGTAAAGCGCTGCAGAATATGTTAGCGCTATATAAAAATTATTATTATTTATTAATAGATTCCAATTAATAACTGCTTCAGTCTTCATATCGCTATATAAATGGGCAAAACGTCTGTGCTGCTGGATGCCCTCAATAGGTTCTAGTTGGCATATAAGTACAAAAGGCAAGCTTATAGGCAACAGGTGAGTATGGCAGCAACATATCATATATTATATTTCCCATGTGGCTCTGCCACAGCCAAGTACCATCTAGTTCACACTCCCAACTCAGCTCTACTCTGCTGGATCAAGGTATCTGTCAGCTTACTTGTCTCAGCTACTCCTGGTGTGGTCAACACCGTCATCTCTGCTGCTGCATGTACCTGCCAGCTTACACGTCTCTGCTATTCCAAGGTGCTGTCTGCACTTTCCCAATGTAGAAGGGAAGAAGTGTAATGAACGGACTTGTTAGACCAATGGCTCTTATTACAGGACTGCATTGGTATCAGAGAGCTCTTTAAGACCAGCCATTCTGTCATTTTTTCGTAAAGGCATGGAAGGGCCTGAGGTTATACAACAAGGGGCAATGGTGCCTGACATTATTTACATGGTATGGGGCGACGTGGGATGCAAACGGGCAGGATTTATACCCCCATGGTCAATTGGAACTGAATGAAAAACCCAAATTCAATGATTAAGACATGTCCAATATTTTTCTCCATACAGTCTACATCCCCAGCCTGAAAAAATCTGATAATTTTCTCTGAGCCTTGTAGTAAAAGAACATCTTAATATCAGCTGACAACACACTGGATGAGGAATTCAATAAGATCAGCAGATTTTATGTCATGCACATTTCCTCCATTGGATATTAGGGAGGATATTTAGGCAAACATTGAGTTTATGAAAGGCTCTCTTACCATTCTCCGACATGGTTAAGGGTTTTTCGCATCCACTCATCATTCCACCATGACTTTCCTGCAAGGATCCCACGTAAGACATTAGAAATAAAATTCCAATATAGACAAATATGGTCTGTGCTACTCGCTGGTGTCAGCTCAATGAATTCCAGGGGATAAGCTTCAACAAGTTATAAATGTCATGGTGGTGCTCGATAACAAAGAGCAGCAATCTGAGATAATCCACATACTGAGCAGTTATGGTTCTCAACAAATGATGAAAACTTCTTTATATAATTGGATCCAGAGTACAAACTGGACTAGAACAAGGAGGACACGCAACACTCAGGCTATGGTCTTTGCATCTATAATCACTATCTCGAGGCATCTTGGCAGAGTGCTGCGTGTCCTCCTTGTATTTGTACTCTGGACTCAAGTAAATAAAGAAGTTTTCATCATTTGGTGAGAATCATAACTCCTCTGCACTGGGATTATTGAGAAAAAAAGAAAAACTGACACTAGTTTATGTCATACTAGCTGACGGTAAAAAACCACTAGAAGTCATCATGAGCCAATCTGACCTAAAAGAAGGATCTACTAAAATGACAGACAGAATTGACATTCACCCATGGCATTGGCAATTTCCATCTACACCACAGAATTATACGTTTATCCTCAGTGAATATCCATCCAAGTGGATGTCCAATCTGATGGTATCACAATCTTTTATCAAACCACATTTGAGCCGATACCGACCCCAAACAACTTGGTGCCTACACTCCACTACTGATTCAGACAGTTGTGAGAAAGATTCATTATATTAGTATATAGAGGATTTCCCTGATTGATCTACCTGATGATCCAGAGGTAAATTCTGCTTCTCCTCTGGACGATCCTGGGAATATAGAGGACTGGGACTTCTCTCTGGTGGATTTCTTGGACTGTACTCATCTACAGGAAATATACACAGTGACTGAATACATCGTCTACATGTGATGATCAGATGATGGGGAGTCTAGGTGACCTCAGACCCGGTCTCTCCTCTATAATCAGTACAGTCTCCTCTTACCCGGAGATGTGAGGGGCTGGTGATCGTCCATCATGATGTCCTTGTATAGATCCTTGTGTCCTTCTAAATACTCCCACTCCTCCATGGAGAAATAGACGGTGACATCCTGACACCTTATAGGAACCTGACACACAATGACCCGTCATTAGCAGACCCCTCCCCCGGCGTTATTATACAATGTCCCAGCATTCCCGGCAGCGCTCACCTCTCCGCTCAGCAGCTCAGTGATCCTGTGGGTCAGTTCTAGGATCTTCTGCTCATGTATCAGTGAATGAGGTGGAGGCTCGGTGATGTCACTCGGGGTCCTGCTCCGCCCTCCTGACACACGGGGGGTCACACACTCACCAGACGTCTTCACTACTGTGTGATCCTGTGTATGGGGAGACGCCGATCACTACATCTATTCTAAGGATCCTTCACCTTTCCCGTCATTTCCCTGCTTTACTCCTAGAGATCAGAGGGGTGTGAAGATCTCACCTCTCCAGTGATCCAGTAGATTATCTCCAGGGTGAGGTCTAATATCCGGGCAGCCATGTGGCTTCTGTCCTGCTCCATCCTCGGAGGGTCATCAATGAAAAGGGTCATTGTTTTTTCAAAGAAAACTTTAGCTGGATTGTACTCTAAATGGAACTGGAGAAATAAAAAGAAGGATTGAGAGTGAAGTTCAGGAAGTATTTCTTCTTCTACAGTCTACAACACCTGAGTGTCCGCCTCCAGAAGGCGTAGATACCCGAAATTGATGCACGGCAGAGCTCACGTTCGCTCTGTTGGCACCATTATAGTCTATGGCCCCATTGGTACTGATGTCCGAATCCCATTTTACTGGGGTATAAGTCGTAAGCCCTGATGTAAGCCACTGAATGGGTTCCTAGACACTATGGTAATTGGTAAAATGAGTATAAGGATTTATTTTAACCTTTTGATGGCCCTTTACGGTTTTAACCACATTTTCCAAAATGTGCACGGAAGCGAATTACAACAAATCTGAATTTTAGTGAATGCGCACATTTTGTAAAATTCGAGTAGAATTCAGCTCCACTCAAATTTTTTTGCTCATGTTTATTGATATCTCTGCACAGACAATCTGTACTTCTCACAAATTGTCCTCCTTTCATCTCCTCTTTTCTGCTCCTCATCACTTTTAAAGTTTCTCCCGTGCTTCCCCTGTACTCTGGATTTCACCTCCTTACACAGTCAGAGTCTCCCTGACCTACCAAAATATCCTGATCTGTCTCTTATTCAGTGAAGCCTACAATAATCCTGCTGAAACTACACGGTCACATGAACAGCTCCTGTCCTCACCTGTGGATCGTCGGCCCTCTCAGACCGGGTCCTCTACCAGCCGTCACTCATTCCTTCATGGTGTTACATGTTAGTTTGGGCCTTCTGTACAGCACAATAGTAACTAATCTAATATATAATTGCCTAGAATACTACTTCCTGCAATTTGTGCCAACTTCCGTGGCTTTGTCCGGAGCTAATGTCCGGAGATAATGTCCGGAGCTAATGTCCGGAGCTAATGTCCGGAGCTAATGTCCGGAGCTAATGTCCGGAGATAAGTGACATCACCAGTGTCCTACACCCAGGCAGAGCACAGGGGCCCCAGGCAGCATATGGGGCCCCAGGCAGAGCACAGTGGCCCCAGGCAGAGCACAGGGGCCCCAGGCAGCATATGGGGCCCCAGGCAGAGCACAGTGGTCCCAGGCAGAGCACAGGGGCCCCAGGCAGCCTATGGGGCCCCAGGCAGAGCACAGTGGCCCCAGGCAGAGCACAGGGGCCCCAGGCAGCATATGGGGCCCCAGGCAGAGCACAGGGGCCCCAGGCAGCATATGGGGCCCCAGGCAGAGCACAGTGGCCCCAGGCAGAGCACAGTGGCCCCAGGCAGAACATGGGGCCCCAGGCAGAGCACAGGGGCCCCAGGCAGAGCACAGGGGCCCCAGGCAGCATATGGGGCCCCAGGCAGAGCACAGGGGCCCCAGGCAGCATATGGGGCCCCAGGCAGAGCACTGTTGCCCCAGGCAGCATATGGGGCCCCAGGCAGAGCACAGTGGCCCCAGGCAGAGCACAGGGGCCCCAGGCAGCATATGGGGCCCCAGGCAGAGCACAGTGGTCCCAGGCAGAGCACAGGGGCCCCAGGCAGCTTATGGGGCCCCAGGCAGAGCACAGTGGCCCCAGGCAGAACATGGGGCCCCAGGCAGAGCACAGTGGCCCCAGGCAGCATATGGGGCCCCAGGCAGAGCACAGGGGCCCCAGGCAGCATATGGGGCCCCAGGCAGAGCACAGTGGCCCCAGGCAGAGCACACACCAAATCGGAGGCCGAGGGGCCCCGCCAACCAAATCGGAGGCCGAGGGGCCCCACCAACCAAATCGGAGGCCAAGGAGCCCCGCCCACCAAATCGAAGGCCGAGCGGCCCCGCCCACCAAAGCGGAGGCCGAGGGGCCCGGCCCCGCCCACCAAAGCGGAGGCTGAGGGTCCCCGCCCACCAAATCGGAGGCCGAGGGTCCACACCATCCAAATCGGAGGCCGAGGGGCCCCGCCCACCAAATCAGAGGCCGACGGGCCCCACCCACCAAAGCGGAGGCCGAGGGTCCCCGCCCACCAAATCGGAGGCCGAGGGTCCCCGCCCACCAAATCGGAGGCCGAGGGTCCCCGCCCACCAAATCGGAGGCCGAGGGTCCCAGCCCACCAAATTGGAGGCCGAGGGGCCCCACCAACCAAATCGGAGGCCGAGGAGCCCCGCCCACCAAATCGAAGGTCGAGGGGCCCCGCCCACCACATCGGAGGCCGATGGGCCCCGCCCACCAAATCGGAGGCCGAGGGTCCCCGCCCACCAAATCGGAGGCCGAGAGTCCCCGCCCACCAAATCGGAGGATAAGGGGCCCCGCCAACCAAATCGGAGGCCGAGGGGCCCCGCCAACCAAATCGGAGGCCGAGGAGCCCCGCCCAACAAATCGAAGGCCGAGCGGCCCCGCCCACCAAAGCGGAGGCCGAGGGGCCCCGACCACCACATCGGAGGCCGAGGGGCCCCGCCCACCAAATCGGAGGCCGAGGGGCCCCGCCCACCAAATCGGAGGCCGAGGGTCCCCGCCCACCAAATCGGAGGCCGAGGGGCCCCACCAACCAAATCGGAGGCCGAGGGGCCCTGCCCACCAAATCGGAGGCCGAGGGTCCCTGCCCACCAAATCGGAGGCCGAGGGGCCCCGCCAACCAAATCGGAGGCCGAGGGGCCCCGCCCACCAAATCGGAGGCCGAGGGGCCCCGCCCACCAAATCGGAGGCCGAGGGTCCCCGCCCACCAAATCGGAGGATAAGGGGCCCCGCCCACCAAATCGGAGGCCGAGGGGCCCCACCAACCAAATCGGAGGCCGAGGAGCCCCGCCCACCAAATCGAAGGCCGAGCGGCCCCGCCCACCAAAGCGGAGGCAGAGGGACCCCGCCCACCAAATCGGAGGCTGTGGGGCCCCGCCAACCAAAGCGGAGGCCGAGGGAGGGTCCCCGCCCACCAAATCGGAGGCAGAGGGACCCCGCCCACCAAATCGGAGGCCGTGGGGCCCCGCCCACCAAAGCGGAGGCCGAGGGTCCCCGCCCACCAAATCGGAGGTCGAGGGTCCCCGCCCACCAAATCGGAGACCGAGGGTCCCCGCCCACCAAATCGGAGGCCGGTCCCCGCCCACCAAATCGGAGGCCGAGGGTCCCCGCCAACCAAATCGGAGGCCGAGGGGCCCCGCCAACCAAATCGGAGGCCGAGGGGCCCCGCCCACCAAATCGAAGGCCGAGAAGCCCCGCCCACCAAATCGAAGGCCGAGCGGCCCCGCCCACCAAAGCGGAGGCCGAGGGGCCACACCCACCACATCGGAGGCCGAGGGGCCCCGCCCACCAAATCGGAGGCCGAGGGTCCCCACCCACCAAATCGGAGGCCGAGGGTCCCCGCCCACCAAATTGGAGGCCGAGGGTCCCCGCCCACCAAATTGGAGGCCGAGGGTCCCCACCCACCAAATCGGAGGCCGAGGGTCCCCGCCCACCAAATCGGAGGACGAGGGGCCCCACCTGTGAAAATTTTACTGTGAAAATACCTGATGGGCACACAAGTATGCGCCAGTATGGGTACTAAGAGCTTTTCCACATAATAATGAAATATTTTAAAATGTCATAGAACATACCAATATACATAGTTATTGATACATATTATTTATTATTTACATTATTTAATTTTACATTATTGTTCTTAAGCAAAGAACCGTTGTTGTGGCATTTGCCACAACACGCAAAGTTGTTGTCTGATGTCTTTCATCACTCCCCTCATAAGCATGTTCATGGATCCTGTGTAACTGTACCTTAAATAACAAGAATTGTCAAGAGCTGGTGAGTGCAGCCATTTTTTGTTCTTTCTTACTATTATTTATTAATTGTATTATTCTTACATTTGAATAAATAAAGTATATATGGATTCTAGACTCCCGATTCTTTAGAATCGGGCTGCCATCTAGTAATAATAATAAACCCATAAATCCCTGCGGCCCGTAGTCCTATAACCGTTATATACTGCACATTACACAGGAGCCTCAGTGCCGCAGACCCCGGGGTATCGGTCACTGCTTCCCATCCTCCCCGGACTGTGAGCGGACAGGAGGGCGAGGAGGAAGCACAAATATACCGGTGCTGCAGTCACTGCTTCTTCTCCAATCTCCGGGGAGGTTTTCTGGGATGTTTCCTAGTATTGTGATGATGATGATTTGTCACTTCCATTCTCCTCAGTCCTGAAGCAGCATTTCCTGACCACTGTAAAGTACAACTCCCATGGAAGGGGTAGGTTTAGGCTGCAGACTTCCTGTCCCTGTAGTGAGCGCCGCCATCTTGTTGGTGGAGTCTCCTAGTTCCCAGGACTCGCAGTATTATACATGGTGGCAGCAGGAATACTCCGCTATATAGAGATATCCATGAAACGGGAGAGATCTTTCATCTGGTAGCTCATTTGTTCGAGGGAGAAGTTTATATTGTTGACATCTGAAGCTATGGACAGAGAACACAAATGGTGTCCTTGTGAGGTTTGGTAGACTCATTGATGTTCATATAGATGCCACATGGATGCCTACAGAGTAAATTAAGGTCTATAGGCTTAGGTAGAAAATAGTGATGAGCGAGGGTGCTCAGATAAGGTGTCGCAGCTCTCAAACAGCCACAAGACATGCAGGCGCAGAGACTCAATCATATTTTTCAAGCACGCCATAGACACTCGGTTAGCACACGAGCATGCTTGGATAACACCTTATCTCATCCCGAGATTTGAATCTGAGCATGTGCCGCCCCCGGCCCGGCGGCCATGTTCCCGGAGAAAATGTTCCCGGAGGCCACCGCAACATGGCAGCAAAGGATGTGTGGGCCTCTGATCTTTGACGAAATTCCGGTGGAACCCCCCACGGAGCTCAGAGAGCCGCTGCCACTACACTGGAGCACAGCCCCTGCCCTGGAGCACAGCCCCCCTGCCCTAGCACAGCCCCCCTGCCCCAGCACAGCCCCCTGCCCAAGCACAGAGCTCCTGCCCCAGCACAGAGCCGCCACCCCTGCCCAAGCACAGAGCCGCCGCCACTGCACCAGCTTAGGATGGGATTTCCCGGAGGCCACCGCACTAGCCAGGACCATCCAACGACCCCTGTTACCACTCCTCCACCTGTGCCAATCCCTTCCCTGGTAAGCTGAATTTGGACTGTAAGACAGACCCCCATTTGACACATTTTTTTCCCTATTTTCCATCTGAAAATTAGGGGTGTGTCTTATGGTCTGATGCGTCTTATAGTGCGAAAAGTACAGTAGTTTTGAATTAGAGATTTACTGCCTTACAGTCCTTCTATGTAAAAAGTTTGAGCGAGGGCTGTCTGATGACTCTAAAAATTATGAGCAAGGGTCACATGATGACCCTGTTGATATTGCCACCCCACTGCCTCTTCCTGTCTGTTGTGTTGCTGTGGATCGCCCCCCTCCCCTCCTGCACTGCTGGCCTCATTCTGAATGGCACCCTCCCAGTTTGGGTCAGTGAGTTAATCGTCCATCGCTTTGTCTTCCACTTCCACACTCTGGTAATTCTGACTTGTTAAAGTCATGCTCCGGGATGGTCGGCTTTTCTTTTTGCTGAGCCACAAGTGACACACCTCTTTTCTATGGATGTTTGGGTTCAGCTATTCTGGCTGAAGTCTATCTAGCTTAACACAAGTGTTTTCATTTCTCTGCCTATCACCTTTTGGGTTCAGCTTTATATTCTGTACCCCTGCTAGTGTTCCCAGCTGCTAATAGATTCTTTTGGATGATCTGACATTCTATTGATGTTTAGAGCCAGTCTGTATGTTTCCAGAAAAGGGTTTTCAATTTTCTGTTTCTTTGCTATACCTTTCATATACAGTATCTTCTATTTATCTTTAGAAAGTAGGCTGTATATTTGTTAACAGTACTTGCTTTATTCTTTATTTGATATTTCAGTATTTACTTTACTCACTCTGGGATCTTTCCTTTGTTCAGCACACTTCTCCTCTTGTCGGTAATTCACACTCTACTCTGACCTCCAGTTCTTTAGGAGGAATGTGAAGCAATTTGACATACTTTTAGGCAGTTAGATGTGACTTGCCATCTCCTAGTATGTGGTTAAGGCTATCTCTGTACCTGCAGGCACCACTAGGGACTGCGGAGTCAGGATATCTAATCTGTTCAAGAACTGGCAGGGACAGTTGTGTTTTTTTTTTAGTGTTTAACCTATTATTCCTGAGTGACTTACTACACAGGTATAGCAGTTTACTTAACAATATCACTTGTTGACAACAGTGTCTCATCATCATCTACCTCTTTAGACCCTATTTGCCTTTAACCCAGTGTTGTCTTCCTATGAACGCGGCTGCCCAAAATATTTGGGAAGCCGCATCAGTATACACTATCTCCTCATGTCCCTCTTGAAACGTGTAGGGTGAGAGGCCAGAATCAATAAATAGAAATGTAAAGAGCTCCACAGAGTGTCCAAGTGTGGGATCACTTGTCTCCTGTGAATCGCAACGGTGGGAGGATCAGGGTGAGGATTATGTAGTCCAGACTCTTGGCTAGTAAAACTGGACCGTGTGGAAGACAGGGTAGTGCTAGAAAACATACTGGAAGCATTATCTGCTATCCAACCAACCACCTGTTCGCACTGTTCTAGCTTCAAGGGTAGTGTCCCGCCATGGGCGATAGCCTCCCTCAACACCGCAAAGGCTTTCAATTCAATGGAGTGGAAGTTTCTGCAACGTGTTCTTCTGAAATTTGGTTTCTCAGACAAATGTTGTAAGTGGATTGAATTACTTTATTATAAGCCTAGAGCTAATATTCTGGTTAATGGGTTGCTGTTGGATTATTTTGACTTGGGTAGGGGAACCAGACAGGGTTGCCCACTGTCCCCAATGTTATTTGCCCTTGCAATTGAGCCAGTTGCGCTTGCAATAAGACATGACCCTATGGTGGAAGGAATAAATATCAATTCTAGAGTGGATAAGGTGGGACTATATGCTGATGATCTAGTATTATTTCTGGAGAAAGTGCAGCAGTCGTTTCCAAGGGCAATCAAACTTATTAATTACTTTGGGGAACTATCAGGCCTTAAAATTAATTGGGGTAAGTCTGTGATTATGCAATTAATAGATAACATAACTGAACCCGTGCTATGTGGTTTGAAGGTGGTACAAAAATTTATATATTTGGGCATTGTTATCAATCAAAATCCAATTAGAGATCTTGGGGATAATATATACCCTTTGGAGGATCTGATAAAGATTAAGTTTGGGATATGGTCCCTACTTCCCTTGTCTGTTGCGGGCAGAATTGGATTAATTAAAATGATAATTCTTCCTAAATGCTTATATATGTTGGAACACACATCATTAAAGATTCCTAAAAGTTTCTTCAGGAAAATACATAGCATGATGGCAGTGTTTATATGGGGCCCGTCGAGACCTAAATTAAGTATTGGATCCCTGCAGAGGCCTAAAAATCAGGCTGGAAATACGGTCCCTGACTTATATTTGTATTATCTGGCTGGTCAGCTGCGCTATTTAAAGTACTGGGTAACTCAGGGTGAATGTAATAATGCAGAAAGCCATCTCGTACATTTCTTGGGTGGGTACACTCCGTGGGCAATCTTGGAGGGTTCATATAGACCACCCCAGGGGTTGTTATTTGCACATAACCTAGCAATACAGGTTTGGCAAGAAAGTAAATGTATTCTGAAATTTACTGATCAAATTGGGGAAGTTCAGATATGGGATAATCCCGAATTCCCACATCTTCTTGATTTACAGGATCCGGTTTTCTGGAAGCAAAATGGAGTAACATCACTCGCTCAGCTATTTGACAATGGAATTAATTCTGTTATCGTTTGAACAAATCCATGTCAGGTTCGGAATTCCCCATAAAGATTTTTACCGATATTTGCAACTAAGACGCCATAATGTACCAGTTCCCGTATCCTAGAATGAGAATATCCAAATACCCTCTGATAGGAATACTATCGACCCAGGGACCCACAGGAGTTATATCCTCCCTTTATACATTCTTGTTAAACTCTAAAATCGCATCCACTCAGCTTGCTGTGGAGAGTAAATGGAGACATTTAATTCCATCTATTACTGATGATCAATGGAGTGATATCCTAGAAGCACATACGTTGGTATCACCTGTTGCGAATGATAAATTAATACAGTTGTATATTCTTCACCAATCCTACATGACCCCAAGTAGACTACATAAATTTGGTAGAGGGGCGACTGATGTGGGGAATCCGGGGCTGACTTCTGGCCCCTCATTTGGAACTGTAGGATTATACGGAGATATTGGTGTGAGGTTGTAGATATATTGGAGCAGATAATGGGGATACCGATCGAATGTGGACCGGAATTGTGTATTCTAGGGGCCGCGGATGAAGAGATGTGAGCCCATCATGATAGAATATTTCTTCAGGAGGCTGTATTTTTGGCTAGGAAAGCGATAGTATTGAGGTGGATGGGAGGGAAATCTCCCAAGATTAATCAATGGAAGAAGCTTGTGAATGATATAATTCCTTATGAAAACATACTACACAGTAAGAGAGGATGTCCTCAGAAATTTCAGAAGATTTGGGAAAGGTGGTGTGACTGTCCGTTGACGCACCTGACCCCTGGCTCTATGGCCTCTTCAATCTCGCGATATAGTCCCCCCTGATGTGTAGACCTATTCTAGGTTGGGAATGTGATGATCTATGTGGGATTACTAACAAATGTCTATAATAACCTGACTTGATGAGAATTTAAAACACTTGTTGAAGACCCGTTGATTAGGAAGTGCAGTGCTTGATAAAATGTATTATACTGAATGTTATGTTTTGTTTGTTTGTTTTCTTATATATTTTATTATTGAAGGTATTCTGTCATATTTATGCCAATTTAATTTTGAGATGTGGATTACTTTGATGCTATGTTATGATATCATATGTTTGTTATCTTATATTGTGGAATCCTTCAATAAAACGAGTTTAAAAAAAAAAAAGAGGACTGATACCCCTCTCCTTTCTCCCCTTAATGTGTACAGTGTGTACTTTGTTTCTCCATCTCCACCTGGTCCACATGCAAAGCTTCCTCTTTAATTGTGAGCAGAAAGTGGTTGAGTAGACTCAGAAATAGGATTTTTATGCTAATTATAGCGTCATCACTAATCACCATCTTGGTTTATAACTCAAAGTTTTGGAGAACGTCACAGATGTCAGACATCCATGTGCATTCGTCAGTTGCTATGTGTGGAGGCTGACCGGAGAACCAACAGGCACGTTGTAGCTGGTATTCAACTATTGCCCTCTGCTGCTCACAAAGTCTTGTCAACATGTGTAATGTGATGTTCCAGGGCGTGATCACGTTGCACACCAGTCGGTTAGCTGGCATTTGCAAGAGCTGCTGCAGCACTGCCAGACTGGTGGCAGCTGTAGCTGACTTTCAGAAATGGGCCCACACGCAGTGTACCTTCACAAGTAGCTCAGGCAAGTCTGGGTAGGTATTCAGAAACCACTGAATCACTAAGTTGAGCACATGGCCCAGGCATGGTACTTGTGAGAGCTACCAAACTTTAGAGCTGCCACAAGGTTGCGGCCATTATCATACACGATTAATCCATGCCTAATTGTAGGTTCAGTGGTGAGAGCCATAGTTGTCTGGTTTGTTATACCTTTCCACAACTGTTCGGAGATGTGCTGTTTTTCACCTAAACAAATTAGTTTCAGAAGAGACTGTTGCCGGTTCACCAAGGCAGTGCTGCAGTGTTTCCAGGTTGCGACTGATAGTGACCACATGCTCCAAGATCAGAATGTTGCGATGGAAGATGAGGAAGAGAGGGTGTAAGAACTGGTGTAGAGGTGAAGGAAACCCTGATGGAACTAGGCGTCGGTAGCATGGTTGCCTTCCCAGGGTCTGACTCGGTCCCGGCATCGACAAGGCTCACCAAGTGTGCCGCTAGGCAAATGTAGCATCACTGGCCAGAAACACTTGTCCACATATCAGTCATTAGATGGACCTTTTCAGTAACTGCATTGGTCAGGGCTTGGCTGATGTTATGGGACACATGCTTGTCTAAGGCGGTGACAACACACTGGGAAAAATAGTGGAGGCTTGGGTCTGAGTTCTGAGGGATGACCACCACGAGATTGTGGAAAGCCTCAGTGTCCACAAGCCTAAGCGGCAACCTTTCCAGGCCAAGCAGTCTGGAAATGTGTTTGTTTAGTGTATTTGGCCTGTGAGTGAGTGGCTGGGTAGTTCTCCTTGCTTTGCAAGGCCTAGGGTAGGGACAGCTGAATGCTGCACTGGCACAAAGAATGGAACATGGTTGCTGAAGGTGCTTGCGAATGTGCAACAACAGATGCAGGGGGGAGGCATCCACACCTGCGTCCTGGACAGGGAATTCGCAAGCACATAGTACAGGGCAAGAGGCAGAGGTGTCACCTACAGTCACTAATTATGGACCCAGGTGTTTGGCTCACCTAGTCGGGTACTATGATGACATATGCCTGAGCATGGTGGTGGTGGTCAGGCTGGTAGTGGTCAGGCCTCTACTGATCTTGGTATGGCACAGGTTGCAAATGATCATTCTTTTATGATCTCCACTTTCTTTTAAAAAGCGCCAGACTGGAGAACACCTAAGGGTACTTTCACACTAGCGTTTTTTGAAATCCGTCGCAATGCGTCGTTTTGCCGAAAAAACACATCCTGCAAAAGTGTTTGCAGGATGCGTTTTTTCCCCATAGCCTAATATTAGACGACGCATTGCGACGGATTTACACACGTCGCACCCGTCGTGCGACGGGTGCGTCGTGCAGTGGCGGACCGTCGGGACCAAAAAACGTTACATGTAACGTTTTTTGCTCCCGACGGTCCGCTTTTTCCGACCGCGCATGCGCGGCCGGAACTCCGCCCCCACCTCCATGCACTTCCCCGCACCTCACAATGGGGCAGCGGATGCGCTGGAAAAATGCATCCGCTGCCCCCGTTGTGCGGCGGAGACAGCGCTAGCCCGACGCTAGTGTGAAAGTAGCCTAACAGGCGCCTCTCGCTAAAAAATCTTTACAGGGTCATCCTACGGCCCTGGCTCCAAATTTTTAAAGGGTCATCTGTGGCCCTCACTCAAAATCTTTAGAGGGTAAAGAGGCAGCCCCCAATCAAAATCTTCAGAGGGTAAATCAGGTGGCCCTCGCTCCAAATCTTTTAGAGGGTTAAAAGGTGTCCCTTTCTCAAAATATTGAGAGGGTAAACAGGCAGCCATTGTTCTAAATTGTTAGAGGGTCACCGTACGACATTTGATCTTAATTTTTCCAGTGTTTATGGTGCCCTCTTTCATAAATTTTACAGGATGTATATGAGGCCTAACTCTACAATTCTTTTATAAATATGTATATATATACCCCTCAGGGGTGAATGTTTTTCAGCCCTTACAATTAATGCATAGGCTTTATGAGTCTAGGAGTTCCACTACCTAACAAATTTAACAGAATGTGTATGAGTCCTCCGTTATGTCTAATACAGAGTGTATTGGGTACCTCTTCCTTCTAATTTTTGGCAGCTCTTGTATTGTCCGCATAGGCTTTGCGAGTTTTAGAGTCCGTCCTTCATAAATTAGCAGGATGTGTCTGACCATGTCACACACACCACAGCCCAGATAAGGCAGGAAAATGTTACAATTACATTTACTGGTGACTACTGGGGGGCACAGTGTTAGTTGCCCCTCTTCTATGTCATCTACTGTGGTCATAGGCGACGGGGAAACACGGTGAGAGATGGCCTGGCTATTAAGGCTATGTTCATATGTAACAAAGTGGCACGGGGTGGTAGTCATGGCCGAGTCCATCAAACAACAGTCAGTGAGCACCCTGACCCCTTGTACCTGGAATAACACATGGAGTCCCAGTCCTGCAGTACAGTTACCTTCATCACACGCTCACTTCAGTTGCCAGGGATCAGTCTCAGGAAACACCATAGGACAGAGTTCTGTTCCAACTGAAGAAGCTTTACTGAACACGGTGCAAATAAGACAATGGTTCCTGCGCTTTCTCTGTGACTTCAGTAAGCTGCAGGACACCAGCTCCTGCCTTGGTCCCGAACCCTGTACTTCTCCTGGGGACGCTCCTGCAGAGCCAGTGTCCATTTTTGCTGACCATCAGCCGGGGGCAACTCTTTTATAGGTATTAAGGTTGAAGGGAGACTTCCAGTCCATCTAGTTCAACCCATAGCCTAACATGCCCTAGCATGTTGATCCAGGGGAAGGCAAAAAAAACCCATGTGGTAAGAGTAAGCTCCACCATGGGGAAAAAAATTCCTTCCCGACCCCACATACGGCAATCAGACTAGTTCCCTGGATCAACGCCCTATCAAGGAATCTAATATATATACCCTGTAACATTATACTTTTCCAGAAAGGCATCCAGTCCCCTCTTAAATTGAAGCAATGAGTCACTCATTACAACATCATACGGCAGAGAGTTCCATAGTCTCACTGCTCTTACAGTAAAGAATCCGCGTCTGTTATTATGCTTAAACCTTCTTTCCTCCAGACGTAGAGGATGCCCCCTTGTCCCTGTCACCGGTCTATGATTAAAAAGATCATCAGAAAGGTCTTTGTACTGTCCCCTCATATATTTATACATTAACATAAGATCACCCCTTAGCCTTCGTTTTTCCAAGTGTAATAACGTCTCTTGGTATTGCAGACCCCCCCAGTCCTCTAATAACCTTGGTCGCTCTTCTCTGCACCCGCTCCAGTTCAGCTATGTCTTTCTTATACACCGGAGACCAGAACTGTGCACAGTATTCTAAGTGTGGTCGAACTAGTGACTTGTATAGAGGTAAAATTATGTTCTCCTCATGAGCATCTATGCCTCTTTTAATGCATCCCATTATTTTATTTGCCTTTGTAGCAGCTGCCTGACACTGGCCACTGAATATGAGTTTGTCATCCACCCATACACCCAGGTCTTTTTCATTGACGGTTTTGCCCAGAGTTTTAGAATTAAGCACATAGTTATACATCTTATTACTTCTACCCAAGTGCATGACCTTACATTTATCCCCATTAAAGCTCATTTGCCATTTATCAGCCCAAGCTTCTAGTTTACATAAATCCTCCTGTAATATAAAATTGTCCTCCTCTGTATTGATCACCCTGCAGAGTTTAGGGTCATCTGCAAATATTGAAATTCTGCTCTGAATGCCCCCTACAAGGTCATTAATAAATATGTTAAAAAGAAGAGGGCCCAATACTGACCCCTGTGGTACCCCACTACTAACCGCGACCCAGTCTGAATGTGCTCCATTAATAACCACCCTTTGTTTCCTATCCCTGAGCCAGCTCTCAACCCACTTGCACATATTTTCCCCTATCCCCATTACTCTCATTTTATGTAACAACCTTTTGTGTGGCACCGTATCAAAAGCTTTTGAAAAGTCCATATACACTACATCCACTGGGTTCCCTTGGTCCAGTCCGGAACTTACCTCTTCATAGAAGCTGATCAAATTAGTCTGACATGAACGGTCCCTAGTAAACCCGTGCTTTTCTCCCCTCGTACGGGGGATCTTCAGTCCACACTATGGTGCAGGTCTCGCTCTGGCCTGCCCGGGCTCTACTGTAAGAGCAGGAAGTCCCTTCCCTAAGTCCAGAGGCTTTGCATCATTCCTCTTTTAACTTCTCCCAACTAGTTAACCCTTAACTCTCTATCCCTAAATCCCTATGCTAAACATGTACAAATACATGTATAATAATAATAAATACATTCACATTACAGTGTAGAACATTAAGAGAACATATATAGTACCCTACACATTGCAAGAACATCAGAAAGCCGTACATTTAGGATACAACATATGACAATGACATAACAGTATAAAACATTAATGAACCATCAGGGAACCACATGTGACCCGTGTTCGGTGTATAGGAGAGAGAAGGCAATTGAGGGTCCCCGACACCTCCTTATACTTACATAGCATTTTTTCATGAATCTTATGCAAATTAAAAGCTGCTTTTTTATAGTACCAGCAAAAGCTGTGAGATTTCAGAAATCTCCTGCACACGACTGATTTTTTTTCACGACATGGAAAACTGCTGCTTTTTTTAATAAAACAACATGTCAATCGTTTCAGCGTTTTTCACCATTGAAAGCAATGAGAATGTGCAAAACTGCTACGTGTGAACATAGCCTAAAAGGTGGAGGAGCTTTTTTTTTCTTTTTAATTTTGCTTTATATATAAGGAAGGAATGTTTCATAATATTTTTTCCTGTAAAATACATTTAATCTTCAGTTTGTAGGTTTTATTGTCAGTCCGTAAAAGTGGCGTAATACTCAAACAACATTGTTCCAAGCAGCGACCTGGGATTCAGAGATGTATCCAGGGGTCTTCCCCATTCCGTTGGAGTGCTGTTCCATCCATTTCAGCGACTTTGCTGCCCCTCATTGACTTCCATTATACTTGTTACTTGAATAGAGCTCCATTCGAGCACTTGAGCATTTTAGTGCTCATCATTAATAATATCACATTGTCCTCACAGTGAACACTGACCAGAAAAAAAAAATTCCACTAGGAGGTTTTAGTGACAAAAATAGGACATAAATTTGAATTATAGCCTGCACCCACTTTAACTTTGTCAGACCCAGGAGAAGCGACTATCATACATCTATCCAAATTCCCATGGCAACTCTTCCAAATTAAATTTAAAATGTAATAAATGTATTCGGTTCTGGTCTTAAGGTACCTCGAAGAGGGAAAGTATTGCCTGGTTGTGTCACCTTGTCTATTACAGAGTGCGGGCAGTGTACCTGTCATGTGCTTGAGAAAGCTGGGTGTACGGCTGTATTAGGCCGGTTTCACATTAGCGTTTTGAGGAGCTGCGGAGGGCTGCAGACTTCCTTTGTGAAGCCCCGCCCTCGGCCGCACCTCCGCCGCTAGCTCCGCCTACTTCTGCATGCGGCCTGCGTACCTATCTTTAACATTAGGTACGCAGGTCGTGCGGCTGTATGCGCATGCTTCCGCATGCGTCGTTTTGACGATGCGGAGAAAAAAAATTGCAACAAGCTGCGTCCTACACTGGTCACCGCATCATCAAAACGATGCATGCGGAAGCATTGGCATACAGCCGCACGACCTGCGTACCTAATGTTAAAGATAGGTACGCAGGCCGCATGCAGAAGTAGGCGGAGCTAGTGGCGGAGGTGCGGCTGAGGGTGGGGCTTCACGGAGGAAGTCCACAGCCCTCCACAGCTCCTCCTAGTGTTAATCTAGCGTTAGTGTGTTGTGCAGGTCAGGTCAATGAGATAGGTGAGTGGACGAGTAAGGCCACGTTCACACGTTCGGTATTTGGTCAGTATTTTACATCAGGAAGCCAAAATCAGGAGTGGAACAATCAAAGGAAAAGTATAGTAGAATTCTGCATTTATCACCCACTCTTGGTTTTGGCTTAAAAATACTGATATACAATACTGAACATGGCCTCAGTGTGAGAAACAGTCTGCGTTTTAGGTCACATCCAAGTCACTTGTGCCAGGAGTGGGCAACTTCTTGACACCCATACTAGAGTTTTCTGTTCCAGGTTCTTCCATCACAGATGATTTTGGCCATTAATACACACCAGCAGTAACGGAGATCAAACCCAAGCATCACTTGTTTGGTTAGTAATAATCGTTCTCTATATAGTAATTACGTTACGCATTAGAAAACATCCCGATGAAACATATAATACAATGATAACATTAAATGTCTTCTCTTTTGTGTGACTTTTGATGGTTAACAAGAACAGATTTACGATTGAAAGATTTCCCACATTCTGAGCATGAAAATGGCTTCTCCCCTGTGTGCGTTCTCAGATGTTCAATAAGATTTGATCTGTGACAAAAACACTTCTCACATTCAGGGCATAAAAATGGCTTCTCCCCTGTGTGAATTCTCCTATGTCCAAAAAGATCTGATTTTTGGGTAAAACATTTCTCACATTCTGAACATGAAAATGGCTTCTCGCCTGTGTGAGTTTTTATATGTTCCAAAAGATGTGATTTCTGACTAAAACGTTTATCACATTCTGAACATGGATATGGCTTCTCTCCTGTGTGAATTCTCTGGTGTGCCACAAGAATTGATTTCCTATTAAAACACTTCCCACATTCAGAACATGAAAATGGCCTTTCATCCTTGTGAATCCTCTTGTGCGTGGTAAGATTTGATTTCTTTTTAAAATGTTTCCCACATTCTGAACATATCAAACCATTATCAAGTTTATGTCCAGTGCTACTTTTGGAAATCTGTAGCTGTCTGTCATTAACTTCATTATAAGGAGATAAGAAGAGATGTCCATGGGAGCCACTCATCCAGTCTTCACCTGGGAAAAGAAAAAAAAAATCCTAATCCCATTAGTTGATATTTTTTCAATTATATGTGAAAATCTACATACTGTAAGCAAGAAATATATCAAAATACAATCAAAAGATCAGAGTTGGACATAGTACATTTACATTATATGTCCTGTGAGGATAAAAGTCATCTTTAGCATTGGTACTGGAACAACTTCATCTAAGCACACAAGTAAAAAAAAAAATACAATAATGATAATGCACAGTTTCTTATACAAAAATTAAAGTTATAATTATAATCTGTTAGTAGTGTTGAGCGATACCGTCCGATACTTGAAAGTATCGGTATCGGAAAGTATCGGCCGATACCGGCAAAGTATCAGATCTAATCCGATACTGATACCCGATACCAATACAAGTCAATGGGACTCAAGTATCGGACGGTATTCCTGATGGTTCCCAGGGTCTGAAGGAGAGGAAACTCTCCTTCAGGCCCTGGGATCCATATTAATGTGTAAAATAAAGAATTAAAATAAAAAATATTGCTATACTCACCTCTCCGACGCAGCCTGGACCTTACCAAGGGAACCGGGAGCCTTCTTTGCTTAAAATGCGCGCTTTTACTTCCTTCCGTGACGTCACGGCTTGTGATTGGTCGCGTGCCGCCCATGTGGCCGCGACGCGACCAATCACAGCAAGCCGTGACGTAATTTTCAGGTCCTCAATGCCTAATTCTAGGCATTCAGGATTTTAAAATTACGTTCCGGCTTGTGATTGGTCGCGTCGCGGTCACATGGGCGACGCGACCAATCACAAGCCGTGATGTCACGGGAGGCAGGAAACGCGCGCATTTTTAAAATTACGTCACGGCTTGTGATTGGTTGCGTGCCGCCCATGTGACCGCGACGCGACCAATCACAGCAAGCCGTGACGTAATTTCAGGTCCTGAATGCAGAAATAGGCATCAGGACCTGAAATTACGTCACGGCTTGCTGTGATTGGTCGCGTCGCGGCCACATGGGCGGCACGCGACCAATCACAAGCCGTGACGTCACGGAAGGAAGTAAAAGCGCGCATTTTAAGCAAAGAAGGCTCCCGGTTCCCTCGGTAAGGTCCAGGCTGCGTCGGAGAGGTGAGTATAGCAATATTTTTTATTTTAATTCTTTGTTTTACACATTAATGTTGTTTCGATACCGATACCCGATACCACAAAAGTATCGGATCTCGGTATCGGAATTCCGATACCCGCAAGTATCGGCCGATACCCGATACTTGCGGTATCGGAATGCTCAACACTATCTGTTAGTCTTCTACAAGGTCATTAGTAAACATAAAAAATTAGGGAACACAATGCGGTGCATGAATAACCATCTTCTGTTTTCTATCATTCAGACAGTTCTTGTTACTTAATTCCACTTATTCCATCATCCTCCAACCTTTATAATTGCATAGTATGTAATGCATTTAAAAAAGGATATCTCCATTACCAACACTGTCCTTATAGCTGTGCTGACGTCCTGTGGCTGATATTACCCCGCTAATAAGTAGAACCCCCAATTCTGCCCCCGAGTTACCCCACTGGTAACTGTGACCACATCTTGGGATGTTCAAATAAAAAAAGAACAATAAACAAAATTTATGAAAGGCTCTCACCATTCACCGAGACAGATAAGGGTTTTTCAAGTCCATTTGTCGTGTCATCATGATCTTCCTCCTAAGATCCCACATTTGACATGAGAAAAAAAATAAGCAACCGACAGTAGTTTCTTACATCAGATGAAGATCAAAAAAAATGTAACCTCCGCAATTAACGAACAGACAGCAACAGTCAACCAAATGTTTCACACATCAACATAAATGTTTGTTTTATTTTTCTACATTGATGGATCTCAGAGTATAGAGCTGTTTTCATTGATAGTACTTTTTAGATTATTCAGCTTTTGCAGTGAAAAGCCTTAGAAGCAGCTTATTGGCACTGTGCAATTATTTTCATCTACATGGTAAAACCAAACATTTATCGTCACTGAATATTGTCATGTGATGTCAAAACTGGTGGAAAATGAATATAAACATTTAAGAAATCAAAACTATTTGTATCTGCTACTGATCCCAAACGCCACTGCTGGAGGTTAGAAAAGCATCACATCATCAGCCTATAGAGGATTTCCTGAACTCTCAGCTCCATTTACCTGATGATCCAGGAGGACATTCTGCTTCTCCTCTGGACGACCCTGGGAATATAGAGGACTGGGACTTCTCTCTGGTGGATTTCTCAGACTGGACTCGTCTATAAAAAATATACTCAGTGACTGAATACATCGTCTACATGTGATGATCAGATGATGGGGAGTCTAGGTGACCTCAGACCCGGCCTCTCCTCTATAATCAGTACAGTCTCCTCTTACCCAGAGATGTGAGGGGCTGGTGATCCTCCATCATGATGTCCTTGTACAGATCCTTGTGTCCTTCTAAATACACCCACTCCTCCATGGAGAAATAGACGGTGACGTCCTGACATCTTATAGGAACCTGACACATACAATGATCAGTCATTAGTAGCAGGGCCGGACTGGCCATCGGGCAGTTCTGGCAAATGCCAGAAGGGCTGATGGCAGTAGTGGGCCGCTCGAATGTGCCGTTGTCGGCACACTCCCCCCCGCTGTCGCGGCACAATCCCGGCCCCGCATTCAACTATACCGGCGTCATAGACGCCGGTACAATTGAATGCAATGATGGAGGAGAGAGCGTCTGCTGACACCCCCTCTCCCATCATTCCCTGCTCTGCCTGCCGCTGACACTGCGGGTGCACGATGACGTCATATCATCGCGCACCTGCTGTGTGACCGGGCGGGCAGACTGCGAGTGCTGAGACCGGAGCCAGAGCAGCGCGGGGCACGAGGAAAGGTGAGTAGTGTGTTTTTTGGTTTTTTTTAATCAATGAGTGATGACTGGATTGTGGAGCTATTGGGGGGGGGGCTGCCTGCCTGCATTACATTCTATGGGGGCTGCCTGCATTACATTCTATGGGGGCTGCCTGCATTACATTCTATGGGGGCTGCCTGCATTACATTCTATGGGGCTGCCTGCATTACATTCTATGGGGGCTGCCTACATTACATTCTATGGGGGCTGCCTACATTACATTCTATGGGGGCTGCCTGCATTACAGTCTATGGGGGCTGTGCTGCATTATATTGTATGGTGGCTGCCTGCATTACATTCTATGGGGGCTGGCTGCATTCCATTCCATGGGCCTGTGCTGCATTATATTCTATGGGGCTGTGCTGCATTCCATTCTATGGGCCTCTGCTGCATTATATTCTATGGGGCTGGCTGCATTCCATTCTATGGGCCTCTGCTGCATTATATTCTATGGGGCTGGCTGCATTCCATTCTATGGGCCTCTGCTGCATTATATTCTATGGGGCTGGCTGCATTCCATTCTATGGGCCTCTGCTGCATTATATTCTATGGGGCTGGCTGCATTCCATTCTATGGGCCTCTGCTGCATTATATTCTATGGGGCTGGCTGCATTCCATTCTATGGGCCTCTGCTGCATTATATTCTATGGAGGTGGCTGCATTCCATTCCATGGGCCTCTGCTGCATTATATTCCATGGGGCTGGCTGCATTCCATTCCATGGGCCTGTGCTGCATTATATTCTATGGGCCTGTGCTGCATTCCATTCTATGGGCCTGTGCTGCATTCCATTCTATGGGCCTGTGCTGCATTATATTCTATGGGGCTGGCTGCATTCCATTCCATGGGCCTGTGCTGCATTATATTCTATGGGCCTGTGCTGCATTCCATTCTATGGGCCTGTGCTGCATTCCATTCTATGGGCCTGTGCTGCATTACATTCTATGGGCCTGTGCTGCATTATATTCTATGGGGCTGGCTGCATTCCATTCCATGGGCCTGTGCTGCATTATATTCTATGGGCCTGTGCTGCATTCCATTCTATGGGGGCTGCCTGCATTACATTCTATGGGGGCTGGCTGCATTCCATTCCATGGGCCTGTGCTGCATTATATTCTATGGGGCTGTGCTGCATTCCATTCTATGGGCCTCTGCTGCATTATATTCTATGGGGCTGGCTGCATTACATTCTATGGGGGCTGGCTGCATTCCATTCCATGGGCCTGTGCTGCATTATATTCTATGGGGCTGTGCTGCATTCCATTCTATGGGCCTCTGCTGCATTATATTCTATGGGGCTGGCTGCATTCCATTCTATGGGCCTCTGCTGCATTATATTCTATGGGGCTGGCTGCATTCCATTCTATGGGCCTCTGCTGCATTATATTCTATGGAGGTGGCTGCATTCCATTCCATGGGCCTCTGCTGCATTATATTCCATGGGGCTGGCTGCATTCCATTCCATGGGCCTGTGCTGCATTATATTCTATGGGCCTGTGCTGCATTCCATTCTATGGGCATGTGCTGCATTCCATTCTATGGGCCTGTGCTGCATTATATTCTATGGGGCTGGCTGCATTCCATTCCATGGGCCTGTGCTGCATTATATTCTATGGGCCTGTGCTGCATTCCATTCTATGGGCCTGTGCTGCATTCCATTCTATGGGCCTGTGCTGCATTACATTCTATGGGCCTGTGCTGCATTATATTCTATGGGGCTGGCTGCATTCCATTCCATGGGCCTGTGCTGCATTATATTCTATGGGCCTGTGCTGCATTCCATTCTATAGGCCTGTGCTGCATTCCATTCTATGGGCCTGTGCTGCATTATATTCCATGGGGCTGGCTGCATTCCATTCCATGGGCCTGTGCTGCATTATATTCTATGGAGCTGGCTGCATTCCATTCCATGGGCCTGTGCTGCATTATATTCCATGGGGCTGGCTGCATTCCATTCCATGGGCCTGTGCTGCATTATATCCCATGGGGCTGGCTGCATTCCATTCCATGGGCCTGTGCTGCATTATATTCTATGGAGCTGGCTGCATTCCATTCCATGGGCCTGTGCTGCATTATATTCCATGGGGCTGGCTGCATTCCATTCCATGGGCCTGTGCTGCATTATATTCTATAGGGCTGGCTGCATTCCATTCCATGGGCCTGTGCTGCATTATATTCTATGGGCCTGTGCTGCATTCCATTCTATGGGCCTGTGCTGCATTCCATTCTATGGGCCTGTGCTGCATTACATTCTATGGGCCTGTGCTGCATTATATTCTATGGGGCTGGCTGCATTCCATTCCATGGGCCTGTGCTGCATTCTATTCTATGGGCCTGTGCTGCATTCCATTCTATGGGCCTGTGCTGCATTATATTCCATGGGGCTGGCTGCATTCCATTCCATGGGCCTGTGCTGCATTATATTCTATGGGGCTGGCTGCATTCCATTCCATGGGCCTGTGCTGCATTATATTCTATGGGCCTGTGCTGCATTCCATTCTATGGGCCTGTGCTGCATTACATTCTATGGGCCTGTGCTGCATTACATTCTATGGGCCTGTGCTGCATTATATTCTATGGGGCTGTGCTGCATTATATTCTATGGGGCTGTGCTGCATTCCATTCTATGGGCCTGTGCTGCATTCCATTCCATGGGCCTGTGCTGCATTATATTCTATGGGGCTGGCTGCATTCCATTCCATGGGCCTGTGCTGCATTACATTCTATGGGGGCTGTGCTGCATTACATTCTATGGGGGCTGTGCTGCATTACATTCTATGGGGGCTGTGCTGCATTACATTCTATGGGGGCTGTGCTGTATTACATTCTATGGGGGCTTTGCTGCATTACATTCTATGGGGGCTGTGCAGCATTACATTCTATGGGGGCTGTGCTGCATTACATTCTATGGGGGCTGGCTGTATTACATTCTATGGGGGCTGTGCTGCATTACATTCTATGGGGCTGTGCTGCATTATATTCTATGGGGGCTGTGCTGCATTACATTCTATGGGGGCTGGCTGTATTACATTCTATGGGGGCTGTGCTGCATTACATTCTATGGGGGCTGTGCAGCATTACATTCTATGGGGGCTGTGCTGTATTACATTCTATGGGGGCTGTGCTGTATTACATTCTATGGGGGCTGTGCTGCATTACATTCTATGGGGGCTGTGCTGTATTACATTCTATGGGGGCTGTGCTGTATTACATTCTATGGGGGCTGTGCAGCATTACATTCTATGGGGGCTGTGCTGCATTACATTCTATGGGGGCTGGCTGTATTACATTCTATGGGGGCTGTGCTGCATTACATTCTATGGGGCTGTGCTGCATTATATTCTATGGGGGCTGTGCTGCATTACATTCTATGGGGGCTGGCTGTATTACATTCTATGGGGGCTGTGCTGCATTACATTCTATGGGGCTGTGCTGCATTATATTCTATGGGGGCTGTGCTGCATTACATTCTATGGGGGCTGTGCAGCATTACATTCTATGGGGGCTGTGCTGCATTACATTCTATGGGGGCTGTGCTGCATTACATTCTATGGGGGCTGTGCTGTATTATATTCTATGGGGGCTGTGCTGCATTACATTCTATGGGGGCTGTGCTGCATTACATTCTATGGGGGCTGTGCAGCATTACATTCTATGGGGGCTGTGCTGTATTATAGTCTATGGGGGCTGTGCAGCATTACATTCTATGGGGGCTGTGCTGCATTATATTCTATGGGCCTGTGCTGCATTATATTCTATGGGGGCTGTGCTGTATTACATTCTATGGGGGCTGTGCTGTAATGCTGGATACAGCTGTAATTATATGTTATATAGTCGTGTTACACTCCCCTCACTTCTTGTAGCCTACAAGTGTACAAAGATATTATACAGTCACCATGTGACAAGTGGGCCTGTGTGACTTCAAATGCCAGGGCTGAATTTTAGTCCCAGTCCGGCCCTGATTAGTAGACCAATGCCCGACCTTATTACTGCCTTGGGGTCATACTTGATTCCGAGCTTTCATTAAACCCCCACATCCGATCACTGGCTCGCTCTTCTTATCTGCACCACAAAAACATTTCTAGAATTTGCCCTTTTCTTACTTTCGACTCTGCAAAAACTTCTGCTGTTTCACTTATTCATTCTCGTCTGGACTATTGTAACTCTCTCTTAATTGGCCTCCCTCTTACCAAACTTTCCCCTCTACAATCTGTCCTGAATGCTGCTGCCAGGATCATATTCCTCGCCAACCGTTACACCGATGCCTCTACCTTGTGCCAGTCATTACACTGATTACCCATCCACTCCAGAATCCAGTACAAAACTATTACCCTCATCCACAAAGCAATCCATGGCTCAGCACCACCCTACATCTCCTCCCTGGTCTCAGCCTACCACCCTACCCATGCCCTCCGCTCCGCTAATGACCTCAGGTTAGCATCGTCAATAATCAGAACCTCCCACTCCTGTCTCCAAGACTTTTCACGTGCTACGCCAATTCTTTGGACTGCACTACCTAGGTTAATACGATTAATCCCCAATCCCCACAGCTTTAAGTGTGGCCTACAAACGCATTTGTTCAGACTGGCCTACCTCCTCAACGCATTAACCTAACTATCCCTGTGTGGCCCATTCAAAAAACTTCAACCATAATCAGGTTCCTCTCATCATGTTCTCATACACTTCATGCAGTTAATAGCCTCTGTGTCTGTACTGCTACATACTTAGGCTGATAACTGGTTCATGCAGCTTTACATGAACACCCGAGCCTTACACTATGGCTGGTCCAAATAACTAAAGCAATTGTCACCATCCACCTCTCGTGTCTCCCCTTTTGCCTCATAGTTTGTAGCTTGCGAGCAGCAGGGCCCTCATTCCTCCTGGTATCTATTTTGATCTGTGTTTATTGTTATGCTGTAATGTCTATTGTCTGTACAAGTCCCCTCTATAAGTTGTAAAGCGCTGCGGAATATGTTTGCGCTATATAAATAAAATTATTATAATACAATGTCCCAGCATTCCCGGCAGCGCTCACCTCTCCGCTCAGCAGCTCAGTGATCCTGTGGGTCAGTTCTAGGATCTTCTGCTCATGTATCAGTGAATGAGGTGGAGGCTCGGTGATGTCACTCGCGGTCCTGCTCCGTCCTCCTGACACACGGGGGGTCACACACCCACCAGACGACGTCTTCACCACTGTGTGACCCTGTGTATGAGGAGACGCCGATCACTACATCTATTCTAAGGATCCTTCACCTTTCCCATAATTTCCCTGCTTTATTCCTAGAGATCAGTGATGTGAAGATCTCACCTCTCCAGTGATCCAGTAGATTATCTCCAGGGTGAGGTCTAATATCCGAGCAGCCATATGGCTTCTGTCCTGCTCCATCCTCAGAGGGTCATCAACGAAAAGGTAATTGTTTTTAAAAGAAAACTTTTGATGCTCTGCACCCTAAAGGGAACATAAGGAAAAAACAGGATTGAGAGCAAATTTATGGGTGAAGTCTGTCCAGTTTAACATTCATGGCACTGAAAAATTGGACGTGCATAGTGCACAGACTGGCCACTACAGTCCCCCAGCCACAGACAGACTTACCTTCTCTGGTAGGACCCGGAGCCTAACATTCATCACACATAGGTTTAATCTATTCATGTATAGCGCACTAATTAAAAACAGCCTCAGGCTGACGAGAGGAGATTAGCTACCTTCAAAGGTACCTTCACACTAAACGATACCGCTAGCGATCCGTGACGTTGCAGCGTCCTGGATAGCGATATCGTTGAGTTTGACACGCAGCAGCGATCTGGATCCTGCTGTGATATCGCTGGTCGTTGCTGAAAGTTCAGAACTTTATTTGGTCGTCAGATCGCCGTGTATCGTCGTGTTTGACAGCAAAAGCAACGATGCCAGCGATGTTTTACAATGGTAACCAGGGTAAATATCGGGTTACTAAGCGCAGGGCCGCGCTTAGTAACCCGATGTTTACCCTGGTTACCATCGTAAATGTAAAAAAAAAAAAACAGTACATACTCACCTTCGCGTCCCCCGCTGTCCGCTTCCTGCACTGACTGAGCGCCGGCCGTAAAGTAAAAGCACAGCACAGCGGTAACATAACCCTCTGCTGTTAGGGCCGGCACTCACACAGTGCAGGGAAGCGGACGCCGGGGGACGCGAATGTAAGTATGTACTGTTTGTTGTTTTTACATTTTACACTGGTAACCAGGGTAAACATCGGGTTACTAAGCGCGGCACTGCGCTTAGTAACCCGATGTTTACCCTGGTTACCCAGGGACTTCGGCATCGCTGGTCGCTGGAGAGCGGTCTGTGTGACAGCTCTCCAGCGACCAAACAGACGCTGCAGCGATCGGCATCGTTGTCTGTATCGCTGCAGCGTCGCTTAGTGTGAAGGTACCTTAACAATGTACTACAAAACACTGACCAGCAGCTCCAAACAAAATAATAATAATTTTTATTTATATAGCGCCAACATATTCCGCAGCACTTTACAATTAAGCTGGGACATGTACAGATAAATTCAATACAAGTTAAGACAATTTAAACAGTGACATTAGGGGTGAGGTCCCTGCTCGCAAGCTTACAATCTACAAGGAAATGGGGGGGGGGGACACAGTAGGTGAAAAGTGCTCGTTATTTCAGGTCTGGCAATTATAATAAATAGGGATTTTCATATAAAGCTGCATGATCCGGTCATCAGCCCGTGGGTTTAAGTGCAATAGTCAAGTATCAGGTGCAGTTATCGTGTGCATGGAGGGTGTGGAGACAGATGAATAGTAGGGGGCAGATTCAGAGTAATATTTGGAGGGAGGGAACAGGGCAAAGTTAGTTTACTGAGTAGTTGATGTGGTAGGCTTGTTTGAAGAGATGGTTTTTAGAGCGCGCTTGAATAGGTCGGGGCTTGGTATCCGTCTGATCGTCTGGGGAAGTGCATTCCAGAGAGCTGGCGCAGCACGAGAGAAGTCTTGGAGACGGAGGTGTGAGGTTCGGATTACGGGGGATGTTAGCCTTAGGTCGTTTGTAGAACGGAGGGCACGTGTAGGGCGATTGACAGAGATGAGAGAGGAGATATACGGCGGTGCAGAACTGTGGAGAGCTTTGTGGGTGAGAGAGATGAGTTTATACTGGACCCTGTAGCGAATGGGTAGCCAGTGTAATGACTGGCACAAGATGGAGGCATCGGTGAAGCAGTTGGACAGAAATAGGACCCTGGCTGCCGCATTCAAGATGGATTGGAGAGGAGAAAGTTTGGTAAGAGGGAGACCAATCAAAAGAGAGTTGCAGTAGTCCAGACGAGAATGAATAAGAGCCACAGTAAGAGTCTTAGCAGTTTCAAAGGTGAGAAAAATTCGGATTCTGGAGATGTTTTTAAGATGCAGGTGACAAGAGCGAGTGAGTGATCGGATATAGGGAGTAAAGGAAAGATCGGTGTCGAATATGACCCCAAGACAGCGGGCCTGCTGCTTGGGAGTTATGGTTGAACCCTCCAGGGTAAATTCGATGTTGGGAAGAGTGAGGTTAGTAGAAAGGAGAAACACAAGAAGTTCCGTTTTGGAGAGATTTAGTTTCAGATAGAGGGAGGACATGATGTTAGAGACAGCAGACAGACAATCCTTGGTATTTTGAATTAGGGTAGGGGTGATGTCGGGGGAAGAAGTGTACAATTGGGTGTCAAAAAAAACACCAGAACACAGGCATGCTTACCTGTTCAAGGCCTCCAACAATTGCACTACCCAGGGTGCACCAGGCCCAAGTAAAGATAGCACCCTGGGTAGTGCAATTGTTGGAGGCCTTGAACAGGTAAGCATGCCTGTGTTCTGGTGTTTTTTTTGAGTTTAGTGGAGGTTTTCCTCCAATGGTGTTTTTTTAGATTAGGACTGCCAAGATACAAGGACCCTTGACGTGGGTTGGCAGCTTCAATATTGTGGCCATAATATCAACCAATACCTTGCATACATTGTTATGTTTTTGGTGCACTGTACATTTTTCCAGGGTGCGCCTGGGCCCTAGATGGCTCTGTACACTGTGGCCTCTGTTCACACAGGATGCATCATGGTTAGCCCGCTATATTTATGGCGTCATTAATAGGCTTTTCACCATATACTTTGCAGTCCTGTGTGAACATGCCACATACAGACTATTTTTTTGCATGGGTGCTCCAAGCAGCCAATTCCTGATTGTAGGTTGGCTGCATCGGTATTATTTGCACCTGTGTTGTTTGCTATCTTTACTTGGGCCTGGTGCACCCTGGGTAGTGCAATTGTTGGAGGCCTTGAACAGGTAAGCATGCCTGTGTTCTGGTGTTTTTTTTGAGTTTAGTGGAGGTTTTCCTCCAATGGTGTTTTTTTAGATTAGGACTGCCAAGATACAAGGACCCTTGACGTGGGTTGGCAGCTTCAATATTGTGGCCATAATATCAACCAATACCTTGCATACATTGTTATGTTTTTGGTGCACTGTACATTTTTCCAGGGTGCGCCTGGGCCCTAGATGGCTCTGTACACTGTGGCCTCTGTTCACACAGGATGCATCATGGTTAGCCCGCTATATTTATGGCGTCATTAATAGGCTTTTCACCATATACTTTGCAGTCCTGTGTGAACATGCCACATACAGACTATTCTTTTGCACGGGTGCTCCAAAGCAGCCAATTCCTGATTGTAGGTTGGCTGCATCGGTATTATTTGCACCTGTGTTGTTTGCTATCTTTACTTGGGCCTGGTGCACCCTGGGTAGTGCAATTGTTGGAGGCCTTGAACAGGTAAGCATGCCTGTGTTCTGGTGTTTTTTTTGAGTTTAGTGGAGGTTTTCCTCCAATGGTGTTTTTTTACAATTGGGTGTCGTCAGCATAGAGATGATACTGGAACCCAAATCAGCTGATTGTTTGTCCAATAGGGGCCGTGTAAAGAGAGAAGAGGAGGGGGCCTAGGACTGAGCCTTGCGGAACCCTGATAGTAAGGGGACGAGGAGAGGAAGAGGAGCCGGCAAAGGATACAGTGAAGGAGCGGTCAGAGAGGTAGGAGGAGAACCAGGAGAGGGCTGTGTCCTTGAGGCCTATGGAGCGCAGCATAGTGAGAAGGAGCTGGTGATCCACAGTGTCGAATGCGGCAGAGAGATCCAGGAGAATCAGCAGAGAGCAATGACCTTTGGATTTAGCTGTTAGTAGGTCATTAGAGACTTTAGTGAGGGCAGTTTCAGTGGAGTGTAAAGAGCGGAAACCAGATTGTAAGGGGTTGAGAAGAGAGTTATCCGAGAGATAGCGGATTAGACGAGAGTAGACCAAGCGTTCCAGGAATTTAGAGATGAAGGAAAGGTTAGAGACAGGTCTGCAGTTAGCAGTGCAGTTCTGGTCCAGGGATGGCTTTTTAAGTAAAGGGGTTATGATGGCATGTTTAAATGAGGAGGGAAAGATACCTGAAGAAAGAGAGAGGTTAAATATTTTAGTCAGGTGAGTGGTGACCACTGGTGAGAGAGACTGCAGGAGAGATGAAGGAATGGGGTCACTGTTGCAGGTTGTAGGCCGAGCAGAAGCGAGGAGCTTGGAAACTTCTTCTTCTGAGACAGGCTCAAAGATGTCTAGTGAGCTTGAGGTGCGGCAGGGAAGAGGATCCAGGCACTGAGGAGATTGGGCTGAGATATCCTGATGGATGTGGTTGATTTTTTTCTAGGAAGTAAGTGGCCAGATCCTCACCACTGAGATTGGTGATGGGGGCCTGTACTTTAGGTTTCAGGAGGGAGTTTAAGGTTTCAAAAAGTCATTTTGGGTTGTTGTATAGTGAGGTGATGAGGGTGGTGAAGTAGGATTGTTTGGCCAGATAAAGGGCAGAATAACACAAGTGTGAACAGGTGCAATCAGCCTTGACTGCATAATATACAAACGAGAGAATTCAGGAGCAGAAACCGCTGCATTACTATTATTTGGGTACTATGCAGTCATGGCCACTTACCCCTGCGCACCTGATTCATTCTGTTAGGAGGTGCTGGTCTGTTTTTTTTTTTGTTTTTTTTTAAAGCGGTGTCTGTGTTCTAGAGCTTGTTCCATAGTGTCGTATAAGACCTCAGAGTGGGACACACATGTCCTCAGGGCAATTGGAGACTTCACAGTTCTTGTAATTCACAGTAAATTGATCAGGTGCAAAATCCAATTTTTTTAAAAAATTCAGCAAGGCTGACAAATTCCACTGTCAAAAGACACAAGTATCTCTCTCTCTCGATCTATCTATATATACCATACACACACAGAATTGAGGCCCTGGAGAATGTAAGAAATTTTCACTGGTGACCGTGCTCCTTTTTTTGAGGAGACACCAACCCAAAAGATTCCAGAAATGCTTGTTAGGGTGTGTATCCACGTTCAGGAAACGCTGCGTGTTTGACGCTGCGCAGAGCCGCAGCGTCAAACACGCAGCGTCCAGATGTTACAGCATAGTGGAGGGGATTTTATGAAATCCCGTCTCCACTATGCGTGGTAACACTCACCCGGTGGCCCTGCGATTCCGGACATGCTGCGCGTTTTTTAAGATCGCAGCATGTCTGTTTACCTTGCGGCGCCGCTGCGCCGCCGCAAGGTAAAACACAGGGCCCTATGTGTGGGGTGCGATGATTCCGGATGTGTGCAATGAACACATCCGGCATCATCGCGTCACTGAAGGGGGCAGAGCTTAGGGCGGAGCAGGGTTGCCGTTCCGTCCAAACCGCCGGCCATCCTAAAGGTGGAAACATACCCTTAATGGTTGTGCAGTCAATTTGCCGGCTCCTCTGTGATTCCAGGAGATCTTCCCTTTTTCCCGAATGTTCTTGGACACTTGTAGGTACATGACATGATTTTCCAGGATAATTCGGCAGTAACTGCAGTCTCCACCCAGCAGTTTTGGCAGACTTTAGAGACCCAATCACAGTGCAGGGATTGTCTGCCAGGCCATGAAACACCGCAGCCATCTTTGTTGTGGTCGTGCAGTGATTGGCTGGGCCGCACAGCATCATCCCGAGTATAAGAGACCTGGCGCTGCCATGCTTGCCGCATTCTGCTCCGGATTCAGCGAGAGTAGGGAGAGCTGGTGCTGAGATAAGGTCAGAATCGTGGTTTTAGAGTTAGTGTAGGTCTGCAACTCTTACATCCACAACTCCTGAGGAACCAACAGTCCTTTTTAGGGCTAATTCGTGGGTCCCGATAATGCAGCGCTAGGCAGGCAGGGCATAGCATATCCACATCAGTGCAAGGTCTGCAGGCATTGTATGTGCGTCCTTTGCTCCCACTGCATCCTTCCCAAAGCTCCATAACTGCCTGCTGCTGCTGCAGCTTATTTACTGTCTATATACCAATTTTTTTTCCCCAAAAAATCCCCCCAAAAAAATAAACATACAGTCTGTTCCGTCAGACTGAGTGCTGTTGAAACGTGATAGTTTGTCAGGCATACGTAGCATAGTTGTGTGTACTACCCTTGTGCCCCCCCCCTTTTTTTTTTAATCTGTTTTAAATTCACCAAAAAAGACCTCATATATCTGCGTGCTCCAAGTTTGGCCATTGGAGGCCGGTGTACTTACTTTGTGGCTGTGTGATACTCAAATTCTATACAGCGCTATTTAGCATCCCAAAAAATTCAAAGGCCACAGATTTGCCAGTGTGGTATTTCCGTTACAGTCGTCATATATCTCTGTGCTCTAAGTTTGGGCATTGGAGGCCGGTGTACTTATTTTTGGGCTGTGAGATACTCAAATCCTACAGAGAGCTATTTTGCATAAATTAACTTAAAAAAAAAATTGAATACAGTCTGTTAGGTCAGGCTGAGGCCTGCCTGGTATTTGGGTTTGAAAAATCGTAGATTTGCAGGCATACTGATCACATATTATTTCGCTAGTAATAAAGACGTTTGTGTTGAGCATTTGAAATAGTGCAGTTTTCCATTTAAAATGGTTAAGGCATGGGGCAAGGGACGGGGAAGTGGTCGTGATGCTGATGGTGCATCCAGAGGACGAGGCCGTGGGCAAGGTGAAAGTGGGCAACAACAAAGACCCACATCTTCTCGCTCGACCTTTCTGTCCCAGTATCTGGGGGACCGCAGCACACCACTATTGAAGCCAGAGCAGTGTGAAATAGTTGTTGGTTGGATAGCGGATAATGCTTCCAGTCACTTAGCCACCACCACCACCTTGTCTTCCACACAGTCAAGTCTGAGTAGCCGTGAGTGTGGCCAGGATATTCCTCACCCTGATCCTCCTTCCTCCCACCATGCCGAGTGCCCTGAGACAACTGATCCCACACTTGGACACTCTGAAGAGCTGTTCAGTTTTCCATTTCAAGATTCAAAAATCTCTGCCGGTCAACTTGAAGTGGGGAAAGATGAGATCGCATGTAGAGCTGCCCAAAGCTTTGACCAGCCCCGGTCACATGAAGGCGATGGTGGGAAAGTGTCACAAGAGGTGGACGATGATGAGACAGAATTGCCAGAAAGTCAGGAGGAGGAGCAGGGTGCGGATGTGGAAGACGAGGTGGTGGATGACATAGTGAGTGACCCAACCTGGCAGGAGGACATGCATATCGAGGACAGCAGCACAAATGGGGAAGGAGGCATATCTGTTATGAACTGGTGGTTTAGGAGCAACATGGGACGAGCTCTGGAGGAGGTGGTACCTGTACTAACCGCAGTTCCTGAGCTTATCACAACACTAGAAGTAGCCGTGGGATGTTCCTGTCACTCCCTAGACACCTCGTCACAGCCGGAGGACTAACTACCCCTAAAGATGGAAACAGGAAAGCTATCATGCCTCAGAGAAAATCCCCAAAGGAAAGGCAGCCCCCCACAAATATTGACTGTGAGTGGAGAGGGAAATGACATACGCAGAATGAAATCAGAATGTAGCAAAGGAGGCCAGTCTAGCTAGATAGATAGAACAGGACAGAATACTGTGCGGTCAGTATAAAAAACTAGAAAAATCCACCACAGAGTTTACAAAAATCTCCACACCTGACTAAAGGTGTGGAGGGTAAATCTGCTTCCCAGAGCTTCCAGCTTAACTGAATAAATCCATATTGACAAGCTGGACAAGAAAAAACATAGAAAGAGCTGAACGATTAAGTCCACAATATGTGGACAGCAAAAGAACAAGCAAGGACTTATCTTTGCTGAACTGGTCAGAATATCAGGGAAATCCAAGCAGAGATGTGAATCCAACCAGGAACCATTGACAACTGGCCCAGGCTGAAGGATAGAGCCAGGATAAATAGCCGAGCCAGAAAGACGATCAGTGGAAGCAGCTGCTGACTGCTAAATCCAAGGAGCAGCAGTTCCACTCAAAACCAACGGAGGGAGCCCAAGAGCAGAACTCACAAAAGTGCCACTTACAACCACCGGAGGGAGCCCAGGAGCGGAACTCACAACACATATCCCCCCAACAGGCAGGAAGCAGTGTGGTGGCCACAGAGAGAAGGCGTGCATCCATTCACCGTAACACCAACATGAGTGAAGTTGCCATTCCACCTGTGAGATCTTCCCGAGTCTGGCTGTTTTATAAAGACTCTGCCGATAACCCCGAACAGGCCATTTGCAGCACCTACCATGCCCGCATCAGCAGGGGTAGCAAAACAACCAGCCTGACCACCAACAGCATGATCAGGAACATGAAAGCAAAGCACCCGACTTTGTGAGCCGAACCCCAGGCTCCAGGACCACTGCCTGCTGATCACACCACTGCTTCTTCCACTGTTTTGCATAGAAGCCAATCCCCAGTACACCGTGCATGTGAAGATGCCTCTAGCCCTGCACCTATTGTGGCCCACAGTCAAGCAGCGCCATCAGCAAGCACGTCCACGTCTTTGTCCCATCACAGCATTCAGTTGTCAATAACCCAGTCTTTGGAACACAAATGGGAATACCCAGCCAATGCCCCACAGGCCACAGTCCTCAAGTCTAATATTTCTCTTCTGCTTGCGCTAGAAATGCTGCCTTTTCGGCTTGTTGAGACGGAAGCTTTCTGCAACCTGATGGCGGCGGCCATCCCAAGGTACTCGGTCCCCAGTCGCCACTATTTAACCCGGTGTGCCGTACCGGCATTACACCAGCATGTGTCCCACAACAATGCTGTTACCGGGAAAGTCCACCTAACCACCGACACGTGGACAAGTGCTTGTGGGCAGGGACAGTACATCTCAATGACGGCACACTGGGTTAACATAGTGGAAGCCGAGACCCAGTCAGACCTTGGGATGGAACACATCCTCCCCATGAGGAGGATTGCTGGCCCTACATCAATCAGGGTTGCCCCCACAGTCTACAGCTCCTGCACCTCCTCCTCTTCATCCTCCATGTCTGAAATCAACACATCAGTCAGAAGCTGGAAACACTGCAGCACTGCCTCAGCCAAGCGGCAACAGGCTATTCTGAAGCTAATCTGCATAGGTGACAAACCGCACAATGCAGAAGAGTTGTGGACAACACTGAAAGAGCAGTCAGATGTTTGGATGACACCGCTGAACCTACAGCCAGGCATGGCCATGTGTGACAATGGCCATAACCTGGTGGCGGCTCTGAGGCAAGGTGAGCTCACACACACACCTTGCTTGGCCCATGTGCTTAACCTCGTGGTTCAACGTCTTCTGAAAAGCTACCCGGAGCTGCCGGATCTGCTAGTGAAAGTACGCCCTCTGTCTGCCCATTTCAGAAAGTCAGCTACAGCTTCAGCTGCCCTTGCCGTGCTTCAGCAGCGGTTTCAGCTTCCAGCTCACCGACTGTTGTGTGATGTCCCCACGTGCTGGAACTCCACGCTGCATATGTTACGAAGGATTTGTGAGCAGAAGAGGGCCGTTGTTGACTACAAACATCAACAAGGCTGTCGAATTTCAGGTCAGACTTCACACATAAGACCTCAGGAGTGGACATGGATGTCAGACATATGCAAGATCCTCCAAAACTTTGAGGACTGCACCAAGTTGGTGAGCAGCGATGATGCCATAATTAGCATCACCATCCCGCTTCTCAGCATTCTGAAAAACTCTGTGCTCACAAACAAAGAGGATGCATTACAGGCGGAGCACGAGGACATGGAGCAAGGAAACATACAGGGGGATACTCAGCCCTGCCTCATATCTTCTCAATGTGGATTGGTAGGCAATGAGAAGGAGGTAGAACAGGAGCTACTTTCATGCGCTACAGACGGTACTACAAGCACAGCTGTCATACCGTTTGTTCAACGGGGATGGCTTGAGGACAGGGAGGAGGAGGATGAGGAGGACAGCAGGGTCAGTCGTCCTGTTGGAAGTCTTGCCTGTTAGCAGTCTGGCACACATGGCTGACTTTATGTTGTGCTGCATTTCACGTGACCCTCGGATTTTCAAAATTTTGGGTGACACTCATTACTGGTTGGTGACATTTCTAGACCCATGCTACAGGGAGAAATTTCAATCTCTTCTGTTGTGAATCTGCTTTTGGGCTCCTTCTGGTGGTGGCTAGTGGTACTGGTGACTCGGGTGTGTTTTCTTTCTCAGTTCACCTGTTTTCATCAGTAGTGGGGAGTTCCTATTTATTCCTGCTCTTCAGTCATTGCCTTGCCGGCCATCAATGTAACCAGAGCCTTTCTGTTGCATGATCCTGCTCCTAGACTACTGATCAGCTAAGTTGGACTCTTAGTCCTAAGTTTGTTTGCATTTTTGTTCCAGTTTACAGTTAAGTCTTTCTCTGTAGCTGGAAGCTCTTGTGGGCTGAAATTACCACTCCGGTGTCATGAGTTGACACATGAGTTTTAAAGTAATTTCAGGATGGTATTTTAAAAGGGTTTTCAGCTGACCGTGCAGTTCCCTTTTGTATCTTTCTACTATCTAGTAAGCGGACCTCGCTTTGCTGAACCTACCTTCATACTGCGTATGTCTTTTCCTCTGAACTCACCGTCAATATATGTGGGGGGCTTCTGTCTCCTTTTTGGGGGAATTTCCCTAGAGGTAAGCCAGGTCTGTTTTTTCCTCTACTAGGGTAAGTTAGTTCTCCGGCTGGCGAGAGACGTCTAGGGATAAAACGTAGGCACGCCCCCCGGCCACTACTAGTTGTGTGGTAGGTTTAGCTCACGGTCAGCTCGAGATTCCATCACACAAGAGCTCGTTCGTTATTTATGTGTCCTGACGTTCCCCTGCCATTGGGAACCATGACAGTATGGCCGGCCAAGTGTTAAAACTGTTGGCAGAAGAAAGGAGAGAAAAAGAAGTCTGCAAATTTATTTTTTTTCCCTTGGTGCTTGCTCTATAGTTGAATCAGTTGCATTTCAGCTCTAATTGCAGTCTTTGTCTCCCTCTCCTTCTAACCCTTGAATGGCTCTGATCTCACCTGCTTAAAATGGATCCTCAGAGTTTGGCTACAGGTTTGAATAATCTTGCCACAAAAGTTCAAGATTTACAGGATTTTGTTATACATGCTCCTATATCTGAACCTAGAATTCCTATACCAGAATTTTTCTCCGGAGATAGATCTCGTTTTTTGAATTTCAAATATAATTGTAAATTATTTCTTTCTCTGAGACCTCGCTCCGCTGGAGATCCCGCACAGCAGGTTAAGATTGTAATTTCCTTGCTGCGAGGTGACCCTCAAGATTGGGCATTTGCATTGGCACCAGGGGATCCTGCGTTGCTCAATGTGGATGCGTTTTTTCTGGCTTTGGGGTTGCTTTATGAGGAACCTAATTTAGAGATTCAGGCTGAAAAAGCCTTGATGGCCCTGTCTCAAGGGCAAGATGAAGCTGAAATATACTGCCAAAAATTTCGTAAATGGTCTGTGCTTACTCAGTGGAATGAGTGCGCTTTGGCGGCGAATTTCAGAGAGGGTCTCTCTGATGCCATTAAGGATGTTATGGTGGGGTTCCCTGCGCCTACAGGTCTGAATGAGTCCATGACAATGGCTATTCAGATTGATCGGCGTTTGCGGGAGCGTAAACCTGTGCACCATTTGGCGGTGTCTTCTGAGAAGGGGCCAGAGAATATGCAATGTGATAGAATTCTGTCCAAAAGCGAACGGCAGAATTTTAGGCGAAAAAATGGGTTGTGCTTCTATTGTGGTGATTCAACTCATGTTATATCAGCATGCTCTAGACGCACAAAGAAGGTTGATAAGTCTGTTTCAATTGGCACTTTACAGTCTAAGTTTATTCTATCTGTGACCTTGATTTGTTCATTATCGTCAATTACCGCGGACGCCTATGTCGACTCTGGCGCCGCTTTGAGTCTTATGGATTGGTCCTTTGCCAGGCGCTGTGGGTTTAATCTAGAGCCTCTGGAAGTCCCTATACCTCTGAAGGGTATTGATTCTATGCCATTGGCTAGTAATAAACCACAATACTGGACACAAGTGACTATGCGTATGACTCCAGATCATCAGGAGGTGATTCGCTTCCTTGTGTTGTACAATCTACATGATGTTTTGGTGCTCGGATTGCCATGGTTACAATCTCATAATCCAGTCCTTGACTGGAAAGCAATGTCTGTGTTAAGCTGGGGATGTCAGGGGGCTCATGGGGACGTACCTTTGGTTTCCATTTCATCATCTATTCCCTCTGAGATTCCGTCATTTTTGTCTGATTATCATGATGTTTTTGAGGAGCCTAAGCTTGGTTCACTCCCTCCTCACAGAGATTGCGATTGTACAATAGATCTGATTCCAGGCAGTAAATTTCCAAAGGGTCGTTTGTTTAATTTATCCGTACCTGAACATGTTGCTATGCGAGAGTATATTAAGGAGTCCCTGGAAAAGGGACATATTCGTCCTTCTTCATCTCCCTTAGGAGCCAGTTTTTTCTTTGTGTCTAAAAAAGATGGCTCTTTGAGGCCGTGTATTGATTATCGACTCTTGAATAAAATTACAGTCAAATATCAGTATCCTTTGCCACTGCTGACTGATTTGTTTGCTCGAATAGAGGGGGCTAAGTGGTTCTCTAAGATTGATCTTCGTGGGGCGTATAATTTGGTGCGAATTAAGCAGGGGGATGAGTGGAAAACCGCATTTAATACGCCCGAGGGCCATTTTGAGTATTTAGTAATGCCTTTTGGTCTTTCAAATGCCCCTTCAGTCTTTCAGTCCTTTATGCATAACATTTTCTGTGAATATTTGGATAAATTTATGATTGTGTATCTGGATGATATTTTGATTTTTTCGGATGACTGGGACTCTCATGTTCAACAAGTCAGGAGGGTTTTTCAGGTTTTGCGGGCTAATTCCTTGTGTGTGAAGGGTTCTAAGTGTATTTTTGGGGTTCAAAAGATTTCTTTTTTGGGGTACATTTTTTCCCCTTCTTCCATTGAGATGGATCCTGTCAAGGTTCGGGCTATTTGTGATTGGACGCAACCTACTTCTCTTAAGAGCCTTCAGAAATTCTTGGGCTTTGCTAATTTTTATCGTCGATTTATAACTGGTTTTTCGGATGTTGCTAAACCTTTGACTGATTTGACAAAAAAGGGTGCTGATGTTGCTGATTAGTCCCCTGCTGCTGTGGAGGCCTTTCGGGAGCTTAAGCGCCGCTTTTCTTCTGCCCCTGTGTTGCGTCAGCCTGATGTTGCTCTTCCTTTTCAGGTTGAGGTCGACGCTTCCGAGATCGGAGCTGGGGCGGTTTTGTCGCAGAAAAGTTCCGACTGCTCCGTGATGAGACCTTGTGCGTTCTTTTCTCGAAAATTTTCGCCCGCCGAGCGAAACTATGATATTGGTAATCGGGAGCTTTTGGCTATGAAGTGGGCTTTTGAGGAGTGGCGTCATTGGCTTGAGGGGGCTAGACATCAGGTGGTGGTATTGACTGATCACAAGAATCTGATTTATCTTGAGTCGGCCAAGCGCCTGAATCCTAGACAGGCGCGCTGGTCGTTGTTTTTCTCTCGGTTTAATTTTGTGGTCTCGTACCTACCAGGTTCTAAAAATGTGAAGGCGGATGCCCTTTCTAGGAGTTTTGAGCCTGATTCCCCTGGTGATTCTGAACCTACAGGTATCCTTAAGGATGGGGTGATATTATCTGCTGTTTCCCCAGACCTGCGACGGGCTTTGCAGGAGTTTCAGGCGGATAGACCTGATCGTTGCCCGCCTGGTAGACTGTTTGTTCCTGATGATTGGACCAGTAGAGTCATCTCGGAGGTTCATTCTTCTGCGTTGGCAGGTCATCCTGGAATCTTTGGTACTAGGGATTTGGTGGCTAGGTCCTTCTGGTGGCCTTCCCTGTCTCGAGACGTACGAGTTTTTGTGCAGTCTTGTGATGTTTGTGCTCGGGCCAAGCCTTGTTGTTCTCGGGCTAGCGGATTGTTGTTATCCTTGCCTATTCCGAAGAGGCCTTGGACTCACATCTCTATGGATTTTATTTCTGATCTCCCTGTTTCTCAGAAAATGTCTGTCATCTGGGTGGTGTGTGACCGTTTTTCAAAGATGGTTCATTTGGTACCTTTGCCTAAGTTGCCTTCCTCATCCGAATTGGTTCCTCTGTTTTTTCAAAATGTGGTTCGCTTGCATGGTATTCCGGAAAATATCGTTTCTGACAGGGGGACCCAGTTCGTGTCTAGATTTTGGCGGGCATTCTGTGCTAGGATGGGCATTGATTTGTCTTTTTCGTCTGCGTTCCATCCTCAGACTAATGGCCAGACGGAGCGAACTAATCAGACCTTGGAGACTTATTTGAGGTGTTTTGTGTCTGCGGATCAGGATGACTGGGTTGCCTTTTTGCCGTTGGCAGAGTTTGCCCTCAATAATCGGGCTAGTTCTGCCACTTTGGTTTCTCCTTTCTTTTGCAATTCGGGGTTTCACCCTCGTTTTTCTTCCGGTCAGGTGGAGTCTTCGGATTGTCCTGGAGTGGATACTATGGTGGATAGGTTGCATCGGATTTGGGGACAGGTGGTGGACAATTTGAAGTTGTCCCAGGAGAAGACTCAGCATTTTGCCAACCGCCGTCGTCGTGTTGGTCCTCGTCTTCGTGTTGGGGACTTGGTGTGGTTGTCTTCCCGTTTTGTCCCTATGAGGGTTTCTTCTCCCAAGTTTAAGCCTCGGTTCATCGGTCCTTATAGGATTTTGGAGATTCTTAACCCTGTATCCTTTCGTTTAGACCTTCCGGCATCTTTCGCTATCCATAATGTCTTCCATCGGTCGTTGTTGCGGAGGTATGAGGTGCCGGTTGTTCCTTCTACCGAGCCTCCTGCTCCTGTGCTGGTTGAGGGTGAATTGGAGTATGTTGTGGAGAAAATTTTGGACTCCCGTATTTCCAGACGGAGACTACAATATCTGGTTAAGTGGAAGGGTTATGGTCAAGAAGATAATTCTTGGGTAACTACTTCTGATGTTCACGCCTCTGATTTGGTTCGTGCCTTTCATAGGGCTCATCCGGATTGCCCTGGTGGTTCTTGTGAGGGTTCGGTGCCCCCTCCTTGAGGGGGGGGTACTGTTGTGAATCTGCTTTTGGGCTCCTTCTGGTGGTGGCTAGTGGTACTGGTGACTCGGGTGTGTTTTCTTTCTCAGTTCACCTGTTTTCATCAGTAGTGGGGAGTTCCTATTTATTCCTGCTCTTCAGTCATTGCCTTGCCGGCCATCAATGTAACCAGAGCCTTTCTGTTGCATGATCCTGCTCCTAGACTACTGATCAGCTAAGTTGGACTCTTAGTCCTAAGTTTGTTTGCATTTTTGTTCCAGTTTACAGTTAAGTCTTTCTCTGTAGCTGGAAGCTCTTGTGGGCTGAAATTACCACTCCGGTGTCATGAGTTGACACATGAGTTTTAAAGTAATTTCAGGATGGTATTTTAAAAGGGTTTTCAGCTGACCGTGCAGTTCCCTTTTGTATCTTTCTACTATCTAGTAAGCGGACCTCGCTTTGCTGAACCTACCTTCATACTGCGTATGTCTTTTCCTCTGAACTCACCGTCAATATATGTGGGGGGCTTCTGTCTCCTTTTTGGGGGAATTTCCCTAGAGGTAAGCCAGGTCTGTTTTTTCCTCTACTAGGGTAAGTTAGTTCTCCGGCTGGCGAGAGACGTCTAGGGATAAAACGTAGGCACGCCCCCCGGCCACTACTAGTTGTGTGGTAGGTTTAGCTCACGGTCAGCTCGAGATTCCATCACCCAAGAGCTCGTTCGTTATTTATGTGTCCTGACGTTCCCCTGCCATTGGGAACCATGACACTCTTCTGCCTGAGGCAGAGAGGTGTACTAAAATGTTGCAGTACCACAGGGCCCTTGTAATGGAATTACTTACACAATTCCCATGTGAGAACGCTGGCAGCAGACGTCAGAGTTTGTTGTACAACTAAGGACTCCAAGCGAGAGAGACAGAAGTACAATCCAGCACAGGCAGGGGAACAATGGCCAAGTTCTGGGACAGTTTTCTCAGACCGTCCCATCGTGGCGGCACAGAGGCAAGGGGTGCTGTCACAAGAAGTGCAATGTTTGGGAAGATGGTGAGGGCGTACTTTGCAGATCGTACAAACGTACTGTGTGATTCCTCTGTGCCTTTTAATTATTGGGTATCCAAGCTGGACACGTGGCATGAACTGGCTCTCTACGCCTTGGAGGTCCTGGTCTGCCCTGCTGCTAGTGTTCTGTCAGAGGGTTTTTAGTGCCGCTGGTGGAATTATAACTGATAAGCGCATCCGCCTGTCAACTGAAAATGCTGACAGGCTGACTCTTATCAAAATGAACAAGGCCTGGATTGGGAAAGACTTCTGTACACCACCAAGTGAAAACAGCAAAACATAACCTCAAATACATTCTCTCTTTTGGGGAGGTGTATTCTCATGCACCTCTTCACAACCACACATGGGTATACGCTTCCATATTTGGTCTGTTTGGTGTTATCCTCATCATCCAGAACCACTAGATCACCAGGGTTAACGTGCTCTGTATGGTGCATTTTGGGCAAGGGGGCTGTGATGGCACTCTTATTTTTTTAAAAAATGGACCCCACATTGGGAAATTGGGCATGACATTCCATTGGGCCTACTTCTTCATTCTGTCTCCTGCAATGTTTCCTTTAACTGCCACTCGATCACCAGGGTTAACTTGCTCTGTACGGTGCATCTTGGGCAAGGGGGCTGTGATGGTACTCTTATTTTTTTTAAAAATGGACCCCACATTGGGGAATTGTGCATGACATTCCATTGGGCCAACTTCTTAACTCTGTCTCCTGCAATCTAAAACGTACCTGCCACTAGATCACCAGGGTGAACGTGCTCAGTACTGTTATAGGCCGTTGAAGTTTGGGCTAGGGGCCTGCGATGGCACTAGTGTATTTTTTAAAAAAGTACCCCAATTGGGGAATTGTTTGGCAGATCATGCACTGCATTACAAGTCTCAGAGACCCACAACTACATTGGCCCTAATTCTTAATTCTGTCTCCTGCAATGTCTCTTGTTTAACTGCCACTAGATCACCAGGGTGAATGTGCTCAGTACTGTTATAGGCTGGTGAAGTTTGGGCAAGGGGGGGCAGTGATGGCAATAGTATATTTTTAAAAAAGGTACCCCACATTGGTGAAACCACATCCTTGATGGCAAACACTTCACATTTGTGTACCTTAAAGAGCTCACTTGAAAAGCTCCTTTTTGTGTAGCCTGGTTGCTCAAATTGGACACAATACACTTCATATAAATTTGTAAAGCAATGCTGCTAGTTTGGCTCAGTAGTTCATTAAAAATATAGCTTTGTCCACTATATTAGTTTCTCTTCTTGAGAGCCATAACTTTGGCTGCCTCAAATGTACAGATGGCGAATATACAAATGGCGATTTCTAAACAAGATTGACTGTACACCGAATGCATTCAATCACATAGCTGCATTTCTTGTAAAACATTTACAGATGTGACAGACAATACTCATAGGGTACCGTCTCACAGTGGCACTTTTGTCGCTACGACGGTACGATTCGTGACGTTCTAGCGATATCGTTACGATATCGCAGTGTCTGACACGTAGCAGCGATCAGGGACCCTGCTGAGAATCGTACGTCGTAGCAGATCGTTTGGAACTTTCTTTCGTCGCTGGATCTCCCGCTGTCATCGCTGGATCGTTGTGTGTGACAGCGATCCAGCGATGCGTTCGCTTGTAACCAGGGTAAACATCAGGTTACTAAGCGCAGGGCCGCGCTTAGTAACCCGATGTTTACCCTGGTTACCAGCGTAAAAGTAAAAAAAAAAAAACAGTACATACTCACATTCCGGTGTCCTTCAGGTCCCTTGCCGTCTGCTTCCCGCTCTGACTGACTGCCGGCCGGAATGTAAGAGCACAGCGGTGACGTCACCGCTGCACCGCTGTGATCTGCTTTCACTTTACGGCGTCACTCAATCAGAGCGGGAAGCAGACGGCAAGGGACCTGAAGGACACCGAAATGTGAGTATGTACGGTTTGTTTTTTTTTACTTTTACGCTGGTAACCACGGTAAACATCGGGTTACTAAGCGCGGCCCTGCGCTTAGTAACCCGATGTTTACCCTGGTTACCCGGGGCCTTCGGCATCGTTGGTCGCTGGAGAGCGGTCTGTGTGACAGCTCTCCAGCGACCACAAAATGACTTTCCAACGATCACGGCCAGGTCGTATCGCTGGTCGTGATCGTTGGAAAGTTGCAGAGTGTGACGGTACCCATAGTGACACAATCTTGATAAATGTTTGTTTACTCACTTCACAAACAGTTCTAAGCCTCTATATGTTTGCTGCTTGTTATTGTAAAGCATTAAGGTTTACTGAAACTATGCCGGTGGTGGTTTGATCTAAATCCTTATGGTGATGATCTAAGTATACTGTATGTAGTTAATCTTCATATATACGTAATCACAATATTTATTTAATCCTTATATGCACTTATTAACCTGTGTATGTTAACATATACAAGAGTGTACGCACTCACACTATTCAATCATACTATTCCTTGAATTTTGTAGTTTGTAATAAAATTGCGCTGTATTGCAAAGTATTAGCCTTTTTTAAAGCAGTATCTGAACTTTAGTGTTAAAAACATGGCAAATAAAATTGCCAAATTCTCCTGTAAATAATTCTGCAAAGAGGGAACCATCATACCACTGAAAAATACGAGTGGACGTTCATGGGCCCATCCAGTGTGTGGGTTCCAAGGCATAATGGGGTGCATATGACTGACTATGCAGCAGGGCTGGCCTTGCTGTCAATGTGTAAAACAAAGGAGTACGGAGTACAAAATGCATATTGTGAAGTGGATTTTTCTGGGCCCATCCAGTATGTGGGTTCCAAGGCGTAATGGGGTGCATATGACTATGCAGCAGGGCTGGCCTTGATTTCAAAGCAACACTTTTTCGGGAGTCCCCCCTGGACATCTTATGACAGGGGTATTGTCGTGCGTCGTAATTCTTGGCAGCCCATCCACTCACAGCATAGGCTACAACACTGTCACGATGTGACTGTCCTGGTGTGACACAACCTGGCGGGTTGGTCACAAAACGGCAAAACACACAAGGGTACACCGGGGACACTTTAACAACAGTAGGCCCTGTCAGTAGGGAACGGGGAATGGGCACCTCCTGCACTCACCCGAGGCTGTGCCCTGATCTTGCTACCATCCCTATACGGGTTCTTTCACCCCATCGCCGACCAGGATACCTTGTCCCTCACTTGCCCTGCTCTAATCCTTATGTAGGGAACTGGCAGATGAGAGCACTGGTCCCACCGCTGCACTAATACAACACAGGGGAAGTTACACAACAAAGGGACAAAGAAACAATAACACCACACTTAGCTTTCTCTGCTGCAATGCACCGCACAGCAGAGTAAGGCTACTTTCACACTAGCGTCGTACGACGAATTGCGTCGTTGCGACGTACCGACGCTAGCAGTGAAAGCGCCGCACAACGGGGGCAGCGGATGCTATTTTTCAACGCATCCACTGCCCCATTGTGAGGTGCGGGGAGGCGGGGGCGGAGTTCCGGCCGCGCATGCGCGGTCGGAAAAGACGGTCTCGACCCACCAAAAAACGTTACATGCAACGTTTTTTGGTGGCGACAGACCAACGCAACACGACGCAACTGTCGCACGACGGTTGCGACGTGTGGCAATGCGTCGCTAATGCAAGTCTATGGAAAAAAAACGCATCCTGCAAGCACTTTCGCAGGACGACAAAACGACGCATAGCGACGTGCAGTGCACGACGCTAGTGTGAAAGTAGCCTAAGGCACCTGGAATGAGTATTCAGCTGTAGAACCACAGCACTCACAAGCTCCTATTCCAGCAAAGTTGGTATCCAAAGGACCTGTAGAACCAACAGTCAGCTGACGCACCAGGTGACCTTTTAAAGGAAGGTGGGAGTGGTCACCACCCACATCAGCAGAATAAGCTGCAATGCAATTACACCAGCGGCCACCAGGGGAAAAACTGCATTAACCCCCGATGACCTGAAAGGAAAAAAGGTTTTAATCTGAGGGAAACCAGATCTGCCACAGATCCAAACATGGATCGTGACAGTACCCCCTTTTAATGAGGAGCCTCTGGACACTCAACACCGGACCTCTCCACATAACAACCTATGGTCAGGACGCCTCGATCCACCAACGTTCACCTCGGCAGTCACCTTACTCTCAGGTTTATGGCAAACGCAGCCTGATGAAAATGCCAGAAACGTAGGCTCCAGTGGCGCCACAAATCTCCAGAGCGCCGACCTGGGGAATGAGTTGCGTACATGCGCGTAACTGGGGGTAACTCCAACTGAAAAGTTCCCGGGCTGAGAATGACCGACACCCGATATGGCCCAATCACCCTGGAACACTAGGTCCCAGTTGCACACTTCCACCTGATGTTTTTGGTGGACACCCATACGTACTCATTCACACACAGGTCCGGACCTGAACGTTTATTTCCATGCAAACGTTTGCCACAGAACGGAGAATTCTTTGAGGAATTGACAACAGAGGCGTCCCCCTGTGTCACTGTTGAGGAGAGCCATAAAATCAAATACTTAATTAACCTCAACACATAAGGTAATTGAGAGAAGTAACCCATAACATGTATTGTTTAACCTTACATAAGTTTTCCTCAGACAAAGTAAGACACTTAAGATGGCTGCCATCTCCTATACCAGAGCCATGCGGTCTGGTATCCAAGATGAACAATGAAGACACTGAAGATGGCTGCCATTTCCTGTTTTAGCAGACCATGCGGTCTGGTATCCAAGATGACGCCCACCCAGATGACCTCATGGATCCACCCACAGTGACGCCCACCTTGATGACCTCACGGACCAACCCACCTTGATGACCTCATAGATCCGCCCATGGACTTGCTCATGCCCAACCCACTAACCAATGGAATACATCCGATCACTCCCATTTTAGAGCTAACCGAGGCCCCTTACAGGAGATATATAACATTGTGTTTGACTAATAAATCCCTTCTTGGAGCTGAGCCACACATTGATCAAGGAGAGTTACAGCTGACTGTGTCTGGTGTATTTCTTTAGTGCACATGATCAATATCCATTAGGCCAGGAGTAGGCAACTAGAGAATTGAACATTTATATTAATTGTTCAACCCTAATATTTGGCCGCCCAACCTGGGGCCAGCAGAGGAGAGCCCTGAACCCTGTAAAACCGGCGGGTGGAACGGCTGGATGCACTGAGTACCCCGAATCTGGAGACTGATCACCTCTTTAACAGAACACGGTAAGTCTGCTGATTTTTAATAATCTGTAGTCTTTACCTGTGTCCTTCGGGGTATCCTGTGCAGATTGCCTGACCGTGTCCGGTTTTCTTGGTATCTGTAAGACGGCAGAAAGGGTATCTCCGCTGCTGGTCATTTAATTGCAAGAACCGTCACATGTTTTAGTTGCCTACTGCCTGTTACATGTTGTGAAGAGGGGAGATGACTAAAAGATAAAAGCAAGCAAGTTTTTTTTTTTTTCTCTACAGAGGGCTAGAGGCAAGTGAAAAACAGGAAAAACAGGTTTGTTTTTAGTTAAAGAGAAGCATTGTGTTTGGAACAGGACGGGTTTCTAGGAAAGCAAGCAAGTGTAGAAAAAATAAAATAATTTTTGTCTGTGGTATACGGTTGTCGCCTGTGATAAGATTTTCAGTTCTGTACAAGAGAGACTAGGACCTGGAGTGAATTGACTCGGCCTAGGGGGGCCCGGTAAATCTTGGAGCGAATTGGCTCAGTTCGGGCATAATAAATTGTGTAGCGGCTCATTGAAACTTGGAGCGAATTGGCTCAGTTTGGGCCAATTAAATTTATAGTTTTTCTTTTTTTTTGCCCCGTGACATCGAGTGAGTTGACTCTGCACGGGGACCGGTAAGTTAGGGAGCAATTTGACAAAGTAGGGAATAATTGGTTTGTAAAGTACGGAGCACGGAAGTCAGACAGGGACCACGTGACAAGAAGCAATAGGAACTGGGTACTGCAGACTCAGTTCCCTTTAGAATCTCAGGTTTGAGTCATCTCCCCCGTCTTATTGTTTGTTTATTGTTTGTTTGGTGTTTGTTATCTTGATAGATAGATATATATACTGTATATCTATAGAAAAATGGAGAAATTAATGCAGTTCTGCCGTATGGGCACTAAGCAAAATTCAGATGGCAAGTTAGACTCATGCACATTAGTAGCGACTCGTGAAGGGAAGAGTCATATTAAGCAATGTAAAAAGCTTATGAAGTTGTGTGGAATGCAGAAGGGGGAAGGTTGCAGCCCCTGGACTGGAAGCTTGTCTTGAAACAAAGAAAAGGTATCCTAGAAGATAATGGATTGTTGTCTATTGCTAGGGCAGGAGAAAGAGTCTCTGAAAGTCTGTATAAAAAAAAAAAAAAAAAAATTGGAAATTGGGTAGAAGAGAAAAGGAATAGAAAGAATAGAGTTTTGAGTTGTGTATTACAAAACCATTTTGTTAATGGCGAATGTGTTAAATGTAATAGCAGCCAAAATGGTGACCCAGAGCCAGGTGCTAAATGTAATGGCGGCCATCTTGTTGGTGGTAAATATAATTCTGATGGCGGCCATCTTGTTGGTGGTAAATATAATTCTGATGGCGGCCATCTTGTTGGTGGTAAATATAATTCTGATGGCGGCCATCTTGTTGGTGGTAAATATAATTCTGATGGCGGCCATCTTGTTGGTGGTAAATATAATTCTGACGGCGGCCATCTTGTTGGTGGTAAATATAATTCTGATGGCGGCCATCTTGTTGGTGGTAAATATAATTCTGACGGCGGCCATTTCATGGATGGCAAATGTATTTCTGACGGCGGCCATGTTGTGGATGGCGAATGTGCTGCTCCTGGTGGTGAACATCTCAGATTAAGGCTACACGCCACATCACCAAATCCTTGTTACCCAGTAATGACCACTAACGGCCAATACTATATTCCTTCGGGAAGTGAACAGGCTTTACCCATGTTTCCTGTCTCAGTTGTTTCCAATGGGGCACCAACCCTTTCCCCTATCACTCCTGTTGTGAATCCAGCAGTCCTCCCACCTGGATCGTCCCCAGCACCTACCCTTTCTACTGTCACTTCCACTGCCAATTTAGCCGCACACCCACATGAGATGCTCCAAGCAGCGGCCTCTCCTCCCAATGCTTCCACAACAGCACACTCACGCAGCCTACATAACCCTATGCCCAGTACCTCACAGGCTGTCTCGCAGCCAAGCGCACACCTGTATGGGACGGTGGCAACTGTATCAAGGGGGGGCTCAATGTGGGAGGGGGATACCAATAGCACAGGAAGCACAAAGGGGAGGGAATGTTGGCAACCTATTTTTGAAAAAGAACTTCCTGAGGGACCCTTGTTAGTGGTGGGAAAGGGTGACATAACAACAATGGAGACAGACGCTATTGTTAATGCTGCCAATTCTCAGTTAGAGCACAATGGAGGTGTAGCTAGAGCTATAGTGGAAGCAGGAGGGGCGACTATTCAAGCTGACAGTCAAATCATTGTTGAGTCACGTGGTCAGATAGCTGTTGGGGACATAGCGGTGACTAAAGCTGGCAATCTCCTGTGTAGAATGATCATACACACTGTGACCCCTACTTATGACCCTATTCATCCAGACGTTAGTGCTCAACAACTTCGTGCAGCGATAACTCGCATTAATGAGGACAGGACTGTTAAAGCTTTTAAGACTGCTTGTGTCACCTGGACCCACACCATGATACTGGAGCTGCCCAAATAGAGCTCCTCATTCCAAGACTCCTCCTGCTCCTCATATACAAGTGATTACATCTGCACTCCCGGTGCCATCTCTACTCCCGCCTCAGGCGCCACCGCCAACAGTGCCAATGCTCATGTCTGAGGAGCCCACCCTCTACGTCAAGTTTACACCCCAGCAGGCTGCTACTCTGTTGAACCAAGTTCTAGATCCAGAAAAACAGCCGATGCCTTTCTACAGGAGCATGGTGAGACATGGGACTCTGGTGTTGAGTTCTGCCAAGAACCTAAGACAAGGGCCTCGGATGAGTTGGCTGACCTATCAATTATTATTGTTGCCAAAGGTTTCCAGATGCCTCAAAGCTGATGCAGCCATTGTACGATGACCTCAAGACGTCAGCGTTTCCACTATGTACTAAATCCGTGGAAGCTTTCTACGCTCTTAAACAGGCCATACAGTCTGCACCAGCTCTTGGAATCCCAAATTATCAACTACCTTTTTACTTGTTTGTCAGTGAAGTAGCAGGACATGCTTCCGGAGTCCTAGCACAAAAACATGGGGGAAGAACAAGACCAATCGGCTACTACTCTGCCCGCCTGGACTCTGTGTCTCAAGCTTCCCCGACTTGCCTCAGAGCTGTTCATGCTGCACATATGCTTCTGGACAAAAATCCTGATATCATCTGAGGACATCCAGTTCTCTTAATGGCTCCACACGACATAATTGCTATTGTTGGAACCTAAACATCTGTTGGTACAGCATCATATGAGACTCCAACGTTGGCTCTTGGTTCCGGATAATGTCACTCTTGTCCGCTGCAGCATCTTCAAACTGTCCACGCTGCTTCCTCTTTCCAGGGGGGATGTGGATGATACTGATGCTCTCGGAGAAGATGCCTCTACACACTCAGAGGATTATGACTGTCTTGAACAAATGCATGAAGAAGTAGCCTCCCAGAAAAACGTGTCTGAAGACCCATTCCCACATGCTGACCTGACGTTCTTCACTGATGGTTCCAGATTTGCAGATGAAACAGGAAGGTTCCATATGGGATATGCCATGGTTACACATGACCAGGTCATCTCAGCCGGATCCCTACCACCGCACGTCTGCACAAGAAGCGGAACTTAAAGCTTTGACGTTGGCTTGTCAGGAAGCGACGGAGAAGGTGGTCAACATCTATACGGATTCAAGATACGCTTTTGGAGTGGCTCATGACTTCGGCAGTATCTGGGCAGCCAGAGGATACCTAACGTCCAGTGGAACTCCTGTAAAACATGCTGCTATCATACAAGAACTTGTGGCCGCTCTAGATCTACCTTTGGAGGTTTCAGTAATCAAGATCAAAGCTCACGGGATATTGGATTCTCCAGAAGCAAGGGGGAACTTCTTTGCTGACAAAACAGAAAAAAAACCTATGCTGTGGATCCATTTAGGAAAGAGAAAGCAGCGGTGTACGTGTCACAAGACACTGAAGAAGGGACTAAAGCCTCTCTTATGAGGATTATCCATCTACATCAAGACAAGACATCAGATGATGAAAAGAAGTCATGGCAAGAAGGAGGAGCTAAAAAAGGATGAAGATGGAGTCTGGAGGGTGAACACAAAGGTCTACCCCGTAATCTGTACCCCTCAGTGACAGAATGGGCACACGTTATCACCCACAGAGGCAAGAATCAGATGAATGACCCGATTTGGAAGACCTACATGGCACCTGGGATTTCTACTGTCACCCAAAAATATTTCAAGTCCTGCCTTGTGTGTGCAACATGCAATCCAGCACCATCTCAGAAAGTTACTCAGAAACATTTGGCTAAACCACTTTATCCCTTTCAGAGAATTCAGATCGCTCGTATTCAAATGCCAAAAGAAGGGAAGTACGAGTATGTACTGGAAGTGACTGACATGTTCTCAGGATGGCCCGAAGCCTATCCAGTAACCAACATGACTGCCAGAGTGACTGTTAAGAGACTGATGACTGAAGTAGTATGCAGATATGGGGTCCCAGAGGTAATTGAGAGTGACCAAATACCTGCGTTCACTGCAGCACTGACTAAGGAACTATGGACATTGGTGGGAGCTGATTTGGGTTTACATACTCCATATCACCCTCAGAGCAGTGGGAAAGTAGAAAGATTGAATGGCACCTTGAAAAATAAAATACTGAAAGCCAGTCAGGAGGTCAGACTTCCTTGGACAGACATTTTGCACGTTGCCTTATACTCAGTCAGAAACACTCCAAGGGGTCCCACTAAACTCACACCATACGAGATTCTTTTTGGGGGGCCTCTAAGATTGGGTCAATATTTTCCACAACAGCTAGCCTTGGGAAGTGATACTCTTGTAAATTCTGTAATTGTTGTTACTAAAGAACTGTCAGTAACACATGTACGAGTTTTATCATCCATTCCAGGTCCAGATTCCAGTGAAGGTACCCATGCTTTCCAACCTGGTGACTACGTGCTTGTAAAGAAGTTCATCAGAAAAGACATTCCTGGAGTCGAGATTTAAGGGTCCCTACCAAGTGCTCCTGACTACTCCTACTTCGGTCAGGGTTGCTGAGCGCCTCCTGGATCCATCTCTCACATTATAAACTTGTTAGACAGTTAGGGACAGAGTAGGATCTGACCTGCTTGTCAAAGTCCAGCTACAAAGGGAGGTTTTCCACAAGGGAAAACTTGTCTCAAACTGGTGAAAACTCCAATTCCCCCTCCCGGGCAAGACGGTCAGATCTAGGATGTGTACATCAGGGTTAGTCGCACATGTGTATTTTACTCTAAGTAACCATGGAGATGGGAGATTGGAGAGTAATAGATCCAGCAGGTAGGGAAGTCCTGAGGACACTGGTAACACGCTCCGATATACCTCCGCAGTATACCCATAATCGGTCACACATTCTCTGGTGTCTATAGCATCCATATTGTCATGAAGCCTCTGATGTCATAATAACACTTAACATCGATGGGTTAGGGAACCACGGTGGGATCACGATAAAAGAAAAGGTTAATAAAGTATTTAGGGGGGACTGTTGAGGAGAGCCATAAGATCAAATACTTAATTAACCTCAACACATAAGGTAATTGAGAGAAGTAACCCATAACATGTATTGTTTAACCTTACATAAGTTTTCCTCAGACAAAGTAAGACACTTAAGATGGCTGCCATCTCCTATACCAGAGCCATGCGGTCTGGTATCCAAGATGAACAATGAAGACACTGAAGATGGCTGCCATTTTCTGTTTTAGCAGACCATGCGGTCTGGTATCCAAGATGACGCCCACCCAGATGACCTCATGGATCCACCCACAGTGACGCCCACCTTGATGACCTCACGGACCAACCCACCTTGATGACCTCATAGATCCGCCCATGGACTTGCTCATGCCCAACCCACTAACCAATGGAATACATCCGATCACTCCCATTTTAGAGCTAACCGAGCCCCCTTACAGGAGATATATAACATTGTGTTTGACTAATAAATCCCTTCTTGGAGCTGAGCCACACATTGATCAAGGAGAGTTACAGCTGACTGTGTCTGGTGTATTTCTTTAGTGCACATGATCAATATCCATTAGGCCAGGAGTAGGCAACTAGAGAATTGAACATTTATATTAATTGTTCAACCCTAATATCACTACACTCACACCCCCACAATGCTCCGATGGAACCACCACCCTCATCTGACCCCTCCTCCTAAGAGGTCTCTGACCCACCGGGTTAACCTGTAACGAGGGTAAAGTCTTGCCCCTAATCCCTGGCAGCACCTCTGCTGCACCCACTGAAGGGGAAGAGGTAGATTTTAGAAGAACGGCAGAGATTGTAGCTCCCGGGCAGCAGTCCTTACACGACTGACCCCAGCTGACTACTTCCCTGGACCGCCAGTCTATGACCGGGTTATGTCTTTTCAACCAAGGGAGTCCTAAAACCAAGGGAGTTGGTATGCCCTCCAAGACGTAGCATGATAAAGACTCTTCATGACAAGCCCCTATACGCACATGTATATTGTCTACGACTTGTGTAATGCTCCCCTGGCTGAGCGGAGCAGAGACAATGGCCTGGACGCTTAAGGGTCTCGCTAGCGTCCTACTCATCAGGCCATGGGTCTGGACAAAATGAGCATCCACCAAATTGACTCCTGCTCCACTGTTCACAAGCACAAGAATATTCTCAGTTACCCCACCAATAACCACCTGAGCAGGTAAGGTACACAGACGAAAAAAAATGGAGGAAATATACACACCCTGGTCGCCTCCCTAAACACGACCAGGGGGACACGGCTCTTTAGATGGTGCAGGTATTTTGGCACGCGCTGGGCAGACATTGATAAAATGACCGGTCTGCCCACAGTAGAAACATGCCCCCACTCCACGGCAAATCACAGGCAACCCAGTTTGGGAACCAACTCCTCCCATCTGCATGGGTTCGTCCACCTGCCCGTGTGTCCTCCCTAGCAAGGACTATAGGGGGCACATTTGGTGTATGCCTCTCCCTCAAGCGTCTATCCACCCGGATGGCAAGGAACATGGCGGCCTCTAACGACCTGGGGGCTGCGTACTGCACCAGAGTATCTTGCAACCTAGGAGACAGACCCTGCACAAAATGGCTCCTAAGGGCAGGGTCATTCCACTGTGTGTCTGTTGCCCACCTCATGAACTCTGAACAATACTCCTCAGCCGGCCGACCCCCCTGCTTGATCTTACGGAGCCGGGATTCCGCCAGGGAGACGCCATCTGGATCACCATACACCAGTGCTAGAGCCGTAAAAAACTCGTCCACTGAACGTAGGGATGGTGAACCGGTCAGCAGGGAGAAGGCCCAGGACTGGGGATCACCCTTAAGAAGGGAAACGATAATTCCCACCCGTTGTTCCTCACTCCCTGATGAACGAGGGCGGAGCCTGAAGTACAACTTGCAGGCTTCCTTAAAAACCAAAAATTTATCTCTCCCTCCAGAGAACCTCTCTGGGAGAGATATCTTGGGTTCTGGTTGAGCCTGTACCTGAGCCGAGGTGCAAAACCCCAACAATTGTTGCAGCTGCTGCACCACCTTACACTCCTCGGTGAGAGTCTGTAGCAATTGGGCAAAGGCCTGCATTTGGGCCATGGCTCACCAGAAAAAAAAAAAAACAGAACAGTTGGTTATAATGCCACGATGTCACTGTCCTGGTGTAACATGACCTGGCGGGTCGGTCACAAAACTGCGAAACACACAAGGGTACACCGGGGACACTTTAACAACGGTGGGCCCTGTCGGTAGGGAACGGGGAATGGGCACCTCCTGCACTCACCTGAGGCTGTGCCCTGATCTTGCTACCGTCCCTATACGGATTCTTTCAACCCGTCGCCGACCAGGATACCTTGTCCCCAGGGGCGGATTATAATAGGGTCAATCAGGGAGGTAGCCCAGGGCCCAGTGGTGTGAGGGGACCCTGGGCTACCGCTCAGATTGCCCGCCGCCATCAGGGCATTACTGCCCTGACTGGCGTATGGGCCCGGTGGGCAGAGGGGACTCATCTGCTCACCGGGCCCCCTACAGGCACTGCGGCAGTAAGGCTATTGACGTGCGGGTTCGGGCCCGCACGTCAATAGTTAACAGCCGCCAGCCAGAGGCTGGCAGCTGATGTGTGCCGCGGGGCGCACGTCGCCGGCGTCTGACGTCATTGTCAGCCGCCGGCGACTGCACACTTCCCCTCAGTGGAGGGAGGAAGCTTCGCCGGCCGGCCTCCGTAGGAGCGCGGCTTGGTAAGTAAGAACTCGTGTTTTGGGGGGTTTTTTGTCTGTTTTTTTTTAGAGCGGCGATCCCGGGGCAGGGATGCTGGACACACTGGGGGCAGGGATGCTGGACACACTGGGGGCAGGGATGCTGGACACACTGGGGGCAGGGATGCTGGACACACTGGGGGCAGGGATGCTGGACACACTGGGGGCAGGGATGCTGGACACACTGGGGGCAGGGATGCTGGACACACTGGGGGCAGGGATGCTGGACACACTGGGGGCAGGGATGCTGGACACACTGGGGGCAGGGATGCTGGACACACTGGGGGCAGGGATGCTGGACACACTGGGGGCAGGGATGCTGGACACACTGGGGGCAGGGATGCTGGACACACTGGGGGCAGGGATGCTGGACACACTGGGGGCAGGGATGCTGGACACACTGGGGGCAGGGATGCTGGACACACTGGGGGCAGGGATGCTGGACACACTGGGGGCAGGGATGCTGGACACACTGGGGGCAGGGATGCTGGACACACTGGGGGCAGGGATGCGGGACACACTGGGGGCAGGGATGCGGGACACACTGGGGGCAGGGATGCGGGACACACTGGGGGCAGGGATGCGGGACACACTGGGGGCAGGGATGCGGGACACACTGGGGGCAGGGATGCGGGACACACTGGGGGCAGGGATGCGGGACACACTGGGGGCAGGGATGCGGGACACACTGGGGGCAGGGATGCTGGACACACTGGGGGCAGGGATGCTGGACACACTGGGGGCAGGGATGCTGGACACACTGGGGGCAGGACTGGAGACGCTGGGCAGAATGTAGATATGGGGCATGATTGGAGACACGGGGCAGAATGAAAGACATGGGACAGGATTTCAGACAGATCGTGCAGGATCATGGGGCAGGATGGATACGATGGAGACTGATGGGGCAGGATGGGGAGATCATATGGGGCAGGATGGATACTCATGAGGGCAGGATGGGAGAACATATGGCTGGAGTCAGGAATGAGATACACGGGGTCAGGATGGGTGATATTATTATTACCATAGGGGCTAATTAAGGGATATTATTACTGCAGTGAGGTATTTATTTTATTTTTTGAGTATACTGTTTTAAATGGGGGGGGGGCGGTCCTGTTACTGTGCAGAGTGACCCTATGTCGCCTCTTTTTCTTCATGTGATATAATGTAGAAGTTGGGAAATATTAAGTAATGTGTTCTACAAGCGGAGCTCGAGATAACTGTGTTATTTCCTGCAGAGACGAGTCCTGGCTGGATGAAGTGATGGCGGTCTGTGCTGGAAGAAAGATGAAGGACTTCACCTAGAGACGTCACTGGTGAGTCAGTGTTACCTATACACTGACACTATACACTGTATACTATATACTGAACTGAAGGGTAAATTGACTAGATCAATGGATGTTTGACAGGTTATAGCTTCAAACAGCAACTATTTTTCTGGAATAATCTGGTTCAGGTATATGATGACCCCATCGCATGACCCCATCACATGACCCCATCACATGACCGGGGAGGTCCACTGTGTCTGAACTGGCTACCCTTAATCCACCCCTGCTTGTCCTTCACTTGCCCTGCTCTAATCCCTATGTAGGGAACTGGCAGATGAGGAGAGCTCTGGTCCCACCGCTGCACTAATACAACACAAGGAAAGCTACACAACAAAGGGACAAGGAAACAATAACACCACACTAAGGGTATGTGTCCACTTTCAGGATGGCCGGCGATTTGGACGGAGCAGCAAACTCCACCCCCTTCTGGAGACGCGATGATGCCGGATGTGTTCATTGCACACATCCGGCATCATCGCACCCCACACATAGGGTCCTGTAATTTACCTTGCGGCGGCACAGCGTCACCGCAAGGTAAACGGACATGCTGCGATCTAAAAAGACGCGCCGCATGTCCGTAATTGCAGGGCCGCCGGGTGAGTGTTACCACGCATAGTGGAGATGGGATTTCATAAAATCCCCTCCACTATGCTGTAACATCTGGACGCAGCGGATTGAACACTGCGGCTCCACGCAGCGTTCAATCCGCTGCTATTCCGGATGTAAAACGGCACGTGGACACATACCCTTAGCTTTCTCTGCTGCAATGCACCGCACAGCAGAGTAAGGCACCTGGAATGAGTATTCAGCTGTAGAACCACAACACTCAGCAAGCTCCTATTCCGGCAAGGTTGGTATCCAAAGGACCTGTAGAACCAACAGTCAGCTGACGCACCAGGTGACCTTTTAAAGGAAGGTGGGAGTGGTCACCACCAACATCAGCAGAGCAAGTTGCAATGCAATTAAACCAGCGGCCACCAGGGGAAAAACTGCATTAACCCCCGATGACCTGAAAGGAAAAAAGGTTTTTATCTGAGGGAAACCGGATCTGCCACAGATCCAAACATGGATCGTGACAAACAGCTTAGGAGACCCAGTTTCATAATGGCCCTTTAAGAAGATTAATGCCACCTGATGCACCAGTAAAAATAGGCCCTGTGACTTTAAGAGTCCCTCCTTCATAAATGAAACAAGATGGGTCTGCGTATGTGTCACACACCACATGGCCAGCTAGGGGGGTTACATGTTACAATGACAGTTCCCAGTGAATGCATTTGTAGTGGTTGAAAGCAATGTTAGGGTATGTGTCCACGTTCAGGAAACGCTGCGTTTTTGACGCAGCGCTGAGCCGCAGCGTCAAATACGCAGCGTCCAGATGTTACAGCATAGTGGAGGGGATTTCATGAAATCCCGTCTCCACTGTGCATTAAAAAACGCATGCGGAATTCCCGCAAAAACGCACATGCGTTGCATTTTTTCAGAACGCAGCATGTTGCTACAATGAGCAAAACACGCAGGAACACCGCAGGTGACCTGCCAGTGACCTCAGGTGCATTTTTGGTCAGGATTTTACCTGCATAAAATCCTGACCAAAGCCTGAAGCAAACCTGACCGTGGACACATACCCTTAGGGTATGTGTCCACGTTCAGGATTGCATCAGGATTTGGTCAGGATTTTTCATCAGTATTTGTAGCCAAAACCTGATGCAATCCTGAACGTGGACACATACCCTTAACCCCTTAGCGACCTTTGACGCATACGCTGCGTCATGAAAGTCGGTGCCAAAACGACCTATGACGCAGCGTATGCGTCATGGAGGGATCGCGCTCCTGCAGATCGGGTGAAAGGGTTAACTCCAATTTCACCCGATCTCCAGGAACAGGGGGAGTGGTGCTTCAGCCCAGGGGGGGTGGCTTCACCCCCTCGTGGCTATGATCGCTCTGATTGGCTGTTGAAAGTGAAACTGCCAATCAGAGCGATTTGTAATATTTCACCCAAAAAAACGGTGAAATATTACAATCCAGCCATGGCCGATGCTGCAATATCATCGGCCATGGCTGGAAAACCTAATCTGCCCCCACCCCACCCCACCGATCGCCCCCCCGGTGCTCCGTTACGGGGTCCGGTCCCCTCCGTCCGCCTGCCGGCTCCCCCGTCCTCCTGCCCGCTCCCCCCGTGCTCCGGTGCCCCCTCCCTGTGCTCCGGTCCCCCCCCCGTGATCCGATCACCCCCCCCTACATACTTACCTGGCCTCCCGGTGTCCGTCCGGCTTCTCCATGGGCGCCGCCATCTTCCAAGATGTCGGGCGCATGCGCACTGCGCCCGCAGAATCTGCCGGCTGGCAGATTCGTTCCAGATCTATTTTGATCACTGCGATATAGCCTATCGCAGTGATCAAAATAAAAAAAAGTAAATGACCCCCCCCCTTTATCACCCCCATAGGGAGAATAATAAAAATAAATAAATATTTTTATTTTTTTTTCTGCTAGGGTTAGGGTTAGAACTAGGGTTAGAATTAGGGTTAGAATTAGGGTTAGGGTTAGGGGTAGGGTTAGGGTTAGGGCATGTGCACACAGTGCGGATTTGGCTGCGAATCCGCAGCGGATTGCCGCGGATCCGCAGCGGATCGGCCGCGGATCCGCAGCGGATCCGCCGTGGATCCGCAGCGGATTGGCCGCGGATCCGCAGCGGATTGGCCGCTGCGAATTCGTAGCAGTTTTCCATCAGGTTTACAGTACTATGTACACCTATGGAAAACCAAATCCGCTGTGCCCATGGTGCGGAAAATACCGTGCGGAAACGCTGTGTATTTTCCGCAGCATGTCAATTTTGTGCGGATTCCGCAGCGTTTTACACCTGTTCCTCAATAGGAATCCGCAGGTGAAATCCGCACAAAAAAACACTGGAAATCCGCTGTAAATCCGTAGGTAAAACGCAGTGCCTTTTACCTGCGGATTTTTCAAAAATGGTGCGGAAAAATCTCACACGAATCCGCAAAGTGGGCACATAGCCTTAGGGTTAGGGTTGGAATTAGAGTTAGGGTACCGTCTCACAGTGGCACTTTGATCGCTACGACGGTACGATCCGTGACGTTCCAGCGATATCCATACGATATCGCTGTGTCTGACACGCAGCAGCGATCAGGGGCCCTGCTGAGAATCGTACGTCGTAGCAGATCGTTTGGAACTTTCTTTCGTCGCTGGATCTCCCGCTGTCATCGCTGGATCGTTGTGTGTGACAGCTATCCAGCGATGCGTTCACTTGTAACCAGGGTAAACATCGGGTTACTAAGCGCAGGGCCGCGCTTAGTAACCCGATGTTTACCGTGGTTACCAGCGTAAAAGTAAAAAAAAAAAAAAAAAACGTACATACTCACATTTCGGTGTCCTTCAGGTCCCTTGCCGTCTGCTTCCCGCTCTGACTGTCTGCCGGCCGGAAAGTGAGAGCACAGCACAGCAGTGACGTCACCGCTGCGTTCTGCTCTCACTGTACGGCGGCACTCAGTCAGAGCGGGAAGCAGACGGCAAGGGACCTGAAGGACACCGAAATGTGAGTATGTACGTTTTTTTTTTTTTACTTTTACGCTGGTAACCACGGTAAACATTGGGTTACTAAGCGCGGCCCTGCGCTTAGTAACCCGATGTTTACCCTGGTTACCCGGGACCTTGGCATCGTTGGTCGCTGGAGAGCGGTCTGTGTGACAGCTCCCCAGCGACCACACAATGACTTTCCAACGATCACAGCCAGGTCGTATCGCTGGTCGTGATCGTTGGTAAATCGTTATGTGAGACGGTACCCTTAGGGTTGGAATTAGGGCTAGGGTTGGAAATAGGGTTAAGATTAGGCTTGTGGTTAGGGTTAAGGATAGGGTTAGGGTTGTGTTGGGGTTACAGTTGTGGGTAGGGTTGGGATTAGGGTTAGGATTAGGGTTGGATTTAGGGTTACGGGTGTGTTGGGGTTAGGGTTGTGATTAGGGTTATGGCTACAGTTGGGATTAGGGTTAGGGGTGTGTTGGGGTTAGTGTTGAAGTTAGAATTGAGGGGTTTCCACTGTTTAGGCACATCAGGGGTCTTCAAACGCAACATGGCGCCACCATTGATTCCAGCCAATCTTGCGTTCAAAAAGTCAAATGGTGTGCCCTCCCTTCCAAGCCCCGATGTGCGCCCAAACAGTGGTTTACCCCCACATATGGGATACCAGCGTACTCAGGACAAACTGGGCAACAACTACTGGGGTCCAATTTCTCCTGTTACCCTTGCAAAAATAAAAAATTACTTGCTAAAACATAATTTTGAGGAAAGAACAATTATTTTTTATTTTCACGGCTCTACGTTATAAACTTATGTGAAACACTTGGGGGTTGAAAGTGCTCACCACACATCTAGATAAGATCCTTTTGGGGTATAGTTTCCAAAATGGGGTCACTTGTGGGTTTTTTCTACTGTTTAGGCACATCAGGGGCTCTGCAAATGCAACATGACGCCCGCAGACCATTCCATAAAAGTCTGCATTTCAAATGTCACTACTTCCCTTCCGAGCCCTGACGTGCGCCCAAACAGTGGTTTACCCCCACATATGAGGTATCAGCGTACTCACAACAAACTGGGCAACAAATATTGGGGTCCAATTTCTCCTGTTACCCTTGTGAAAATAAACAATTGCTTGCTAAAACATCTTTTTTGAGGAAAGAAAAATTATTTTTTATTTTCACGGCTCTGCGTTGTAAACTTCTGTGAAGCACTTGGGGGTTGAACGTGCTCACCACACATCTAGATAAGTTCCTTGGGGGGTCTAGTTTCCAAAATGGGGTCACTTGTGGGGGGTTTCTACTGTTTAGGCACATCAGGGGCTCTGCAAACGTAACATGATTCCCGCAGACCATTCCATCAAAGTCTGCATTCCAAATCGTCACTACTTCCCTTCCGAGCCCCGCCATGTGCCCAAACAGTGGTTTACCCCCACATATGGGGTATCAGCGTACTCAGGAGAAACTGGACAACAACTTTTGGGGTCCAATTTCTCCTATTACCCTTGGGAAAATAAAAAATTGTGGGTTAAAAAATCATTTTTGAGGAAAGAAAAATAATTTTTTATTTTCATGGCTCGGCGTTATAAACTTCTGTGAAGCACTTGAGGGTTCAAAGTGCTCACCACACATCTATATTAGTTCCTTGGGAGGTCTAGTTTCCAAAATGGGGTCACTTGTGCGGGAGCTCCAATGTTTAGGCACACAGGGGCTCTCCAAACGCGACATGGTGTCCGCTAATGATTGAAGCTAATTTTCCATTCAAAAAGCCAAATGGCGTGCCTTCCCTTCCGAGCCCTGCCGTGCGCCCAAACAGTGGTTTACCCCCACATATGGGGTATCATCGTACTCAGGAAAAACTGGACAACAATATTTGGGGTCCAATTTCTCCTATTATACTTGGGAAAATAAAAAACTCCGGGCTAAAAATCATTTTTGAGGAAAGAAAAATATTTTTTTATTTTCATGGCTCTGCGTTATAAACTTCTGTGAAGCACCTGGGGGTTATAAGTGCTCACTATGCATCTAGATAAGTTCCTTGGGGGGTCTAGTTTCCAAAATGGGGTCACTTGTAGGGGAGCTCCAATGTTTAGGCACACAGGGGCTCTCCGAACGCAACATGGTGTCCACTAACGATTGGAGCTAATTTTCCATTGAAAAAGTCAAATGGCGCGCCTTCCCTTCCAAGCCTTGCCGTGCACCCAAACAGTGGTTTACCCCCACATATGAGGTATCGGCGTACTCAGGAGAAATTGCCCAACAAATTTTAGCATCCATTTTATCCTGTTGCCCATGTGAAAATGAAAAAATTGAGGCAAAAACAAATTTTGTGTGAAAAAAAGTACTTTTTCATTTTTACGGATCAATTTGTGAAGCACCTGAGGGTTTAAAGTGCTCACTATGCATCTAGATAAGTTCCTTGGGGGGTCTAGTTTCCAAAATGGGGTCACTTGTGGGGGAGCTCCAATGTTTAGGCACACAGGGGCTCTCCAAACCTGACATGGTGTCCGCTAACGATGGAGATAATTTTTCATTCAAAAAGTCAAATGGCGCTCCTTCCCTTCCAAGCCTTACCATGTGCCCAAACAGTAGTTTACCCCCACATATGAGGTATTTTCGTACTCAGGAGAAATTGCCCAACAAATTTTAGGATCCATTTTATTCTGTTGCCCATGTGAAAATGAAAAAATTGAGGCTAAAAGAAAATTTGTGTGAAAAAAAAGTACTTTTTCATTTTTACGGATTAATTTGTGAAGCACCTGGGGCTTTAAAGTGCTCACTATGCTTCTAGATAAGTTCCTTGGGGGGTCTAGTTTCCAAAATGGGGTCACTTGTGGGGGAGCTCCAATGTTTAGGCACACGGGGGCTCTCCAAACGCGACATGGTGTCCGCTAAAGATTGGAGCCAATTTTTCATTCAAAAAGTCAAATGGCGCTCCTTCCCTTCCGAGCCCTGCCGTGCGCCCAAACAGTGGTTTACCCCCACATATGAGGCATCAGCGTACTCAGGACAAATTGGACAACAACATTCGTGGTCCAGTTTCTCCTTTTACCCTTGGGAAAATAAAAAAATTGTTGCGAAAAAATCTTTTTTGTGACTAAAAAGTTAAATGTTAATTTTTCCCCTCCTTGTTGCTTCTGCTGCTGTGAAACACCTGAAGGGTTAATACACTTCTTGAATGTGGTTTTGAGCACCTTGAGGGGTGCAGTTTTTAGAATGGTGTCACTTTTGGGTATTTTCAGCCATATAGAACCCTCAAACTGACTTCAAATGTGAGGTGGTCCCTAAAAAAAATGGTTTTGTAAATTTTGTTGTAAAAATGAGAAATCACTGGTCAAATTTTAACCCTTATAACTTCCTAGCAAAAAAAAAATTTCTTTCCAAAATTGTGCTGATGTAAAGTAGACATGTGGGAAATGTTATTTATTAACTATTTTGTGTCACATAACTCTCTGGTTTAACAGAATAAAAATTCAAAATGTGAAAATTGCAAAATTTTCAAAATTTTCGCCAAATTTCCATTTTTTTCACAAATAAACTCAGAAATTATCGACCTAAATTTACCACTAACATGAAGCCCAATATGTCACGAAAAAACAATCTCAGAACCGCAAGGATCCATTGAAGCGTTCCTGAGTTATTACCTCATAAAGGGACACTGGTCAGAATTGCAAAAAACGGCAAGGTCATTAAGGCCAAAATAGGCTGGGTCATGAAGGGGTTAAAGTGGCTGTGTGCACACGTAGCATATTTTTCGCGTTTTTTTCGCGGTTTGTAATAGAATGCAATCCGCATTTTTTGTGCACATGCTGCATTTTTTTCCTGAGCGGAATCGCATTCCAGAAAAAAACGCAGCATGTTCATTAAAATTGCGGAATCGCGGCGATTCTGCACCCATAGGAGTGCATTGATCTGCTTACTTCCCGCACGGGGCTGTGCACACCATGCGGGAAGTAAGCAGATCATGTGCAGTTGGTACCCAGGGTGGAGGAGAGGAGACTCTCCTCCACGGACTGGGCACCATATAATTGGTAAAAAATAAAAGAATTAAAGTAAAAAATAGTGATATACTCACCTTCGATGGCCCCCGGAGTCTTCCCGCCTCTCCGCTGCACGCTGCCGCTTCGGTTCCTATAGCTGCTGTGCGGTGAAGGACCTGCGATGAAGTCACTGTCTTGTGATTGGTCGCGAGACCGCATGTGACCGCTCACGCGACCAATCACAAGCCGTGACATCATCGCAGGCCCTTCACCGCACACCAGCTATAGGAACGGACGCCGCTGAGGTCTGCAGGTGAGTATAACCATTTTTTTTATTATTTTTAAACATTCGATCTTTTACTATAGATGCTGCATAGGCTGCATCTATAGTAAAAAGTTGGTCACACTTGTCAAACACTATGTTTGACAAGTGTGACCAACCTGTCAGTCAGTTTTCCAAGCGATGCTACAGATCGCTTGGAAAACTCTAGCATTCTGCAAGCTAATTATGCTTGCAAAACGCTAGTTTTCTGCGGGTATATGCATGCTAATTCTGCATGCGATATACCCGCGGCAGGAGGCGCAGAATTGCCGCGGAAATTTCCGCGGCAATTCTGCAACGTGTGAACTTAGCCTTAAAGTTGAAAAACGCTTCAAAAACGCTGCGTCTGAACTAAGCCTAAGTGGGGGAGGAAATTTTCGGTCTGGGGTTAATTATTTGGCCTTACAGGCAAGTCATTAATCTGCAAAGGATGCACCTTGACATTTTTCCCAGCAAAATCTGTTTTGGTTTCGTTTTCATGTGTTTTTTGTGACACCGGGAAAAATGGCATGAATCTCGGAGAAAACTGATTAAGGCTGTGAACTAGGAGTCAGGAATGCTTCCAGGGGCGATCCCCATGAGGTCCCTGTGTCATTTGAGCAGTGTTTCCATAATTTTAAAACGTTTTTAGACCTTAAAAGGACCCCCGGGGGATCGCAGTAAAAATACTCAGGTCTCCCATAAACTTACATCGGGCTCGTTTTTCTGGTCGACTACCCGAGTACCCGAGTATTCCGATCTGCTCGACCCGAGCAACGAGCACCCGAAATTACCTTTAGTGCCGGCTGGACAGATCTTTTCACTCTGAGCCCAGAGACTCCAGAGAAGCAGCAGGCGGAGAGAGTGAGAACATGGCAGGACTTGTCCCCTTCACCATCCCCCGTCCTCTACTGAGCTGACAGGAGCACAGATGGGGAAGAAAATACAAAATGCCCCAGAGCTCTGGTCACTGCGCCTTTTCTGATCTCTGAGGGAGGTTTTCTGATGAGATATGTCTCCTCCATTCTCCTTCAGCATTTCCTGTCCCCTGTAAACTACAACTTCCAGAATCCTTTGCTGGTCTTATCCTCCTACCCTCAGTAACATAGCCGCCTGTGTATCATATGCAGGCCGGCCTCACACTTGGCGTAAGACAATACGCCACGTATTATGCGTCCGTACTACGGCCGTAATACGGAGAAATGTTCCCAAAATATTGATCCGTAGTCAGGGTGTGTCAGCGTATTTTGCGCATGGCATCCTCCGTATGTAATCCGTATGGCATCCGTACTGCGAGATTTTCGCGCAGGCTTGCATAACCGACATCTAATGGATTTATGTGCTCAAATGTTCTGGAAAACATATATACAGTATATATATATATATATATATATATATATATATATATATATATGCCATTGAGACACATATATATATATATATTCTGTATTTATATTTCATTCAGCGCGATATTTGTGAACAGCCGGTAATTCAATTGCCGGCTTTTCATTTCTCCTGCACAAACCCGACAGGATATGAGACATGATTACATACAGTAAACCATCTCATATCCCCTTTTTTTTTGCATATTCCACACTACTAATGTTAGTAGTGTGTATGTGCAAAATTTCAGCACTGTAGCTGCTAAAATAAAGGGTTAAATGGCGGAAAAAATTGGCGTGGGCTCTAGCACAATTTTCTCCGCCAGAGTGGTAAAGCCAGTGACTGAGGGCAGATATTAATAGCCAGGAGAGGGTCCATGGTTATTGGCCCCCCCCTGGCTACAAACATCTGCCCCCAGCCACCCCAGAAAAGGCACATCTGGAAGATGCGCCTATTCTGGCACTTGGCCACTCTCTTCCCACTCCCTGTAGCGGTGGGATATGGGGTAATGAAGGGTTAATGCCACCTTGCTATTGGAAGGTGACATTAAGCCAGATTAATAATGGAGAGGCGTCAATTATGACACCTATCCATTATTAATCCAATTGTAGGAAAGGGTTAAAAAACACACACACATTATTAAAAAGTATTTTAATGAAATAAACACAGCGGTTGTTGTAATAATTTATTGTTCTCGCAATCCATTTCCAGGCCCTCGCTTGGCAAAATAATAAACGCACAAGATACATACCTTCTGATGTCAGATCACGTCCCACGAAGTAAATCCATCTGAAGGGGTTAACTAATATTACAGGCAGGAGCTGCGATAAACCACTCGCTCGTGCCTGTAATCCCCGGGTGCTGAAAGGAAAGCTGGATCTGTACTTACATTGAGTCGCGGTGATGCGCCCTCTGGTGGATGTTCTCATGAACTGCAGCCTGGGAACTTTTTCCCACGCTCCAGGTCATATGAGGACATCCACCAGAGGGCGCATCACCGCGACTGAAGGAAATGTAGGTCATTGACCTACATTTCATTCATTCGCTGGGGAATTACAAGCACGGAGCACAGCTGCATTTGCAGGGCTCCTGCCTGTAAAATATTTTAACCCCTTCAGATGGATTACATCGTGGGACGTGACGGTTCAGCTGAGAGTATGTATCTTGTGCGTTTATTATTTTGCCAAGCGAGGGCCTGGAAATGGATTGAGAGAGCAATAAAATATTAAAACAACCGCTGTGTTTATTTCATTAAAATACTTTTAAATCATGTGTGTGTGTTTTTTAACCCTTTCCAACAATTGGATTAATAATGGATAGGTGACATAATTGACGCCTTTCCATTATTAATCTGGCTTAATGTCACCTTCCAATAGCAAGGTGACATTAACCCTTCATTACCCCATATCCCACCGCTACACGGGAGAGGGAAGAGAGTGGCCAAGTGCCAGAATAGGCGGCAATTGAATTACCGACTTTTCACTAACACCGCTGCGTATTTCTCGCAAGTCACACTGCTGGTCCGTGTGGAATCCGTATTTTTCTCGCCCCCATAGACATTCATTGGCGAATTTTTTGCGCAATACGCTGACAAACGCAGCATGCTGGGATTTTGTACGGCCGTAGAAAGCCGTATAATACTGAACCGTAATATATGGCTAATAGGAGCAGCCCCATTGAGAATAATTGGGCCGTTTATTTTGCGAGTTTTACGGACGTAATTTCTGCGCTCTTACGTCCATAAAACTCGCTAGTGTGAGGCCGGCCGCAGAGTGTGAATCCTCCATCATCAGTGCCACTCCTCGTACCCCCTCTCTCACTGCTGCAGCCCTCACCCCATTATAGTGTCTCTTCCCGCCACATGCCGCATATGTACGGGATGGTGACAAGACAGACCCATCACTATATACACATATAGCATCAGTACATTGTGGACGCATCTACATAGGACGTGTAGGAATGTGGACTGTCTTACCCTGTTACCAACTTCCCACCCCTGAAGACAACACATACACTAAGTACCGTGCATCTAATGTAATGTATTATGGTGATGTACAGTATATAAAGTGTTAATACATAATGGGAGGATAGCATAAGGATAAGTCTAGGACAACATATGATATAAATAAGGATAATACAGTAGATTTAGCATATGATAGGAAATGGATAATGTTAGGATTAATCCAGTGGGGGGCACTAGTGCTGATAAAAGGGGGCACTTCCAGGTTACTGGGAGTCCAGTGTCAGTTAGTGAAGTGGAGAGTGTAGGCCGAGTTCAGGTGCGGTGGGCTGCTAGGAGCAGCATGGGCCAACCAGACATTCCTGATGGACACTCCAACAGCATCTGGAGCCTAGGGCCTAGGCCAGGTACCAAGGAGCGGGCCTGATCTTCTAACATCACAAGTTCAGTGGACATGGAATTACATGGGGGGCAGGAAGAAGGAAGCGCAAATTACTGTGCCCTATCCCACTTGATCCCACCTGGTGAACTTGGACTGTTTAGTAAAAGTTTGACTGTTATAAAGAATTGTAGGTACCACAGTGGTTAATGAAGGTGCCAGGGACTGCGAGGGTTAACAATTAAAATAAGGCGGGATGATACCGTTTGAATTGGGGTCTGATGAATGTTAATTGGTTATAAAGGAAAGAGAGGGGTAAAAGAGATATACAAGTTTTTGAGCAGGAAAGTCCCCCCCTCTTTCCTATCTCTGTCCTGAGGTAAAACACCCACCCTCCCTCCCCTTTTTGGTTGTGCTTTGGTTTTCTCAGATGTTTCGGTTATTGTCACAGCTGGCGGTAAATTTTTGCTCATTGTAATAACATGATCCCTGTGATACAGTGACAGTCATGTTGGGGGTTGTTACAGAAGAAATTTGGGTCAAGTGATTGTGGTGTTTTGTATAAATCAAGTTTATTGAAGCATATGAACAATACCGAAATGGAACAAAGCTGAAACACAGTTGGTCAAAACAATAGGATACAACCCATAATTCAAACATAGAGATGAAGTTCCAGCAGTTTCCGAGTGTTATTGGCCAATGCCAATGTTATCACAATCTATATAATAATAATAACTTTTATTATTATAGCACATGAACAATAACGAAGAAAACTAGTCGTGACTTAATATATTAAGTCATTTGTTTTAAAAGAAAACGACACTAAGTAGAAAGGGCAGCTAGAAAAGGGGAAAGTTAAAGGAAAGGAAAGAAGGGGGAAAGAGGGGAATGCGGGTAAAAATAAAAGGGTGTGATAAGTATGGGGAATGCGGGCCCTCCCTCGGGTGAGTTCCAGTCCCCATGAAGCAATGGAGAAGCCAATATAGAGCTGACATTGATTCAAGCCATGGTGGCAAGTTGAGATAAAGAGGTAGCATCCACATTGTGGACGCGTCCGGGGTGGTGTCGCATGTAAATTAAAATCCAGATAGCCACATGTCCAACTCTGGGGTCTCCCTGAATACAATCCACGGAGCCCAAACATTATAAAATTTTTCAGGATCCCCAGTGGACTGGTTTATCAATTGTTCCATTCTGTAAATATCATTCAGTTCCGCAACAAAGTCAGAGCCCGAGGGGCATCGGTCCTGCTTCCAGTATCGGGGGATCAAGTTCCTGATTGCTGTGAGAAAGTGTCTGAGAAGACTCCTCTTAAACCCAGAGATCGATAGGTCACACAGAGACAAAAGGGCTAATTCTACCGTGGGCTGTAATTTGCGAATAGATAATTTATTATAAAGATCAAAGACTAACATCCACAGTTTCTTTACAGGCGGGCACTCCCACCAGATATGGACATATGTCCCCTTTTCTGTTGCACATCTCCAGCAGATATCTGGGATCACCGGGAACATAGCATGAACCCGGCAAGGGCATCTATACTACCTCGACAGAATCTTGTAGCTCCTCTCCTGTGACACAGCAGACAGCGAGGTCCTAAATGTAAATAATAAAATCTTGTCCCTCTCCTCTCGAGATAAAGACCTCCCCAAGTCGCCCTCCCATCTCAAAAAGAACATTGGAAAATCATGTGTTGGGGTTTGACTCTCCTGAAAAAGATTATACAACAAGGAGACCTTGAGTGTTCCCATGAACTTATTATGTTTGAATGTCGCGCCTATAAAGCTTTTTAACTGCTCATAGAAGAACCAGGAGCCCTCAGGAGGCTCCCCCCCCCTGATAAATTTCATGTAAGGGCTTAATACCAGTCTGATCTATGAAGTCATGTATGATAGGCCTTGAAGCCCTGTTCCTGTTCAGGTATGTCTCCCTACGAAGCCCTGCAGGAAAGTGAGGGTTGTCATATATTGGTGTTAGGTGGTCCCAGGGATGTAGAAGTTTTTATATTCCTGCCACTCTGCCGGATAAGCATGAGCATGTTTCTAGTCATGAAGGGTAAGCTAGACCCCCCCCGCGTTCCATAATATTGTCTGAGGATCCCCATCAACAAGATCACCCTCCAGGCCAACCCACTTCTTATTATTTCTGCTATGGTATAGATCTAAAATGCAGGTTTCGATTGAGGCACGACTATAAACCAAAAAGTCCGGTAGGCCAACTCCCCCCACCTTCTTGGGTCTACTCAAGACAAAATATGATATTCGTGATCTGGTGTGGGCCCAGACAAGTTGGGTGACCGCCTTCTTAAGACGCGAGAAGAAGGAGGCAGGAAGGTATAATGGGATAGTCTGGAAAAAATATAAAAGACGTGGCAACAAGTCCATCTTAATTACGTTGACTCTGCCAAACCAGGACAATTGAAGCTTATGCCACCTCTCCAGGTCCCGCTCCGCTTTTAGTAATGCCGTTTTAAAGTTTGCGTCATACAGGCCGGAGGTTTTGGCTGTTATTTTGACCCCTAAATACGTAAGCGAGTCAAAGCGCCACCCAAACAGGAGGGAGGCGCGTAACTGACCCACCTCAGATAATGGTAATGATATATTTAAAATCACTGATTTGTGGGAGTTAATTTTAAAATTGCTTAGATGTCCAAATTTTGTTAATTCTGATATAATATTTGAAAAATGCGTAAGGTAGCGGCGCTCGTGGGATGGATAGCTGCGGGTATTGCTCCTTACCACACAAAGGAGAAAAAAGGGGGAACTGAAACAGTAATATTGTAACAATATTTATACCTGCGCTAAACTTAAGGTACACTAGTCAACATCCACAGTAGGAATTTTACCTGTTTGGTGAGGGGTTTGTTGAAAGTTTTGCTTGTGAGCGTGTATAGCGAGTCAAAGTTTGATCATAGGAAGGGACGGGAATGGGAATAAGATAACAAATATTTAGTCACTTGTGTATCGCTTGATTAGTTCATAAAAGTAAGGTAGTACCATATAAAATAGTATGTGCGCTACATAGGACCAATAACAATCCGTGTGTACTAGATCGCTATTGTGAAGCTTAAAAACTGATACCCTGCAAGTGCGTTCCTGAAGTCTAAGGTATGTGCTTCTCCACTTAGTAGGCTATATTGCGAAGTCCGATACCTGTAATGCTAACGTTTATAAAGGAAAAGAAGAAATAGTGTCCATATATCCTTAGCGGCGGTGGTCAAATAGGTAAAACAGTTTTTTACTTAGCTGGATGGATGCTTTCCTTGATACTTCTCAGGCGGCTTATGCAGGCGCCGTCCCGGCCGGTGACGAGCGCTTGCGCGGCCTGTGTTCTGTGAGTCTTGTGCTGTGCTTCGCAGGACCTGCAGTGACATTCGGGTCACGTGATCACTGATCACGTGGTGCCCCTGGCGGTGATACGGAGCGCTGTGGGAGCCAAAAACCAACGCGTTTCGGAAATGCTACGGTTTCCTTCCTCATGGTATATTTGGTATACTAGTTATAGGGGAAGTAATATATAGTAGGATATCGTCGGCAAAAAGTGCTAACTTATGTTCCTCCGATCTTAGTTTAATTCCCCTGATTGAGGGATTATTGTGTATGGCGGTGGCCAAATATTCCATTGACAAAATGTACAGGAGAGGGGAAAGTGGGCACCCCTGCCATTCCTAATTGCAAACGCCTCCGAGAGGACACCGTTTACCTTTACCTGGGCACTAGGGGAGGCATACAGGGCCTTAATTCTATGTAGCATGTTTTCTCCTAAGCCAATCCCCCTCAAGGCCTGGAATAAAAACTCCCAATGCACCCGGTCGAAGGCCTTTTCGGCGTCAATCGACAGGATGCACATAGGAACTCCTCCCTCCCGCCCCACCTGGTCTATTAAAGAAATGGTCCGTATGGTGTTATCCCGTGCTTCCCTACCCGGGACAAAGCCCACCTGGTCTTGATTTATCAAGTCCGGAAGGAGAGGACTCAATCTATTTGCAATCATTTTTGCATAGATTTTTACGTCTAGATTTATTAGGGATATTGGACGGTAGTTATTGCATAACGAGGGATCCTTATCTGGTTTTGGTAAGACCGTGATGTGGGCGGCTAAAGCCTGAGGAGGAAAGGAACTGCCGGAGGAAACAGAATTGCACATTGCAAGGAAGATCGGGCTCAATGATGTGGAAAATAACTTATAAAAACCAGCTGAGTACCCATCTGGACCTGGGCTTTTCCCCTGCTTCAGATCTTTAATAGTTTCCAATACCTCCTCCAGAGTGAATTCCCTTTCTAGATCCAGTACCTTATCTTCCGATAGAAGGGGTATATTGTTTTGACCAAGATATGTATTAATTTTGTTATGGAGTGAGGATGTGGACATATCTTTATAGTGACCCTCTATGTTATATAAGTCTTCATAATAGTCACTGAAGCCCGAAATGATGTCCTTGGTGTTGTGCACCTTTTCCCCCTCCCATTTTTAATAAAGGGAATAAATGTATTTGGACCGCGTGGGTTAATATATCTAGCCAGAATCTTGCCACTTTTATTTCCAAATTGATAAAAGCGATTTCGGAGCCTCTCCCTGAGGTATCGTGATTTTTGATCTAATAAGGTCGAGCAACTTTTGCCTGGCTGTAGACAGGTGTGCAAACGTGACATCATTAAGATCTCTTTTATGTTGCGTTTCTAATTTATTAATTTGGTCTGATAGTTTAATTATTTCCGCAACTCTCTCCCTCTTCAGGCGCGCACCATGCGAGATGAGAACCTCGTATTACGCTTTTTAGAGCCTCCCATTTCACAGGAGGGGATGTGGAATCCCCCTCGTGATCTGTTACAAAGTTAGAAATCGTTTTCACCACATCGGCTTTGCATACCGTATAGTGGAGCAAGTTCTCATTAAGGCGCCATGAAAATCCCGGTTTTATGTTAGAATGAAGCAGAATTGAAAAATAAATTGGCGCATGATCCGACCACAGGATCGAACCCACCTGTGCCTCCACTGGGAGATCCAATAAGTTGTGTGAAATAAAAAAATAATCAACTCTGCTATATGTGTTGTGGACTTGTGAAAAAAAGCTGTAATCCCTTGTGTCAGGGTGGAGAACCCTCCATATGTCTACTAATCTCATATCGCGCATTTGTTTGCAGATCCGGCTAATAGAAGAGAGTGAGTAGGAAGTCTTACCAGAGGAGACGTCTACCGTTGGATTCATGGGGATGTTGAAATCGCCCCCCAGTATCACAGGAGAGGAGCCAGCAAACTGCGCCTCCCACACTCCGCACCAAAATTTTGCTGACCCTGATTCGGGAAATAAACATTTGCTAACACCAACTGGCGTGCATCACAGGAAATTTTTTAAAACACATATCTACCATCTGGGTCTATTAAGGAACTCAGCACCTCAGGCATAAAACTTTTATGGAAAGCTATCGAAACCCCTTTGGACTTAGCATAAGGATTGGAACTGTGGTACCATTTGGGATAATATTTTGAAGTACAACCCCAGTCTTAAAATGGGTCTCCTGTAGCATTAAGACCGAAACTTGCTGTTTGTGGCTTGTATATAGAACCTGCCTTCTTTTTTCAGGGATATTTAGCCCCTTTACATTAAAGGAGCAAAACTTTAATTTACCCATAGTCCAAATGCCTCATGATACGGCAAATTTTCATCGGTCCACCCGAGAGAGATACCCGCATGGATAAGAGACATTTAGGAAGGAGAAGAAAGGGGAAGAGTGTAGAGTTGAAAGAGAAAGAAACAACAACAAAAAAAAAACGAAACACGACCATAGTTACAATGGAGCCTAGGCTCAGTGATTCTTGTAACGCTAAGACGCGTTCTGGTAGCATACTACCCGAGAACCCAGCCAAAGGGAAGGAAGCCCAAAGAGGGGCCATGAACCCCCCCAACCCAAAAGAACATAAAGGATAACAATTGGACACATGTCAGCATTACTATCCATAAATATTGTACATGAAAACAAGGCAAGTAATTATCTGTGCAGATAACGAGGTGTAAAGTCGAGGCTGTTTTATATGCTATAGAAAATATTGGTATAGGCCTATTTATGCATGCAAATCTCCCGAATAAGTGAGAAGAAGAAAAAAATAAAAAAAAGGGGGGGAAGGGAAAGGAGGGAAAAAGGGAGAAGAGAAGAGGAGGAAGGAAGAAAGGGGAGAAAAAAAAAAAAGGGGGGGGTGAGAAAAAGGGAAACAACTGGGAGGGGGGGGGAGGGGATTTGGAGGGAGAACTCCTTCTACGAACCTAGGACTTCCCCCGGTCCGCGACATCTGCACATGAGAAACTAAGAATATAAAAATGACGTGTTAACAGGATAGAACTATGTAGTGATAGCCAGACAACCATGTCTAGCAGAACAGAGAAAGGAGAAAAACCAGACTATAAAAGCCGTCGCGTGGAACCCACTCTATCAATAGGCAGGACCCACCCATCAGGACATACGAGCAAAAACAAGGAGTTCTCATGGCGGATCAGTTGAGGAACGCTTGTTATCTTGTTTTTTGGCCTGCTGGACCTTGAGCCATTTTGGTGGGGCTTCCGGAAGCATCGGGCTCACGGGCCACTCAGGGAGATTCACCATGGGAAGTTCGAAGGTGCCCAGGAAAGTAGACAAATCACATAATCTTCGAAAAGAAGCCGTTTTGCCTCCCTTAAACGCTGTTAATTGAAAAGGAAACCCCCATCTGTATGGGATGTCTTTCTTGTTAAGTTCGGCCAGTAATGGTTTCAGGGCTCTGCGCAGCAGTAGGGTGCGTCTGGATAAGTCTGAAAGAATTAGAATTTGATGACCCTCAAATCGGACAACTTCTTTTTTCCTGGCAGCCATCATTATGGCATCTTTAATTCTGTAATAGTGAATTCTGCATATGACGTCGCGTGGACGTGAGTCAGAAGTGGGTTTGGGACCCAGAGAGCGATGGATCCTATCAAACTCAATAGAGTTGCCCTCCCTATCATCCAGCAAGTCCAGGAAGACTTTTTGTACTGTGCGGTCTAGATCAGTGTAGCCAATAGATTCTGGTAGACTTCGTATACGAATGTTATTTCGTCTATTGCGGTTTTCGAGGTCCTCCATGCCAGATGACATGTCTTCTAGCTTAAGAGTATGGTCCATTAAGATGTCTCTATGAGTTTGCAGTTCTCGGAAGATGTTCTCCTGAGTTTTTTCTACATCCTCTATTCGCGTAGTAAATTCCTTCTGTAGGTTGTGAATTTCTTGTTTATATGAATTTTCAAGCCTACAGGCAAAACCCTCGAGATCTTTTTTTGTAGGTAGAGCTTTGATATATTTGCTTAGTTCTACGATGTTCATTTCCTCCGAATCCGTGTTATCCTCTTCGAAGTCATCGGCCAGCGAACTACGTGCAACCACTGACTCCTCAGGCAGAGAATTGTCGCGATTAGCAGTAGGTGTCATTGTAGACCTTGTGTGTCTAATCTGGGGGGTCGGATTTAAGTAGCGTTTCATATCCTCAGAGGTGGTTTCCCCAATTAAGTTTGCTTTCTGTTCAGGAATCCTTCTGGTTTTCCCCATAGATGTCTGAAATTAATACCATGTGTCTAGAATGGCAGTGGGATACAGGGGGGAGGGTCTGTCACCCCACATAGTCTAGTCCCTCATCAGCAATCCCATCCCGGGCCGAGATCTCGATTTTCAGTGGGAATAGGCACAAGATCCTGTAAGCCGAGTCCCAGTACCTTTAGAGTAATGAGTATAATGTAAATCTGGCGTTATTCCAAATTTCGTCACAAGATGTCAGCAAGGGCCCTTAATGTTTGTTCCAGCGTTTTTATGTGAGATCAGGCAGGCTGGTTGTTACTGAAGAATCCAAAAGATATAATAGCTAGTGGTTCATATAGTACTAGGAGAGGTCAGTAAAGTCTCCAATGTATGTCACAAAAGCTCAGCCCAAATATTAGCACAGCCAGATCAGGGCACAATGTCAAGCTGTCTCCCCAATACAACCCACCAACAGATTTTTGCTTTGTGGGATTTATGCTGAATATATGGGTATGGTTCAGCAGGGGGGTAGGCACAGAGACGAGCTATAGAGGGGGAATGATCCTGTCCTGTGTACAGCCCGCAGGAATTCTTCTCCCCTGTACCATGCGGAGGGTCCAAGATGGCGCCGGGCTTGGCGGGAAGGATCCTTCACCCCGCTCCTGGGGGCGCGCTGTCCCTCCGATGTAGCCGCCGAGTCGAGGGGGGCACAGAGCGCCGCTGAGGACGATGAGCCCACCCCGTAGTCCTGCCGGCAGGCACGGCCTCCTTCTTCCCCACTAAGCACCGAAGGCAGGGAGCGGCAGCAGGGCCCAGCAGCCACAGTCCAGCGCGCCGTGTGAGACGCCGGACTACAGGAGACGTCGGCACAAGCCAACGACGGACCGCGTGAGCTGGAACTAAGGTGGGTGAGGGAGTCCAGGCAAGGGGCGCTCCGTGATTGTGGTGTTTTAATAAAAGAAATTAATATAATAAAGTTGTGACCATTTTCCACCCAACAGGAAGTTGTCTCTGGTTTTATTTTTCAGGTTATAAGAGGTCATCCAGGGGTAAGGTTATGTATATGTAAGAAGAGGGACCGGACCGGGGGTACCATTCTCGCACTGGGTCCAAAACTGTCTGGACTGTCATCTTTGTAGTCTGGGGAAAAGCTTAGACCCTGGACCAACCTAACCTTTGCACTTGACAGCAGGGGGAGTAGCTAGGCTAAAAAAGGAGAGAGCGCAGACAGACTTGGCGGGAGCACGCAGCAGGGGAGTTTGGTGCTCCGCACTCTGAGCACCGTGACAGCGCAGGCCAGCCCTATAGTATTCCGGCTACCAGTTCTAGAGACTGTGACCGGAGAACTGTCTATTGTCCTATGGCTCCTGCTGCTGAAGGTACCCAACACAACGGGGCAGTAAATACCGCACACGTGCCACCTAAGTAGGACCGGGTGACTTACCGAGAACTGTGCATTTTCTTACTGGCATGCGTCTGCCGAGCTTCGTTAAACACCGGCAGTATTGGAGTCTGCTCCTCACTCTTCAACTTGAACCCAGGACCCCACACAAAACAACGAGGACTCTACACCACTGCCAGGAACTGGATCATCAACACCTGCAGGACGACACTGGATTCAACACGTGCTAACCGCGTTGGCACCATCATTCGAACCAAAGACTCTGCATTCTTGATCTTCATGAACATTTGTTATACTTTTGCCCCTGTTACCTCCCTCAGCACACCTTTTGTGCCCATACCACCTGCCATACCCCTGCCTCTCTTTCCCTCTCCCTGCGTGGAGTATTCACTGTACAAGTAAAAGTTTACGTTAATGAGTCGCCCGCCAGGGCCATGGGGTACTCGGTACCGGGTCCGGTACTCAAAAGGGGATGTCACGGTGACGGCGACCCGGTCTGTGGCCCTGGGCGCCCATGTTAAAGGGAAGGTTTTTAAAGGGATATGGTGAATAAAGTTTGTTTGTGACGCCATCTGTGGTATTCAGTCAGTAGGGACCGACTCTGCTTAAAGAGGTCCTCTGGGGTGATGGTATGGCAGCTAGATGGTATAACTTCCCACAGGTGAAGTAGGTCCCCAGGGCTCCCAAGGTGTACGGCACCGATGGTGTGGTGGATGGTATAGCAAAGAACAAGGACACAGGTTTGCAGTCTTTACCTGGTTTACTGATAGTAGCAGGCCTCAGTCCAGGGTACCAGGCACAGGTGCAGCTGTGGGCCGGCCGGCCTGGAGGCAATAGTGGATCTCTCTTTCAGGTGAGGTCTGTGAGCCTTTCCTACTTGCGCTAGTTGGCGAGGTCCCTGCTGCTTGTAGCTTGCTGGCAAGGTACCCTCTCTCTCCTGTCCTGAGACAGATGTCTGCACGGTGGGCAGTGTGAGCCGTTTTATAGGGTGTCTATCACGACCCGGGCTCTTCAGGTTACTGCTTCACCTCAGACTTGGTGTGGGCAAATAACATACAGTCCTATGCCCTCCGGTTCTGTCGTGCGTCCTGGAGAGCAACACGACCTTGGGTTCTGAGGGTGTCCGGTTGCCGTTCCCCTCTGAGCCCCTTCCTCCACTGTGCTCCTTTCCTCAGTAGCTCCACTACATTCAACTCCTCGGGTTCTATTCCTTTCCTGGAGCTGCAGCTCAGTCCTGGCTGCACGTCTCCGCACGCTCTCTCCTCTTCTCCCTATCTCCTCACTGTCTGCTCCAGACTGTCTGACTCCTCCTCCAGATCAGAACACTTAAAGCTAGGGAAGCTCCCGTGAATCCGGGTTCAGAGCTCCCCCTTCTGGCCTGGATTCAGAACATGTTGTTTGTAGGTGCTTACCTGGTAAAGAGAATCCTCCTTGCCTGCAAGCATGATATCGCCCTCCCCGAAAGGAAGGCAACATCACTGTAACAACCGGTTACCTGGGGTGTTACACTAACCATTGCTCTGCCTCCTCTCCGTTACTGCATCCCGCAACCTGCTCACATATACTGCTCTGGAAAAAATTAAGAGACCATCACTGTTCTGTCCAGCCATATAATAGCTGTCTAGAAAGTCTAGTCATTTTTTTATGTCTCTGTTATTACAGGCATTGTATTTTTGTGTGTATTAATCCTTCATATATTTCATATTGTAAGGTAACAGCAGCACCTGCTGGCTGTTTAACGCATAGATTCTAGTTTAATTTGCAATGTCTTGTGGGAAGTTCCTAGGGCATTGTGGGATTGTTCCTGTTGCATCATGGTCTTATTATGACACTGTGAAGGGAACAGCAGCCATTATTCCTCCATGTGTCTTAGGAGAAACTACACCATTCGTGTTCTTCATGCTCCTTAAACAGCCTGCTCTGAGCATAGCTGGTAAGCGCTATCTAGGTGTTATAATCCTGTTTATCAATACGTTTGTTGGACTAAGTAGGTAATCATCAGTTTGTACATTACCCAGGGGTGGATTAAGGGTAGCCAGGGCCCCGGGCTGTTCAGACACTGTGGGCCCCCCCGGTCATGTGACGAGGGGTCATGTGACGGGGGTCATGTGACGGGGGGGGGGGGGTCATGTGACGGGGGGGGGGGGGGGTCATATTATACCCGAACCAGATTATTCCAGAAAAATGGCCGGGCCCTACTCTACTGTAACCTATTAAATATTTGTTAAAATCTGCAATATAATTTAGGTATATTTTGACCAATAATATCACATACAAGGAACAAATACCACCGCGCCATGACCAGACCACAAATTACAAACACAGTGATCGAATAATATCACATACAAGGAACAAATACCACCGCACCATGACAAGACCACATATTACCACCACTTGGTGACCAAATAGCACATTCAAGGGACAAATACCACAACACCATTTCCAGACCACATATTACCACCACATAGTGACTGAATACTACAATACTGATCAGTAATAATAAAAAAAAAACAATACTATCACCATAAGTGCCAGTATTCACAGGAGATCTATACTTAGTATGCAGTGTCTGTGTAGAGGTAATACAGAGATCACTGGTGACATTATACACAGGAGCTCTGTATATAGTGTATAGGTAATACAGTGATCACTGGTGACATTGTACACAGGACCTCTGTATATAGTATAGTGTCAATGTATAGGTAACACTGACTCACCAATGACGTCTCTAGGTGAAGTTCTTCATCTTTCATCCAGCACAGACCGCCATCATTTCTTCCAGCCAGGACTCGTTTCTGCAGGAAATAACACAGTTATCTCGAGCTCTGCTTGCAGAACACATTACTTAATTTTTCACAACTTCTACATTACACATGGAGAAAAAAAGGCGATATAGAGTCACTCTGCACAGTAACAGGACCGCCCCCCCCCCCATTTAAAACAGTATACTAAAAAAATAAAAAAATACATCACTGCAGTAATAATATCCCTTAATTAGCCCCTATGGTAATAATATTCCCCCACCCTGGCCCCGTGTGTCTCATTCCTGGCTCCTGCCATATGTTCTCCCATCCTGCCCTCATGAGTATCCATTCTACCCCATGTGATCTCCCCATCCTGCCCCATCTGTCTCCATCGTATTCTCCTGCCCCATGATCCAATCCTGCCCCATGTCTTTCATTCTGCCCCGTGTCTACATTCTGCCCATGCCTCCAGTCCTGCCCCCAGTGTGTCCAGCAATCTGCCCCAGCGTGTCCAGCATATTACACCCAGTGTGTCCAGCATATTGCCCCAGTAACCAGCAATCTGCCCCAGTGTGTCCAGCACTGCCCCCAGACAGTGTCTCCAGCAATCTGCCCCAGTGTCTGACTCCAGCATATTGCCCCCAGACAGTGTGTTCAACAATCTGCCCCAGTATGTCCAGCATATTGCCCCAGTGTGTCCAGCATATTACCACCAGTGTGTCCTGCAATCTGCCCCAGTATGTCCAATTGTCCAGCATTGCCCCCAGTGTGTCCAGCAATCTCCCCCATTGTCTCCAGCATATTACCCCCAATGTGTCCAGAAATCTGCCCCAGTATGTCCAGCAATCTGCCCCAGTGTCTCTAGCATTGAGCCAGTGTCTCCAGCAATCTGCCCCAGTGTCTCCAGCAATCTGCCCCAGTGTGTCCTCCAGCATTGCCCCAGTGTGTCCAGCAATCTGCCCCAGTGTGTCCTCGAGCATTGCCCCAGTGTGTCCAGCAATCTGCCCCAGTGTCTCCAGCATTGCCCCCAATGTGTCCACAGTCCACCGTTAGCTTATAAAAAAAACCAGTCTCCTCACCTTACCAGCGCTCCATGCGGCGAGCTCCCTCCAGCAGCGCACACTCGCCGGCGACTGACAATGACGTCAGACGCCGGCGACGTGTGAGCTGCGGCCGACTTCAGCTGCCAGCCTCCAATTGGCTGGCTGGTGGCTGTTGTTAACTATTGAGGTGCGGGCGGGCGCGCGCACGCACGCACGTCAATAGGAAAGCGCCGCAGCGCCGGAAGGGGCCCGGTGAGCAGATGAGAAGGGGCCCGATGCGGACCCCCTCTCTCTGCCCACCGGGTCCGGGGGGCGGGGCACATAAATGCCGGCGGGCCGGGCATTCAGTCACACTCCGGCGGATTATCAGAGGGTCAATCTGCGGTGGCCCAGGGCTCCCCCAAGCCACTGGGCCCTGGGCTACCGCCCATATTGACCCTCTGATAATCCGCCCCTGACATTACCTCATGTTACCTGTGCATTGCAGACTATTTGTGTTTCATGCTTTGTGCAGATATATTTTCTGAAATGCTCCTGTTATTGCATCCTATAGTTTCACCCTTTCCTGTCACATCTGCAATCAATAAAAGAAGGTTACAATTTTACAGCCTCTTTTCTTAAAGAAGACAGGGGGTTTAGCTACATGTCTCATTGCACACCCTGCTAACGTGTATGAGGACAGCATAATCACATCAAATCCCTGTCATGGGCGGCCCAATCTCCAGACCTGAACCCCACTGAAAACCTCTGGAGTGTAATCAGGAGGATGATGGATAGTCACAAGCCATCAAACACAGAAGAACGGCTGACATTATTGTACCAGGAGTGGCATAAGGTCACCCAGGAGCAGTGTGAGAGACTGGTGGAAAGCTGCCAAGGCGCAGGAAAGCTGGGATTAAAATTCATGGTTATTCCACAAAATATTGATTTCTGAACTCTTCCTGAGTTAAAATATTAGTATTGTTGTTACTAAATGATTATGAACCTGTTTTCTTTGAATTATTTGAGGTCTGAAAGCACTGGGTTTTTTTGGGGGGGAGGGGTTGACAATTCTTCTTTGTCAGAAAAAAAAATAAAAATGTATTGCTTGGAACTTCGGAGACATGTTGTCAGAAGTTTATAGAATAAAAGAACAATTTACATTTTACTCAAAAATATACCTATGAAGAGAAAAATCAGACAAACTGAGCATTTTTCAGTGGTCTCTTAATTTTTTCCACAGCTGTATATAGAAGCAGTCTTTGGTGTCCCATGCATTGTGTGCGGTGTCTCCTGAAGACGGAAGCCTGGAGGCAGTGGAGACCTGTGGCCTACATGTGAGTGTAATGCATCCCACACTATACAGCACACTGGGACTGGGACACCCCTTGTCTGTAAAGGGCCAGAGCGCAACAGCAACTTGCTGAGCAACTTGAAGAGAAAGATACAGCGAAAGCAATGATGAGCTGAACACCGATGACAAGATGACTGTGAGTATGTTGAATTGGCTAGATGGACCCGCCCATCATGGGCGTACCTGATGAGAAATCAGGCAGAAATTTGTCAAGCCTAGGAAGTGTCTTGTCCAGAGAGGCCGGCCCATGGTGGGCAGTGCCAGCCCCCAATGGGTACGATGAAAGAAAAAGAAACCACGTCCATTGCAGGTTGCAGGGAGTCAATGGAGAACAGCTGGAAAACAGGCAGGAGAGACAGAAATAGCTCCACCCTGGAATGGGGGGAGCCGTGGAAAAGTACACCCTCTGAACAGCAGTCCGGTGACATTATTGGTGAAAGAGAGAGTGGAGAAGAGTCAGGTGATATGGAGAGATTCTACAGTGCTGCGCTTCATGGTGGGCCCTGACAGTGATGGTGATCAATGAGTGCCAAGAGAGGTGGTGAGTTCTCATTCAATGGAAGTCTTTAAGCAGAGGCTGGACAGACATCTGTCTGAGATAGTTTAGTGAATCCTGCATTGATCAGGGGATTGGACACAATGAACCTTGAGGTCCCTCCCAACTCTAACTTTGTATGATTCTATGAAAAGCTGCGGGAGCCGGAGATACTGCCGGAAGAACTGCGGTCTCTGGATCTCAGTGAGCCTGTTTGAAAACTTCAGCACCCAGAACAAGACCTCAAGACCGAAGTTTCCTGGTCGGCCCCTGAACCCGAGCCTGACATACTAAAAGAACTGGTTGTAGTGTGGATGAAGCCCGGTGGCTGAGCAGCACGATTGAAGGACCTAGTGGCGGCAGTAGCAGTACACCTCAAACCCTTTCCGAGGTCCCACTCCCAAATCAGTCCCCACGCCCCTGCGGATGTACGTGGAGGAAACGCCAACCATAGAACCCGAGAAAGCTACTGTACATGGGTGTCAAGGGTGATCCAAAGGAAAAAGGAATGGGAAAAATAGCTATGGGCCCAGTTGCAGCTCCCCAAAGGTAGCAAAGTTGGCCACTGACTAACTAAAGGTATTGTGCGGCATTATCATTCCAGGTAGGGCTATGGTTTTATCCGGGAGGCGGTCACTGTAAAAAATCCATATGAATGCCGTGTCCTTGCCGCATGGGCCCTATATGCTGCAGTCAGGAGACTGACTCACTTTTATCAAGGAGTATATCAAGGAGTACAGACCACGAGGGTGGTATGCAGTCGCGCTGACTGTAATCCCTCCAGAAGAAGAAAATCCCAGAGGAATGCGGCAGAAGGTGAGCCCTTGTGTGACCGCTCAACTTTAACAGGTAGAGCCTGCAGCCAGGGCCCCAATGCCCCTTAGCCCCAGAAGAACAGTAGTCAATTGTTGTCCAGCAGCGTGTTCTCCACCACCAGTACCAGTTGTCTGGCTGAGCCTGAGGCAGCCAGTGTTCTGGCCACCGTTATTGTCTCTTAGGGCCCCAGCTCATCCACCTATGTTGGGCAGGCTGGAGTGAGAGAAACTCAGGTGTAAGGCGGCCATAAGTAAAATGCAGCTTGAAGGCTTAGTTGTGCTCATTGCACCGAAGAAGAACCACACATGAGGAACTGTTTTGCATTTCTGAGGGGAGGAGGCCCTAAATATTTCGAGAACCCCCAATGTTGGCAAGGATGGCAGAATAATTTTTGTGTTCCCCCTTCCCAGTTTGTTTTACGCACATTGCGTATCCCCCTGCTGGATTGCGGGACTGTGACCCACTAAGGGTCTCAAACCCTTATGGCCTTATGAACTGTGTAAATTAAAGGGACTGTTATTCACAAAGGGGAAGGGGATGAATTGAACAAACCAAGGATTGAGCAATGTCAGGACCCTTGTCTTTAAAGACAGATGAGGGACTGTGCTCCCAAAACTACTGGAGCTGTTGCTGTGTTGGCCAATGGTCCTGTGATTAAAAAGAACTTAGACACGCAGTGCCGAGGTCTCCAGATTGGTTAGAGAAAGGACATGTGGACCCATGAAGGAACTAGACTACACCCATGGACTGTGGGGCAACTGTTAATGTGTGGTCCTAAGGGCCATCATTTTTCTGGAACATTGACTCACATAGACAATGAGAGTGCAGCGCCCCAGAGTCCTGGTCGTTGCAGTACTGTGGCTCCGCCACTATGGGGAGCTATGGTACGTCTGATGGCACTGAAGGAGTTCATCTGATCAGGTATCACAGACACCAATACATTTCACAGCCGGGCCTCCGGGGGGAGCTAAGGGTTCTATTCACTAGGCCACTCCCCACCATAGTGGGTAAACTGGGGGTCAGGCAGGAAGTTAGTCAGAAGCTGACTGGGTTGGAACCAGGCAACACCTTGTGGCAGAGGGTGTTGTGGGGGAAGATACAGTAGGGTCTCTGTCAGGGGTGGGATCCTGACAGAGGCTTGGCAACTTGAACGAACGTAACGGGACCGTGCCTGCTCAGCATAGCGGTGGTGCCCAAGGAGGGACCAGAGGCGAGATAGATTGTGCTGAGTGAGAAACGAGATCATAGCAATAGGAGAATACCAGTAGGAGTCGTGCTGTAAGACCGAGGCAACATCCTACTGAGGCGCACAACCGGTGGCCGGAACCCCGAGGGAGTATTATAATATCCAGCTTCAAGCAATACTCTAAACAGCGGCAGGACAGTCAGTCTAAGGCGGGCTGTCTAACTCAAATCACCTATGCAGTCTTGGGGGGCAACTTGTGGAGAGGGGCGACTCTAGGGTCCCGGAAGAGCTCCGAGCCTACCCGTCAAACGGGTGCCGTCCCAACCAGAACATCAGGGAGGGACGGAGGATTAGCAGAACATCATCTAATCGAGTTGTGAGGGAACTTAAGAAACAGACACAACAGTTGTGGGGACTTTCCGTAAGCACAGCAGGGAAGGACCACAACACATAGCGCAAGCAGGAAGGCACAGATTTCCACCTGAGAAGGGAACTCTGGAGGTGCCATTGGACCGGCCGGACTTGCGCAGCCTGGTGAACCGTATTCCGGACTGAGGACCCAGAGATCTTCAGTAAAGAGGTAAAGAGACTGCAACCTGGTGTCCTCGTTATTTACTGCGACTTGCACCCCACAACTGCACCATTATCATCACACTCCATTCCTATAGACTGTGCGCCCCACGGCAGGGTCACGGACCGGGGCCTAGCCGCCGTGACAACCCCAGAGCAGAGACTCAGAGGCCCGGTACCGGGTACCCCTCGGCCCTGCGGCGGTGGGGGCGCTACAACTTGGCGTCACGAACAGGATCTACTTAAGCCTGAAGAATCAGGTCATGTGTGCCTTGGAACTGTGATTTGTTGTGTTTGGACTGTACTTTATTGCAAGAACTGTGTGCTGCTATTTACCGCCAAAAGTTCCCGCCAAAAGTTGCCGCCATTGCAGCGCTGAGGAGAGCGCAGGAAGAGAAGAGGGGCGTGGACTGGGCGTAGGTAAGCTGGAGAGCGCGAAAAACAATGGCCGCCCGGTCTAAATATTTCTGCACTGTGAGGACGTGTCCGTCAGCAGCAGAGATCCGCCTCCTAATCCTCAATGGAGGGCGGAGATCGAGAAAACGACACCGCCCACGAAGGAGAGAGCGGGAAAGAGACCAGGAAGCGACCCACGTGGAGGACGCCATGGCCAGCAGCTCTGAACCCGACAGTGGGGTAGAAGTGGAAATCTCCCCCAACTACCCGGATGAGCACAGCAGCCCGTTCTCCGTGGACAGCACCGAACTCCTACGGGTCTAGATGGAGAGCTTACTCGACCAGCTCCTGCAACTGAACATAAAGGCCCAGGCTCCGCACCAGGCAACGCCGGAAGAAGGTCCTCGGGCACCGGATCCTGCACCGTTACCGGAGCAGCCGCTGAGACCCTTGCTGACCCCGCCGGAGGAACCCGTTGCGGAAGAAGCACCTACACTGGCTGGTGAGTCCGCCGACCCCGTCCCGCTGGCCGAGGGTTTGCTGGTGGGTCCCGTAGCCGCACCCCCTCCCCCGGGAACCCATCGACTCCAGCGCCTGCTACTGTGGGAGGAAGCCACGGGCATGGAACACCGTATGCGAGCCCCAATCACCCCTACTCCCCTGCTGTGTGAGATCAACGCGGAGCGCACGGTGTGCCGCTGGGTGAACCCCGGGTCCGACCTTATGGGGTTCCCTGGGGTGGAGACCCAGGAGGGAGAGAGGGTGCAGGCCCTAAGCTGGGGAGAATATCAGGCCCAGCTACAGCAGCAGTGGAAGGAACAAGACGACAAGTACCAGGCCGGGCTGGAGGCTTGCCATCGGAAAGACTTGGCGGTGAAGGACCGGGCCCGCAAGGACCCCACTGCCCACCAGGCCCTGCGCAGGGAGGGCATCATTACCACCTTTAAGCTCCGTGGGGGCTGGGGCTTTATCAAGGAACCGGGTCTATATGCGGAGGTGTTTGTGAACCGGAGGGATGTTGAATCTCACCTCAGGGAGGGCCACCCAGGCCGGGATCTCTATCCGGGGGATAAAGTCCCCTACACCAGGCACTTTGGGGAAAAGGGGTGGTTTGCCCTGAATGTCTACAAGGAGCCAACCCCTGTGATGCCTCCGATCAGGGTGCCAGTAAAGCTGACCCCTGTAGCAAAGGTGTCCCCTTGTGGTCAGCCAGTGGTCGTGGCCAGAACCACCGAAGATACTCCCACGTGTACTATGGTCAAAACCACGACGTGCAGCATCGTCACCTCCACCACCCTCGTAGCCAAGGAGACACCGCTTACAGAGGGTGGTGCCCGTACTGCTGCGGAGCTGAAGACCGTGGGTACACAGACCCCCAGTTGGGACGACAGACCCCCTTATGCAGTACCAGGTGGATCGCAATACCCAAAGGGGTTGCCTCCGCCGGTGCTGCCCCCTGAGTGGTTTAAGTAAGCGTGACCGCTTTAAATATGTAAATAGTTACTGTTTCCTGATTTCTGCTAAAACCCGTCCAGGGTTAATTCTTTATGGATCCCTTTGTTGACCCGGGATCCCTGTTGTTGTTTTGTTTATTTTTTCTGAGTTTTGCACAAGTTTTAAAAACTGCCGCAATCATGAACAGTGCATGATACAAACTTCTTGTATATAGTTTGCACCTTATTAAAGGCGCTCCCTACTGGTTTTACTTCAAAAAGGACTCTTTGTGAAGATACCACACTGGAACCTTTGCTGAGTAAGGACTGGTAGCTCGAGAAGACACGCTACCTCATAGAGACTTGTTCCTCTCTTAAAGGGGATGTTCCTTTGTCGCACTTAAATAATGATATTGCTTTAAGACAGGTAGCAATAATGTTTGACGGGAGAAAGTGATAATAATGTTTACATGAGTAAGTTATATGTATTTAACTGGTTAATTGTGAGAAAATGCTGATGATGTTCCCTAAAAAGAAAAAAAAAAAAAGATAGCAGAAAGATGCAGTGGGCCCGTAGAGGTAGACGTGGTGTCCAGCATGCATGAGAAAGAGAAAGATAATGAGAAGGCTTCATGTTCAATAGAAAATGTTTAATAATGTTGATAGGTAATGAGGATAGAAGGTAAACCCTGAGTCCTCATAGGAGCCATATAGAGATGGCTCAGTGCCCTTAAATCGAAAGTAATGTTATGTTCTATACTGTGTATAGTAGTTGAGAGACAGAAGGCTCGGGCTGAAAGGAGCGGTCCTGTAAGAAAGGAGAGGCAGTAGGTCTGGTGCCGTTAGGACAGGCGGTCCTGCAGATTAAAGAAGGAGGATGAAAAAGTTAAATTACCTTATAATGTGATTATAGGAAGGTCTTTAGTGGACAAAGAGTGTATGTCCTTAAAGGCAAAGTTAAATTATTGTTCAACAATTTTGCACTAAGTAGAATACCCGGTTGGGTAAGAAGAGTTGTTTATAGCATGTTGCTATGATATTTAACCATGTTTGTAACGTTCAAGTGTCCTTACCTCCCATAAAGGGAAGCCTGTTCAAGTATACTTACTGTTATTGCACTCAACAAAACTGTATGTCTTTTTGCTAACTTGTATTGTTGTTTTCTTCCCAGTCCCGGAGTACTGTGTTTAACCAGGGGGGAGTGCAGCGCCCCAGAGTCCTGGTCGTTGCAGTACTGTGGCTCCGCCACTATGGGGAGCTATGGTGCGTCTGATGGCACTGAAGGAGTTCATCTGACCAGGTATCACAGACACCAATACATTTCACAGCCGGGCCTCCGGGGGGAGCTAAGGGTTCTATTCACTAGGCCACTCCCCACCATAGTGGGTAAACTGGGGGTCAGGCAGGAAGTTAGTCAGAAGCTGACTGGGTTGGAACCAGGCAACACCTTGTGGCAGAGGGTGTTGTGGGGGAAGATACAGTAGGGTCTCTGTCAGGGGTGGGATCCTGACAGAGGCTTGGCAACTTGAACGAACGTAACGGGACCGTGCCTGCTCAGCATAGCGGCGGTGCCCAAGGAGGGACCAGAAGCGAGATAGATTGTGCTGAGTGAGAAACGAGATCATAGCAATAGGAGAATACCAGTAGGAGTCGTGCTGTAAGACCGAGGCAACATCCTACTGAGGCGCACAACCGGTGGCCGGAACGCCGAGGGAGTATTATAATATCCAGCTTCAAGCAATACTCTAAACAGCGGCAGGACAGTCAGTCTAAGGCGGGCTGTCTAACTTAAATCACCTATGCAGTCTTGGGGGGCAACTTGTGGAGAGGGGCGACTCTAGGGTCCCGGAAGAGCTCCGAGCCTACCCATCAAACGGGTGCCGTCCCAACCAGAACATCAGGGAGGGACGGAGGATTAGCAGAACATCATCTAATCGAGTTGTGAGGGAACTTAAGAAACAGACACAACAGTTGTGGGGACTTTCCGTAAGCACAGCAGGGAAGGACCACAACACATAGCGCAAGCAGGAAGGCACAGATTTCCACCTGAGAAGGGAACTCTGGAGGTGCCATTGGACCGGCCGGACTTGCGCAGCCTGGTGAACCGTATTCCGGACTGAGGACCCAGAGATCTTCAGTAAAGAGGTAAAGAGACTGCAACCTGGTGTCCTCGTTATTTACTGCGACTTGCACCCCACAACTGCACCATTATCATCACACTCCATTCCTATAGACTGTGCGCCCCACGGCAGGGTCACGGACCGGGGCCTAGCCGCCGTGACAACCCCAGAGCAGAGACTCAGAGGCCCGGTACCGGGTACCCCTCGGCCCTGCGGCGGTGGGGGCGCTACAAGAGTCAAAACAAAAGAAAGTCAAAGTCTCAGCGGACACAAGGGCGCACGTCCAAATCCAGGGAGCCCATCCCGGACAGTACCAAGACCACAAAAAACAAAGAGACAGCGCCACAATGGATGGTGAAAAAATAGGAGCTTACATTTATTCTGCCTCCTGTAGCGACGTTTCGGTCAACAGACCTTTGCTTGATAAAGGTCTGTTGACCGAAACATCGCTACAGGAGGCAGAATAAATGTAAGCTCCTATTTTTTCACATAGACAATGGTCTGCGGTTCTGACCTGGAGGACCGGTGACTTAAAATTTTCTGCAGGAGAAGGACATGGTATGCGCCCAAGAACTGTTGGGCAGCTGTTAAGTTGTCCTATGGGCCCAGGAACTTGCACTCAGCAGCAATGGACACTCTATACCCCGAAAAAGAGGAGACTAAGAGTTTAAATGTTTTATGTGATTTTTGTATGCTGTGTGTTATCTTCCAGGTCCCAGAATGGTCGAGGATTACCATGTTTAAAGAGGGGAGGAATGTAAGGATGTGGACTGTCGCAACCTGTTCCTCCCCTGAAGACATGCAATTTTATATGTAAAAGTAACATCCGTCTAATGTAATGTATTATGGTGATATACAGTTTATAAGGTGTTAATGCATAATGTGAGTATAGCTTAAGGATAAGCTTAGGACAAGACAACATAAAATATAGGAGATTTAGCAAATTAGCTTGGAAATGGTTAAGAATAGAGTTAGCCCAGTGGATGGGCACTAGTGCTGATATAAAGTGGAGCACTTCCTGGTTAGAGAGAGATCAGTGTGGCTGGGTTGCTAGGTGCAGCATGAGCCAACCGTTCGAGGCAGTGGGAGGTCAAATGGAGTTTCCTAATGTACATTCCAACAGTGTCTTGAGCCTAGGGCTCGGGCCATGGAGCTCGCCTGGTCTCCCGACATCAGGAGTTCGGTGGACATGGAATTACATGGGGTGCAGGTAACCATTCCCGGGAGCATTGCAAGAGTGAACAACAAATCCTTGAGGCTGATGGGGACAGCAATCTTGGGGGTAGTCCAGAACGAAGGAGTGGCAAGACAGAAGTGTACGTGTGCCGTCTGTGTGACACATACCAGAATACAATGCAGGCTAGAAATTACAGACTTTTAGGTGTTAAAGATGTGCAAAGATAGAGATAGATAGATATCTGGTGAGATATATAATTAGTGCGTTGCGTGTGTAGTTTACTGAACATGAAAAAAATTACGTAGGACCCTTCATATTTTTGGTAACCAGCAAAGGTAAAACAGACAGCTAAGCGCTTATATTATCAGGCTGGGAAAGTCCCTGATCATTGAGTCCATCACAGCCTAAAAATACAGCCACCCCATAAATAGAGCATCACATTAGATGTGCCTATCCTGGCACTTTGCCTTGGCTCTTCCCGATTGCTATGGTGCTTTGCCAAATCATGATAATGGTAGTTGGGGTTGATGTCAGCTGTGAATTGTCCCAAAACACAGCTGGCATCAACCCCTGGGGTTAGTAATGTAGAGGGGTCTATCAGACACCCAAAAATACTTCATTTAAATAAACACTCCCCGACTCATTCCCTGGTTCAGAAATTTATTTTTTTTTAAATCCCATGCAGGTCTGACATGGCCCACAAATTGAAACCTGAAAAACATTGTTAGAGAAATAAAAACAATAAGCTGTCCCTCGTTCACCAATTTATTATTAAAAAAAGTTCTCACGCATGTCCGACGTAGTCCAGCGCTTCGCATGACATTCTCTGCATCCAGCTCACGATGTGCTCATAGAGACCCGGTGACTGTGAAGAGCAGTAACATTATTGACATAACCCCCATCAGAGACGCCAGGTCTCACATAGTGCAGCGTGAGCTGGATTCGGGGAACGTCATGGGAAACTCAGCGCATTGTAACCAGCTTGTGCTTCTGTAGTCATGCACCAGTAAAGTAAGTGGGCTCTCATTGCTACAGATAGCGAAAAACTGTGGGGTTCAGAATAGAGTGTAATTTGGATTTAGGAGTGCAGAATTCTCTGGATTACTTTTGGGGGCGAGTAGCCATTTTGCTTTTTCAGAGTCTTTGTACTCCAGTAATGTTGAAGCCCCTTATATTTCCATTGACATATGATGGACCTGAGTGAGGACTTGCTTTTTCTGTGGATTGAGTTGAAGCTTTTGTTGTGAAAATTTTACGGAGCATTTTGGATCCCATTTATTCTGTGCTCTACACTGAGCACATTAGGATTTCCATTTATATCTTTGAATTACGTGATTCAGATGAAATTCTCGAGGGATCCATTCACTATAGTGAGGAAGCAGAGTTACTCTGGACTCCGTCTGGCTTCTGTTCAGCGGTCTTCATTTCAGAGGTGCACAAAACTCTGGCGAACCTTGCATTTATACACACTTAAAAAGATAGACAATGCCAGGTCATAGGCCAGATGGCGTCCACAGTGCCTACATCTGCCTCATTATGGGGAATCTTCGGTCAGAGGTTTCGTCTGAATCATGTGGAGCGCCCCCACACCGCCGCTGGGCCGAGGGGTACCCGGCACCGGGTCTCTGAGTCTCTGTTCTGGGGTTGTCACGGTGGCTAGACCCGGTCCGTGGCCCTGCCGGTCAGTGGGGGACGTCCGGTACAATGAGTAGTGATAATGGTGCAGTTGTGGGGTGCAAGTCGCGGTAAATAACGAGGACACCAGGTTGCAGTCTCTTTACCTCTTTACTGAAGATCTCTGGGTCCTCAGTCCGGAATCCGGATCACCAGGCTGCGCAAGTCCGGCCGGTCTAATGGCACCTCCAGAGTTCACTTTGCAGGTGGAAATCAGTGCCTTCCTTCTTAGCGCTATGTGTTGTAGTCCTTCCCTGCTGTGCTTACGGAAAGTACCCCACAACTGTTGTGTCTGTTTCTTAAGTTCCCTCACAACTCGATTAGATGATGTTCTGCTAATCCTCCGTCCCTCCCTGTTGATCTGGTTGGAACGGCACCCGTTTGACGGGTAGGCTCGGAGCTCTTCCGGGACCCTAGAGACGCCCCTCTCCACAAGTTGCCCCCCAAGACTGCATAGGTGATTTGAGTTAGACAGCCCGCCTGAGACTGACTGTCCTGCCGCTGTTTAGAGTATTGCTTGAAGCTCAGTGTATAATACTCTCTCGGCGTTCCGGCCACCGGTTGTGCGCCTCAGTAGGATGTTGCCTCGGTCTAACAGCACGACTCCTACTGGTATTCTCCTATTGCTTCAATCTCGTTTCTCACTCAGCACAATATATCTCTCTTCTAGTCCTTCCTTAGGGCACCGCCGCTTCTCAGTGCAGGCACGGTCCCGTTACTTTCTTTCCTGTAGCCAGGTCTCCATCAGGGTCCCAAACCTGACAGAGACCCTACCGAATCCTCTCCTGCAACACCCACTGCCACAAGGTGTTGCCTGGTTCACATCCAGTCAGCTTTCTCCACTAACTTCCTGCCTGACCCCCAGTTTACCCACAATGGTGGGGAGTGGCCTAATGAATAGCACCCTTAGCTCCCCCTGGTGGCCCGGCTGTGAAATGTATTGGTGTCTGTGATACCTGGTCAGATGAACTCCTTCAGTGCCATCAGACGTACCATGGCTCCCCATAGTGGCGGGGCCACAGTACTGCAACGACCAGGACTCTGGGGCGCTGCACTCCCCCCGGTTAAATCCAGTACTCCGGGACTGGGAAGAAAACAACAATACAGTTAGCAAAAAGACATACAATTTTTGTGAGTGCAAATAATAATAAGTATACTTGAACAGGCTTCCCTTTATGGGAGGTGAGGACACTTGAACGTTACAAAACATGGTTAAACAGTATAAATTACAGGTTACAAACAACTCCTGTTACCCAACCGGGTATTCTATTTAGTGCAATTCTTTGAACAATACTTTAACATCGCCCTTAAGGACGTACACTCGGCATCCATTAAAGACCTTCTTATAATCACATTATAAGGCAAGTTTAACTTTACATTCTCCTTCAATCTGCAGGACCGCCTGTCCTAATGGCACCAGACCTACTGCCTCTCCTTTCTTACAGGACCGCTCCTTTCAGCCCGAGCCTTCTGTCTTTTCCTCTGCTATACACAGTATAGAACATAACATGCTTTCAGGTTTAGGAACACTGAGCCATCTACATATGGCTCCTAAGAGGACTCACTACCTAACCCCTACGGGTTCACTCTCTGTCCTCTGCAACACATTTTTAACTCTTTCTTTACAATGAACTGGCTTTTTATGGAGGACTCAGGGTTTACCTTCTATCCCCATTCTCTATCAACATTATCAACTATTTTTTTTAGAGCACTAACTTTCTTGCTAACAACTATGCAGGACACTATGTCTGTCCCTACGGGTCTACTGCATCTTTCTTTCTGAAACCATCATCTACATTTCTTTACAATTAACCAACCAAATACATATAACTTTTACATGTAAGGATCATCATCACTCTTGTTCATCAAAACATTATTGCTATCCATCAGTCTTAAAACAATACGGTTCTGCAAATGTAAAACATGGAGGTCCCCTTTAAGGAGGGACCAAGTCTTTAGGAGGTAGCATTTCTTCTCTGGCTACCAGTCCTTACTCAGCAAAGGCTCCGGTACGGTATCTTCGCAAAGAGTCTCTTTCCAAGTAAAACCAGTAGAAAGCGCCTTTAAGAAGGTGCAAACTATATACAAGGAGTTTGTATCATGCATTGTTCATGATCCAGCAGTTCTTTCAGTGATGAATAAACAGAAACAAAACAAAGAGCAGAAGAAGGGATCCCGGGTAAACAAAGAGATCCCTTTAAGAGTTTAACCCTAGTCGGGTTGTAGCAGCAAAACAGGAAAACAAACAGTTAACTATGTACATTCTCGTGGTTCCGAGGTTTATTCTTGTAGTAGGTTGCAAGGCATCAGTTGGTAGTGAACACTTCCTGGCCTGGGAAGATCTGTGTTCAACTTCTCATCCGATGCGGTATCAATGTCACTAATCGGTCTTTCAGGTATAATCTGGGTTCGAATGGCAATTTTGGTGGTAAGTTTAGTGGTAGAGATAATGCACTCTGTAGTAGTAGTGCTGGGACTCGTCGGTTCAGAGGTAGTCTTAGTCAGGGCAGCAGGTAGCGCTGCTGCAAGATCAGTCACTGGAACGGAGTCAGTAGCGGTGGCACTAGCAGTCACTGGAGTGGTGTCAATCATCAGGGCAGGGTCGTTCTTCCTACCTGCTTCCGATGCGGTTCCTCCGGTGCCGGTCTGCTCCGTCTCCGCTAGGGTCTGGAACGCTGGTTGCGGGGCCTTGTGCTGCGACGCTGTCATCTCTGCTGGCAGCACCTCGCTTTCCGGCGGGGCCTTGCTTTCTGGCTTCGGAGCGCTGGAACTTCTTTCTTGCTCCGGACCAGACGAGGCTGCCGACAGACGTCTGGCGAGGCTCCCGATGATGGTCTTCTTCCACCCGGTCTCAGTGCTCAGCTGCATCCGCCGGGGTTGGTGGATCAGCTCGTCCGCTCCGGTCTGCAGGAGGTCAGCATCAACTGTGGAGGTCTGGCTGCGGTGCCTCTCCGGGTAGCTGGGGGAGTCCTCGGCTCCGACCCCACGCTCCGGCTCCGGGCGGCTGGCCATGGCGTCCTCCATGTTGCTCGCTTCTTCTTCCTGGTCCTTTTCCCGCTCTCTTCTTCGTGGGCGGTTTCGTTTTCGTTGTCTCTGCCCACCATTAAGGATCAGGAGGCTGATCTCGGCTGCCGACGGACACGTCCTCAAGGGGCCGAGATATTTAGACTGGGCGGCCATTGTCTTTCGCGCTCTTCAGCTTGTTCACGCCCACTTCCACGCCCTTCTTCTTCTCCTGCGCTCTCCTTAGCGCTGTAATGGCGGCGGTTTTGGCGGGAACTTCTGGCGGCAAGTGGCAACACACAGTCCTTGTAATAAAGCACAGTCCAAGCACGATAAATCACAGTTCCAAGGCACACATGACCTGATTCTTCAGGCTTAAGTAGATCCTGTTCGTGACGCCAAGTTGGAGCGCCCCCACACCGCCGCTGGGCCGAGGGGTACCCGGCACCGGGTCTCTGAGTCTCTGTTCTGGGGTTGTCACGGTGGCTAGACCCGGTCCATGGCCCTGCCGGTCAGTGGGGGACGTCCGGTACAATGAGTAGTGATAATGGTGCAGTTGTGGGGCGCAAGTCGCGGTAAATAACGAGGACACCAGGTTGCAGTCTCTTTACCTCTTTACTGAAGATCTCTGGGTCCTCAGTCCGGAATCCGGATCACCAGGCTGCGCAAGTCCGGCCGGTCTAATGGCACCTCCAGAGTTCACTTTGCAGGTGGAAATCAGTGCCTTCCTTCTTAGCGCTATGTGTTGTAGTCCTTCCCTGCTGTGCTTACGGAAAGTACCCCACAACTGTTGTGTCTGTTTCTTAAGTTCCCTCACAACTCGATTAGATGATGTTCTGCTAATCCTCCATCCCTCCCTGTTGATCTGGTTGGAACGGCACCCGTTTGACGGGTAGGCTCGGAGCTCTTCCGGGACCCTAGAGACGCCCCTCTCCACAAGTTGCCCCCCAAGACTGCATAGGTGATTTGAGTTAGACAGCCCGCCTGAGACTGACTGTCCTGCCGCTGTTTAGAGTATTGCTTGAAGCTCAGTGTATAATACTCTCTCGGCGTTCCGGCCACCGGTTGTGCGCCTCAGTAGGATGTTGCCTCGGTCTAACAGCACGACTCCTACTGGTATACTCCTATTGCTTCGATCTCGTTTCTCACTCAGCACAATATATCTCTCTTCTAGTCCTTCCTTAGGGCACCGCCGCTTCTCAGTGCAGGCACGGTCCCGTTACTTTCTTTCCTGTAGCCAGGTCTCCATCAGGGTCCCAAACCTGACAGAGACCCTAACGAATCCTCTCCTGCAACACCCTCTGCCACAAGGTGTTGCCTGGTTCACATCCAGTCAGCTTTCTCCACTAACTTCCCGCCTGACCCCCAGTTCACCCACAATGGTGGGGAGTGGCCTAATGAATAGCACCCTTAGCTCCCCCTGGTGGCCCGGCTGTGAAATGTATTGGTGTCTGTGATACCTGGTCAGATGAACTCCTTCAGTGCCATCAGACGTACCATGGCTCCCCATAGTGGCGGGGCCACAGTACTGCAACGACCAGGACTCTGGGGCGCTGCACATGTATTTAAGAGATTTACACAAAAAACCCAGTGTAAGCGCTCAGCACAGAGTGCAGGATAAATGTGCGCCGAGCCTTACTGCGATCTTTGGAAGACAGAATGAACAAATCAACAGCAGGTGAAGAATTGGTTTTATTTTTTATTTTTCAACATTGAAATTATAACACTAAAAAGGAAAAGTGGTGAATTCTGGAAATCTCAGGATGGAGAGGTTAGTGATGTGCAAATGAACAAAAAATAGAAGCTAAATTTTCATAATCTATGGATTTCTTCAGTCTGGAATCCCGGTGCTTCCATCCTTGATGAGGGAACGTCACACTGGTACTACAGTAGAACTCACTTCTACGCTCTCTTTCACTGTCCTATTGTCCCCATATGGTCCTTGTGCCTTTTCTTACGTCATTGCAACCATGGACATCTTCACTCTATAAGGATTTTTAGGCCCGACTAGGACCAGACATTTGCAGTTGAAAGTCCCGGCCTAGAGTGTGTGTATGAGAGTGAGCAAACGGCAGAAGTGGCCGGAGAGGTGAGCCATGAGGCATTAGTTGTTTTTTTCTTACCTTTTACTGGCCCTCTACAGTCCTTCGCCATTTTTCTGTATTTGATAATAGCGAATTATAGAATTCAATTACACTAAAATAAATGTACCCAACACTAATTAGCAGACAGAACTCCATAGGATTGAGTGTGGCAGACTAAGGCCGGCGTCACATTGGCATATTGCATCCGATACGAGAGCATCGGGTGCGATATGCTAATGACACTCGACTCCTGCTCGCAGCAGAGCAGGAGCCGAGTGTCAATGGTCTGTGCTCCGATTCTCTCGCACAGGGAGGATCGGAGCACAGCTGTGGAGGAGGCGGAGAAATGAATTTCTCCATCTCCTCTATTGCTGGGGTCCGCTTATAATGCACATCACTCGGATGATATCCGAGTGGTGTGCGCTGTCTCACTCGCACCCATAGGCTTATATGGGTGCGAGTGAGCCGAGAGTTTTCCTCGGTCCGAGACAATCACAGCATGCTGCGATTGTCTCGGACCGAAGAAAACGGCCGACAAAAAGTCGGCTGGTGGGAGCTGCCCCATAGCTGAACATTAGTCCGAGTGCAATGCAATTTTTTTATCGCATTGCACTCGGCCGTTTAAAACGCCAGTGTGACGCCGGCCTTATATTCTTTGTGGCAGAGAACCCCTTTATTTCAGCTAAGAAATTTATTTTTTTCATCTAGTCTTATACACTGACATCAGATGAATCTCATTGGATGTAATTCTTGGAAGACGTATTAGACTGTGTTCACATGTTGCTTTTTTGTTGCGTATTTTTCTGCAGCCAAAAACTGCTCTCTTGGCAGTAAAAAAAAGCTGCTTACAAATTTTTGGTGAAGATTATATATGTCATTTGTCTATAGTTTAGTAAAGATAGTTTCATTCACCACGAAAGCAGCAAAAATGCATGGTTGCATTTTTGCATCATTTTTGCACTTACTCATTGCTTTCTATAGTGAAAAAACGCTGCAAAAACACTGAAAGAAGCGAAATGCTGCAGTTTTCCAATTCAGTCAGGAAAAAAAATCAATCATGTGCATGAGCTTTCCGAAATCTCAGAGCTTCTGCTGGTCCAGTAAAAAACACCTTTTAATTTGCATAAAAACCGCACTGTGTGAGCATACCTTTACTGCTCCCATTTATAGCAGCAAATTGTGAGGAAAATGACAAGATTCTCACATTAATTTGATGGTGTTCCAAAGGTATAGTAAAAGAGGGGTGTAAGGCTTTGTGCACACTGAGATTTTTTAATAGGTAAAAAATGCGAACGTGAATTTACCCTAAAGGTTTGAAAATTTTTGTTCTAAATTTCTTTTCTTATATAGAGTGAGATGCCAGTGTAAGGAGACTTGTAAGCCATGCAATAGTCCTCTGGGAAATTAAACATGCAAACTGCTTCTTCACAGGGAAAAAGGATTTGAACTCCCCCTATTGGTCGAAGCAATCGTAAAATAAAAGTCAATATCAACCTTTTAATGAGCATCGTCAATTGATTTGGGATGAAAACCAAACCAGAATCTCAATTTTCAGACACATGTTTCGGGGTGTTGCCACTCCTCAGTGCAGGGCAAGATATCTGATTTGGAAATTTGAGAGGCCTCTGACTGCACTGAGGAGTGGCAACACCCCGAAACATGAGTCTGACCATGTGTATTAATCATATTCACTTCTATCTTTATTTTTGGTTCACCTTTCTCATCACTTTGGTTTTCTTTTCCTCCTTCCGTGGAGAGTAGGAAGATTGAGTGCATGGATCCCCCCTGTGGTGGGAGGGTGGGTTCATCGCGTTGGCATCCGTTTTGCTTGTTCAATCGTATCTGTATGCATGCGTATTTATTTGCAAGCTCCCAGCTCCCAGGGCTTTAGTTTTCAGTAGATACTCGTATATATGTATGTACTTTTCATATGAGCTGTCCACCCTTGGGCATAGTTTTCCCATCCATTAACCTTACCTTCATATTATTGTTTTTACGTTCATTTTTAGTTACAGTCTTCAGTCACTTTCATTTTTCTTATATTTTTTGTCACGGATACGTATGGAACAGGTCATGCAGATCCCACCACTGCCACCAATTTGTCAGGGAATGCAGATCCGCTGCCTCCATTCACCAGGACAATTACGCAATTGACTGACGAGCGACGGACGAGATCGTGGATGCTCCCACTACTAGGCCAGTAATTGGAGAACTCACAGCGAGTGTATGGTATATACACCTCGAATTCCAATGCATGAAATATATATACATAACCCAATATGGTCACTACAAACAAAAACAAAAGGAACTACTGGCTGTGTCAACCAATCGTTTATACAGGCTGATTGGGACACCTGTTACAGGTAGCGTATGGCTTCAGGATGCGGTTTACAGTGATAGAGGAACAGAGCGATTTGATTTTATACATTTAATCAGGAAAGGTAGGCAGTGTTTATCAAAACTATTCAAAGATGTTACAACATGGGAACAAAATAATATGGTATATATAATTACATGCAATAAAAGGGATAACAAAAAAAATTACTAAACCTGTTTCACGGATATGGCTCTGAGCTTAACGGAGGGAGGTACTCCTTAGGACAGAACCCACAGCAAACTTTACCTTCCAGGACTGACAAAATACAAAAACCCAAAGTCTGCTTTTCATTAAATCAAGGTTACGCCCACATACCTCCCCTTGGTGAGCTCATATTGGGGCTGGACGTGGGATGTGCTAGGACTTTTAGAAAATTATGAGATCTTGAACTTTCAGGATATCTTCACCCCTGGAGGTCCCAGGTTGTAGATACTGTAGGTATCTTTTCTATTGTGATTTTACCTTTATAGAGGTGAAACATGGAATGAATACTATCATCCATAGGACTGATATAAACTTGGAGGGGTTAGAATGGCCTTATGGAGATGTGAGTGACTATGATATGTTTGTTCCTTTGCTACAGCTATGTAAATATTTCTCCCATAAATATCGGATCGATACAAACCCCAATATTCATCACTGACCACTGGCTCGAAAAAGTCTGCTATCAGTGCTTTGAACAGAGGAAGCACTTGCCTTGGAAGTGTACTTATCCGCCTCTGAATATATGAATCCTAGGCTTGTCTGGTTCTCAGAGCAGATCTCTGCTGTAATTACCTTGTCATGGCACGAGGTCCCTACTTCATTGGAGGTTGAAGTGTCAGTTATTTCTCACTTCCCCAGTAATAATTGGTCCCAAATATTCAATGGGAGGGTGATATGTTCCCTCTCTAGAGATGTATGGATTTTAATTTTTCTGTTCAACACTCCTTATTTGTTATTGTTCAAATATGTGATAGTGGTTTGCACTGGCCACCATTGGCTGCTGTCTCGTCTCTACTGTGATGAATCATTTGGCATCATTCATAACCCCCTTTTGTGTCAGGGGTGGGCGGGTTCTGGTGACATCACACTCGGAACATGTAGCTTCCAGTGTAGGGCGCGGTCATCGTGAGCGCCGCTTAGAATTTCATTTAGTGAGTAACCATACATCGTTGGTGCCGATATTCACACCTCGTAGAAGAACCTTATGCAAATAGCATGTTCGGGTCAGTCTAATTCTACCTAGGGTTTTTCAATTTCCATTTCTTACTTTTTGGTTATGTGCCTTCATTAGACTTGCTGAGCTGTGTGCTCACTGAGTGGCCTACACTTTGTCCCGCCATATTGTTCTGCGCAGTGTTGACTTGAATTCTGGATTGGGCTTTGTCCTGGGTGGTATAGATTACTGTGCCACACTTTACCTATTTTATTGGATTTTTTTAAGTCATTTTTGTTGAAAAAAAAGTTTTTGACGCATGTCAGAAGATTCCCCCCTCCCCCGAAGTGTTTTTTTTGCAGGCTTTTGATAGGACAGTGTCTAGTTTGGAGCATTTTTCATCAGGAACTGCTGCAAATATTTAACATGCGCTTTCTTTTTCTTTCAGGCATTGTTCAAAACCTGATATTTTCAAAAGGCTGAAGTCTGATTAGCAAAGTGGTTTTCACAAAAGAAATGAGTAAGAAAAGTGTTTAATGTGCTTTTGAGCAATTTTTCAGGCATTTTTTTTACAGTGGCCCTGCTTCAAAAAACTCAATCTCTATGTGAACATACCCCTAAGGCCTTGTTCACACGATCCTTTTTTCCCTGCGGATTTTTCAGGTCCTGATTTGTGAAAACCGCAGTGCAAAACCTGCGGTGGTTTTCACTGCGGTTTTCAGTCCTTTTTCTTCTGCGGATTCCACTGCGGGTTTCCAGCTGCTTTTTCCTATTGGTGCAGGTGGAAAACAGCAGCGGAATCCGCAGAAAGAATTGACATGGTACTTCTTTTTTTCCGCAGAAAATCAGCGCGGATTTTCCGGCGGAAAAAAGGATCGTGGGAACAGCGGGTTTTTTTTTCCATTGGGTAACATTGTACTGTACCCTGCATGGAAAAAGGATGCGGATCCGCAGTAAAAACCGCATCGTGTGAACATAGCCTAAAAGTTTTAAGATCTCTGTTTCTGGTTTCTGAGGCTACAAGGAAGAGAGGACTAGAACATGTGAGTGGATATTTCTCACCTGTCATCAGAAAATACAGGATTTGCCTGCAACCAATGCGCTAATTCAGCAGACTGATGTGATGTTTGTTTGCAGGGAGAATATTAAGTAATTCCCTCAGGTTATTTCTGCTGCCCCACAACTCTCCGACCTGTGTCAGTGCTGGGCTTTCTAGCGGTGTCTCCACCGGTGCACATTATGACCTCCCAGGATCCGGCAAGTCGTTCTCTTCAAGAAGTGGTGCACTCCGCAGGGGAAGGGGCAGCAATTTAGTATGTGGCTGCATGCAGTTTTGATAAGATCGGTTATATCTGCAGATCTCCCAGCTGTGTATAACGAACCCACACCTCTGATTGGCAGCTTTCTGTGTACAATCTGCATAGGCAGAAAGCTGCCAATCAGTGGCGGGGCAGAGCCCATAAATAAGGAGGACTAGCATCAGGTTTACTAGTCCTCCAGTGATAATCACCTACTGGGAAACTACAGCAAGCAGCCCAGGAAGTGACACATCGATGGAATCACAGTTTCTGTCTCTACATCATGCTGCTCTCAGATTAGGTGGCAAATACCTGATAACAGATTCTCACTTCCACGTTAGATTTGAGTAGTGCCGATTACGTTATGATCCCATATACACTACTGTTCAAAAGTTTAGGGTCACTTAGAAATGTCCTTATTTTTGAACGAAAAGCAGTTTTTTCTGATGAAGCTAACATTATTATTATTATTATTATTATTATTTATTATTATAGCACCATTTATTCCATGGCGCTTTACATGTGAGGAGGGGTATACATAATAAAAACAAGTACAATAATCTTGAATCTTGCCTGCCCGCGAGGGCTCACAATCTACAAGGGATGGGTGAGGATACAGTAGGTGAGGGTAGAGCTGGTGGTGCAGCGGTTTGGTCGATCGGTGGTTACTGCAGGTTGTAGGCTTGTCGGAAGAGGTCGGTCTTCAGGCTCTTTTTGAAGGTTTCGATGGTAGGCGAGAGTCTGATGTGTTGTGGTAGAGGGTTCCAGAGTAGGGGTGATACGCGAGAGAAATCTTGTATACGATTGTGGGAAGAGGAGATAAGAGGGGAGTAGAGAAGGAGATCTTGTGAGGATCGGAGGTTGCGTGTAGGTAAGTATCAGGAGACGAGGTCACAGATGTATGGAGGAGACAGGTTGTGGATGGCTTTGTATGTCATGGTTAGGCTTTTGTACTGGAGTCTCTGGGTAATGGGGAGCCAGTGAAGGGATTGACAGAGGGGAGAGGCCGGGGAATAGCGGGGGGACAGGTGGATTAGTCGGGCAGCTGAGTTTAGAATAGATTGGAGGGGTGCGAGAGTGTTCGAGGGGAGGCCACATCATTAAATCATCATTAAATGATTCAGAAATAAACTCTATACATTGTTAATGTGGTAAATGACTATTGTAGCTGCAAACGTCTGGTTTGTAATGCAATATCTTCATAGGTGTATAGAGGCCCATTTCCAACAACTATCACTCCAGTGTTCTTATGGTACTTTGTGTTTGCTAACTGTGTAAGAAGGCTAATGGATGGTTAGAATACCCTTGAAAACCCTTGTGCAAGTATGCTAGCACAGCTGAAAACAGTTTGGCTTATTAGAGAACCTATAAACCTGACCTTCCTTTGAGCTAGTTGAGAATCTGGAGCATTACATTTGTTGGTTCCATTAAACTCTCAAAATGGCCAGAAAAAAAGAACTTTCATGCGAAACTCGACAGTCTATTCTTGTTCTTAGAAATTAAGGCTATTCCGTGCGAGAAATTGCCAAGAAACTGAAGATTTCCTACAACGGTGTGTACTACTCCCTTCAGAGGAGAGCACAAACAGGCTCTAACCAGAATAGAAAGAGAAGTGGGAGGCCCCTGTGTACAACTGAGCAACAAGACAAGTACATTAGAGTCTGTAGTTTGAGAAATCGACGCCTCGCAGGTCCTCAACTGGCAGCTTCATTAAATAGGACATGCAAAACGCCAGTGTCAATGTCTACAGTGAAGAGGCGCTCCGGGATGCCGGCCTTCAGGGCAGAGTGGCAAAAAAAAAGCCTTATCTGAGACTGGCTAATAAAAGGAAAAGATTAATATGGGCAAAAGAACACAGACATTGGACAGAGGAAGATAGGAAAAAAGTGTTATGGACAGATGAATCCAAGTGTGAGGTGTTTGGATCACACAGAAGAGCATTTGTGAAACGCAGAACAACAGAAAAGATGCTGGAAGAGTGTGACGCCATCTGTCAAGCATGGTGGAGGTAATGTGATGGTCTGGGGTTGCTTTGGTGCTGGTAAAGTGGGAGATTTGTACAAGGTAAAAGGGATTTTGAATAAGGAAGGCTATCACTCCATTTTGTAACGCCATGCCATACCCTGTGGACAATGGTAGATTGAAGCCAATTTCATCCTACAACAGGACAATGACCCAAAGCACACCTCCAAATTATGCAAGAACTAATTAGGGAAGAAGCCGGGAGCTGGTATCTATCTGTAATGGAGTGGCCAGCGCAGTCCCTGGATCTCAGCCCCATGGAGCAGTTGTGGGAGCAGCTTGACCGTACGGTGCCAAAAAGTGCCCATCAAGCCAAACCAACTTGTGGGAGGGGCTTCTGGAAGCATGGGGGGAAATTTCTCCAGATTACCTCAGCAAATTATCTGCTAGAATGCCAAAGGTCTGCAATGCTGGAATTGCTGCAAAGGAGCATTCTGTGACGAAAGCAAAGTTTGAAGGAGAAAATTATTATTTCAAATAAAATCTTTTTTTCGAACCTTTTCAATGTCTGGACTAGATTTTAAATTCATTTGGCAACTCATTTGATTAATAAAAGTAAGACACAAAATTGTCTGGGTGACCCTAACCTTTTGAACGATAGATTACCTGCAGAGACAAATGCATGATACACTACCTGCTGAACATGTACGCGTCTCAAAACACGTATAAAGTAGCAGCCTACGCTGACGACCTTCTTTTCTTCGTTACCTCACCTAAGATTTCCCTACCTAACCTTATGAATGAATTCAGATTGTATGCCCAATTGTCTAATTTCAAAATCAATCTTTCAAAATCTGAGGCACTCAACATTAATTCTTCCCCGGAATTTGTGAGATCTTTACAGGAGACCTTCAGTTTCAAATGGGCTACCCGACACCTGAAATATTTAGGAGTAAGAATTTCTGCAGACATCAATTCTTTAAATTGATGCAACTTCCCTGGCCTTTTAACATCCATTCAAGCGGACTGTGATAGGTGGTCCAAAATATCTTTCACTTGGTTTGGCAGATGCCAAATTTTTAAGACGAACATATTACCAAAGGTCCTGTATATTCTACTGACTCTCCCCATCAATATCCCTGCTAACTTTTTTAGAAAATTAGGGTCTATTCAGGTCTCTTTTATATGGGGAAGAAAGCCTGCTAGACTAAAGAGGGAGGTTCTCTGCAGACCCAAGAGGTTGGGGGGAGTGGGGCTTCCGGACCTAAAAATGTATCATTTGGCAGGCCACCTAGCTAGAATGATAGACTGGTGCAGAAACTGATACAATAAGGCCTGGGTTCAAATAGAACAAAGTTTTTGCCCGACCCCATTGAAGACCCTTCCATGGGTTTTACTTTCGGCCCCAGAGCAAGACAAATCCTATCCGACTATTGGACCCACTTTAAAATACTGCAATACAGCACTGGTCCATTTACACTTACTCCCAGAGGCTTCTCCTCTTACTCCGGTGTTGAGTCATCCTAAATTTGTCCCTAGCCGTTTGGACCCCATTTTTCGTCTGTGGATAGACTCAGGGATAAATAGAGTAGAAAATTGGGGTGAGGGAGCCTCTTGGCCTTCTCTGAGTGACCTTACCTCTACAAAAGATCCAATACCCCTAGGCAGTTGGAGGTGTTTGCAACTCACCCACTTTTTCAACAGCCTTCCCCCTAAAAGTTCATTTAGATGACCCAAAACCCAATTTGAGCTTTTATGTAATAGCCCGGGCCCAATCAGACACACCTTAGCTAAAAACTACTCTATGTTGATGGACCCCCGAAGCCGGTCGCCCCCTTCTTTCCTTGCGCAGTGGGAGAGAGATTTAAATATTTCTTTTACGGAAGATCAGAGAACTCAAATTTTTTCCCTCGTACACAGTGCCTCAATTAGCTCTAGGTTCCAGGAGGCTGGCTATAAGATTCTGTCCAGGTGGTACAGAGTGCCCTCGAGACTGCACACCATATTCCCGGAGACTGACCCCAGCTGCTGGAGGTGTGGAAGAGCAGAGGGGACAATTTTTCATATTTTCTGGCAGTGTGATATATTGCAACCTTTTGGGACAAGGGTGTGGGAAATTATTCCTCGGGTTACGAGCTGTTCCGAAAAGTTGACTCCGGCACTGATATTTCTCCAGCATAATGAAATCCCCCTCCGGATCTATAAATCTTCTTTGTTGACATTTTTTATCATGGCAGCGAGGGCTTGCATCCCGGAGAGATGGAAGAGTCCTGCTCCTCCCACCATATCTCAGTGGATTGCAAAAGTCAATGAAATTATGTATATGGAGGACCTCACCTCATCCATTTATGACTCATATCCAAAGTTTTGGGCTACTTGGCTTGGATGGATGGATTTTCGAAGTTTTATTGAGCATTGTGATCTAATGCTGGAGGCAAACCCCGCTCTGTAGTTAACTGAAAACTACAGGCAGAGTAGTGGGCTTGGCCGGGTGGGCACTCCTTCCATTTACCCCCTCAGTGTTTTTTTTGTTTTTTCCCTTTTCTTTCTCTCTTTTCTCTTCTTTCTCTCTTTTCTTTGCTATACTGTATGTTAAAAGTTAAAAAATGTAAGACCCTTCGGGTCGGGTGATTGACCTTTACTTCCAGGTTCCCGGTTGTTAAGAACTCGTGGACGATGTCCCTGGTTGGGAGTTAAGCTGTAATGTTTGTATTCATCTACTTGTCTGATTCCAATTATTATGTTAACCTGGATTGCGTTGTGAGTCTTTAAATAAAGAATTATAAAAAACATGTACGCGTCTTGGCAAGCAGGAAATTGGCACCACTCAGCTCCAATGAGCTCAACAACCCTATTAAAATTACCGTATTTATCTGACTATAAGACACACTTTTTTCTCCAAAATTTTTAGGGGAAATGGGGGTGCATCTTATAGTCGGAATATACTTACAAGTAGTGTGGCGGCAGCAGGAGTCGGGCGATTCTGCGAAGGGCCCGGTCTGACGCTGCAGGGCGATGATCACACTCCCTTCCCAGGCTGATGCGGCAGATTCGGCGGTGCTCTATGGTGGGGGGGCTCCGCCAGCATTTTGTGAAAACCCGGAGGCCCCCACACATCCATTGCTGCGATGCGGAGGCCTCCGGAAAAATGACCTCCGGGCTTTCACAAAATGCCGGCGCAGCCCTCGCACCACAGAGCACCACCAAACCTGCTGCACCAGTCTGGGATGGGAGTCATATCATCGGACCACCGAACACCTACTGTGACAACGTTGCACCAGCGCTGCCGATCCCCACTGGTAAACTGAATTCAGACTGTAAGATGGACCCCCATTTGACACATTAATTTTTTTCCCTATTTTCCTTCTGAAAAGTTGGGGTGCGTCTTATGATCCTGTGCGTCTTATAGTCCGAAAAATACGGCAATGGATAAATCCTATTCCATGTCTTGAGCACAAAAATGGCTTCTCCCCTGTGTGAATTCTCTGTTTCTCCAGAGCATGCTTACATATATAAGGCTGGCGTCCTCAAGATATTTTTGTCAATTGTCTAGTGCAGGGGATCTCAAATTGCATTCCTCGAGGGCCGCAAACCATGCGTGTTTTCAAGTTTTCCTTCGCATTATACAAGGTGCTGGAATCATTTTGTGCAGGTGATTAAATTATCACCTGTGCAATAAAAGGAAACCCTGAAAACATGACCTGTTTGCGGCCCTCGGGGGAATGCAGTTTGAGACCTCTGGTCTAGTGTAAAACACTTTGAAATGTCGCAATATTTTTGAGCAACTGGAAGTTGCAGAAACATTTTGACACGTTTGGCAGTTTTATGCTAGTTTCAACCAGCTCTACCAAAAAAAGCAGACAGGGGGTGGGACGGGACATGGGGAGACCGTTGAAGCAAATGAATCAAACTGTATGCCTCTTTAGTGGTGTAAATTATGCCAGAAATGTACTCCAGCACCTGACCAGAGTAACAATTCTGGCGGACACACCGACCGGTGAAAGATGCGTCTAATTTATCAAGAGGTGTGTGACTCTAAATGATTTAGTAGAAACGAGCAAATATATTCAAAAGAAATTGAATTCTGCTTGAATTTTACAAAAGATCGCACTTTGAAATATGTGGATTTTTTTTTATAATTAACTTCCATGTGGATTCAGCTAAATTTTTTCTGAACCAAACAGGGCCATCAAAATGTAAAAAATTAAGAAAAATCTTATACCCACCTTACCGCTCACCTCTCCGGCCCCTCCGCGCTCTCCCATCACTTGTTCAGTTCCCGGCCTCATCAATGACAGAAGTTCCGGCTTAGTGTGAGAGGCCGAGGATTTCAGCATGAGTGACGGCAATCAGAAGATGCGGTGGCCAGGACCGGCGGAGGGATGATGGCAAAGAGTGGAGAGGCCAGAGCATAGTAGAGAGACCCCATAGCATAATAAGGGACATTTTTGTGAATGGAAAAAAAAATGCACAAACAGGTGAATTGTAAATTCATGCCTGATCCACTCATTTCTATGAATTAGATGCATCTTATTCCAGCGGTGCCTTCGATAAGAGTGATATGCAAAACTCTAGTCCTAATGAATTGGGCCCATAGCCTTTTTGCATGTTTCACACATGAAACACACTTCTCCCATATGTGAGTTTCCGGATGTCTCACAAGATGATATTTAACCATAAAGTATTCTTCCCATTCAAAACATTAAAACGGCTTCTCTTCTGTGTGAGTTCTTAACAGGTTTCATAAGGTTTTCCACATTCGGAACATGAAAATTTCTTCTCCCTTGAGTGACGTCTCTGATGTTTAATGAGAACCGATTCTTGGGTAAAACATTTTTCACATTAACACAAAAACGGCTTCTCCTTTGTGTGAGTTCTTTGATGTTTCGTAAAATATGACTTGTGATAAAAACATTTCCCACATTCAGAACATGAAAATGGCTTCTCTACTTGGTGAGTTTTCTGATGAGTCTCCAGATGATCTTTAACGATAAAGCATTTCCCACATTCAGAACATGAATACGGCTTCTCCCCTGTGTGGGTTCTTATATGTTTCTTAAAATATGACTTGTGATTAAAGGATTTCCCACATTCAAAACATGACAAAATTTTACCCAGTCTATTTCCAGTGCTATTTTTCCCTATATGGGATTGATTATCTTCCACTTCAATAGAGGGAGATAAAAAGAGGTGTCCATGGGAGCTTCTGCTCTGTTTTTCATCTGAAAAAATAAAAAAAGATGCCAAAAATTTTGATTGATATTTTATCATTTCTGTGTGAAGGAAAAAACAGCAAGACATATCAGAATAGAATACTACCAACTGATCAGTGTTGTTCAATCAATATACATGTACTTTGTCCTGTGATCGAAAATAGAATTTACAGTTTCATGTACAAATTTAGACTTCCTCCTCTGTATGATGTCTATTAGGTCACTTATAAAGACACTCCTCAACATTGAAATTGCAACACGAAGAATGAAAAATCGTGGAGTGATGGAGATCACTGGGAGGAGACAATTTATAGATCTGCAAATTACAAAAATATTAAGTCTGAGCAGAAATCCCAGGACTTCCAGCCTTGGAAGCTATCACTGAGGTTATTAATGGTCGTCTGAGGAAGTGAGGAAAGTTATGCCTCTGATTGTACAAATCATCAAGATCCGCTGCCCGGAGCTCCTGTGTAATTGCAGGGAGGTGGACTGGGCTAACGGTCCCTTCTGCATTATTCCTGAGGGAAGAGATTTCTGACCAGAGCAGGTCAGGACACCTGACAGAGTGGAGCGGGTCCGACTTAAATAGTGCTGAGCGTGAAAAGATGGGACTTTCGGTGGGGAAATGCATGTGAGGACAGAGACGGTTGACTCCCTCTCGACTGACCCACGCCAACTATCCGGGCTGCTTTACCTGGTGAGCAATCCTTTCCAGACTAACCCTGCACAGTTCAGAGACTCTTGCACCGCATTGTGACCGAGACGGAGTTCACGACACCGGGCCGCTGACCCTCCTAGAGGCCCCGTTCAGTAATATTCCTGCGGTGCACGCTGAGTGCTGGACTGTGCCTGCGGCTGTGGCCGCTGAACTGTGTGCCTCACCTGCGGCCTTGACTGCTGATCTGTTTGCTTCACCTCCGGCCTTGACTGCTGAACTGTTTGCTGCGTGGTTGCCCCGTACAGCATGTCGTACCCGGATCAGGAGACCATGTGGTGAAGGACCTAGAGGACTTGTGCATCTCTTTCCTACGAGACCGGATTGGAGACATCTCGCGCCACCTGCGGCACCACCAAGGGATCTTCCAGCCACGTTCTTCCAGGACCCAGAGACTGATAAGTTCAAACATTGCTCCTCTTTATTGTTCTTCCCTTTTAACCATGAATCTATATTTTTACCCCCCTGCTTTTCCCATTGTTTATTATAAAGTAACCTGTTAACCCTTGTTCTGTCTCCTGTGTGTCACTGCACCTGCTGGATTCCTACATAATCACCGACAAATGACGTTCCTGATGTGCCCGATGAGAAACAAATCTAGAGACGCTGCAGCCATGGACATTATTACAGGAAGAGGTCCAGAACATGGGACATTACAGGAAGGGGCCTAGGACAGAAGACATTATTACAGGAAGGGGCCCAGGACTAGGGACATTGTTATAGGAAGGAGGCAGCTTGAGGGATATTATTACAGAAAGGAGCCCAGAACAAAGGATATTATTACAGTAAGGGGCACAGAACATGGGGCATTATTACAGGAAGGGACACAGGACAGAGGACATTATTACAGGAAGGGTCCGAGGACCAGGGACATTGTTATAGGAAGGCGCCCAGGAGAGGGGACAATATTACTAGAAGGGGGCAGCATAAGGGACATTATTACAGAAAGGAGCCCAGGACGGAGGATATTATTACAGGAAGGGGCCCAGGATGGAGGACATTATTACATTTTTATTATTACTGAATACAATTTCGTCAGTGTACCCCTATTTTGTTTCATTGTATTAGTGACAGGCAATATGATGGAATGCCACTGGATTAACAAAAATAATAATACAAATGACCATGAGGAAGACATTTTTCTGGAAGACCTATTAAAATATATTATAATATTTCCACAAGCTTTGCAGTAAAACAATGTGCAGTTGTCAACCGATCCAACTCACAGGATGAATTTAGAAAACTATCGGCAGTTTTTATGCCATAGATGTCTCCTCCATTGGAAAATAGATGGAACATTTTAGGTAAACTCGGTAAGTTAAATCAAAGGGTAGAAGAAAACGCAAGATTTATCAACGTGGCTCTTACCACTTATTAATCCTGATATGGATTTTTCGAGTTCATTCGTTATTTCACCTTGATTTTCCTGCAAAGATCCCACATTAAGTACATGGGAGAAAAAAGAATGAAAGAACATAAGATTATCTTCTTATCAGGTGACTATCAAAAACCCCAGAAGTCATTCACCAATTTGATCTCATCCAGTGGCCATCGGATGGGATCACCAACCGACCAAATACTTTACTACATTGATCTTTTAATCTCGGGTGATGCAGTTGTGTCTTATAACAACAGATCGTAGATTATTCAGCAATGTCACAATTTTTAGGCTAAAGAAGATTTTTACTGCTGGAGATTGAAACTTCTCCAGCCCCAGCTAGAGGGGCAGGTCTCATTTGCATTATCTATTGTGGATTCCTTATTGTGTAAAGCTGCTCAACGGACTTTTGAATAAACAAATTATGACTCCTAGATGATTTTGGTGCCCAAATCTAATTATCAGACCCTAGATGAGAGTTGTAAACGAGTAGGACGATCACCATAACTTGTAAGTTAATGACTCTTAGGCAGGGTTCACGTTATGTTTCTGACACATATTCCATCTCACACCCTTAAAAATGGGATTCTGATGGAATCCACCAAGGAGAGACTCTGTCCAGCCTATGTAACACCCCAGGTAACCGGTTGTTACAGTGATGTTGCCTTCCTTTCGGGGAGGGTGATGTCATGCCTGGAGGCAAGGAGCATTCCCTTTATCAGGTAGTACATCTACATGCAACACATTCTGAATCCAGGCCAGAAGGGGGAGCTCTGAACCCAGATTCAGGGGAGCTTCCCTAGACATAGATATTCTGGTCTGGAGGAGTTAGTTAGTTGATCCAGGGAGACCAGAGCAGACAGTGGAGGAGAGAGGAGTGAGAGCAGAGAGTGGAGCTGTGCAGCCACATGTGGTGCTGCAGCTCCAGGACAGAAGAGAACGAGACAGGTTGCATTGATAGCAAATGTCAGAGGGGAGAAGCAAAGGAGAACAAAGGAGTTCGGAGGGGAACTGTGATTGGGCACCCTCTGAGCTGAAGTGCAGGAACCAGGCACCGGGAGCCTGGGGCTGTGTAGTACTTCAAGTCCCACAGCAGAACCGGAGGGCAGAAGACTCCAAGTCGTCTGTCCGCACCCACACCTGAAGGTACCGCAATACACCGAGACCGGGTCGTGATAGAGAACCTGTAAAAAAGCTCGCTTTGCCCACCATACAGGTACTGTCCCAGGACAGAAGAGAGAGGACCTTGTAAGGGAGCCACAGGCAGCAAGGAACTCGCATCAAAGAGTGAGAAGGAAGGCTTACAAACCTCACCTGGGAGAGGGTTCCATCATTGCCTCCAGGCCAACCAGACCACACCATCACCTGTTGCCAGTACCATGGACTGACTGTCTACTTTCAGTAAACCAGGTAAAGAGACTGCAACTCTGTGTCCTCTGTTTATTTCTGGCACCACACCATCCTAGCCAAACACACCGGGAGCACTGGGGGACCCAGCTTCACCTGTGGAAAGCGATACCATCTTTGCTGCAGTACTATCACCCCAGAGGACCCCTTTAAGCAGCGTCGGTCGCCCCTGACCGAGTACCACAGGTGGCGTCACAAACTTTTACCACTTTACAAATCCCTTTAAAGACTATCCCTTTTACTTGGATGCCCAGGGCCACGGACCGGGTTGCCGCCACCGTGACTTCCCCTTTAATAAGGACTGGACCCGATACCGAGTACCCCTAGGCCTTGGCGGGCGTTCCAACTTGGTGTCACGAACAGGATGGACCGACGTTGGGGGTTATGATGGGTCCCCCGCATCATTGTTGTTATTGGTGCACAAGGACACCTTGTATTAAAATGTTTCCACTTTTCACTTGTTTGAACTTTTTGTAAATATGTTAGGTAACGTTTCAAGCCAAAAACCTCCCATAAAGGGGAAGCAAAAGTGTTTACCTGTTAACCTGTTGATATGCATATTAAAAAATGTTTTGCCATATCTTTAACCTGTTACTTGGGCGCCCAGGGCCACGGACCGGGTCGCCGCCACTGTGACCTCCCCTTTAATAGCGACCGGACGTGGTACCCAGTACCCCTAGGCCCTGGCGGGCTTTCCACCTCCATACTGGCATCGTCCATATTTTTAGGTGGATGCAAAAGCGTGATATGCTGTGCCTCCCTAAATTATCAGACAATTTCAGAATTGAGGCCTGACAGGGTACAAAGTGACTCCGTCTGCCTCCTTGTAATGTCTAATTCACAAATTTTAAGGACTTTAGATGGAAGGCACAACAAAGTCACAAATGTATGGCAGAAACAAAATGTGAACACAGCCAACAATACAAGGCAGTATTATTCCAGCCATAGAAGCAGATGATTGGCATTGTGCTGATATTTACATATACATAGCAGAACTCAACATTCGTGCTCGCTGAATATCACTGGCCAAGTGGATGTCCAAAGTGGAGGAAATTTAACTTAATCTTTTATGAAACCAGAAACTAACAATTTGTAGCCGCTACTGACACCTTGGCATCATTCCACTGCTGTAGAAAGTTAGTAGAAGGCTTCATTACATCTGTTTATAGATGATTTCCAAAAACCTCATCTCCATTTACCTGATGATCCAGGAGGACATTCTGCTTCTCCTCTGGACGATCCTGGGAATATAGAGGACTGGGACTTCTCTCTGGTGGATTTCTCGGACTGGACCCATCTATAGGAAATATACACAGGACTGAATACATCGTCTACATGTGATGATCAGATGAAGGGGAGTCTAGGTGACCTCAGACCCGGCCTCTCCTCTATAATCAGTACAGTCTCCTCTTACCTGGAGTTGTGTGTGGCTGGTGATTCTCCATCATGACGTCCTTGTATAGATCCTTGTGTCCTTCTAAATACTCCCACTCCTCCATGGAGAAATGGACGGTGATGTCCTGACACCTTATAGGAACCTGACACACACAATGACCCGTCATTAGCAGACCCCTCCCCCGGCGTTATTATATAATGTCCCAGCATTCCCGGCAGCGCTCACCTCTCCGCTCAGCAGCTCAGTGATCCTGTGGGTCAGTTCTAGAATCTTCTGCTCATGTATCAGTGAATGAGGTGGAGGCTCGGTGATGTCACTCGGGGTCCTGCTCCGTCCTCCTGACACATGAGGGGTCACACACCCACCAGACGACGTCTTCACCACTGTGTGATCCTGGGTATGAGGAGACGCCGATCACTACATCTATTCTAAGGATCCTTCAACTTTCCTGTCATTTCCCTGATTTATTCCTAGGGATGTGATATGAAGGTCTCACCTCTCCGGTGATCCAGTAGATTATCTCCAGGGTGAGGTCTAATATCCGACCAACCATGTGGCTTCTATCCTGCTCAATCCTCAGAGGGTCATTGATGGAATGGACCATCATCTTATGAAGAAAACTTTAGCTGTGAGAGTCCTGAAGATGAGGGATAATAAGGACGACGGAGGACTTCTTACATGACGTGAATGTTTGACAAATTGTGAATGACTAAGAACTAGTGATGAGTGGTGAGTGATGATTTACATCTGTTAGCCAGCATAAGTACATGTGGGTATTCCCTAGCAACCAGGCAACCCCCACATGTACTTATGCTGGCTATCAGATGTAAATCATTCAGCTGCGGCAAGAAAAACTAAAACTCCCTGCACTAAAAAATACTCGGAGGACCCCCGAGCATGCTCGAGAAATCTTGAGTAACGAGTATATTCGCCCATCGCTACTAAGAACTAATTAAGGCAGACAATGGGACAATGCAGGGGACTTACAGTACACCTACTTGTATATTGATCAAATGATGTGAAAAATAGAATTAGACCTACCAGTAATTCGGTTTCCAGGAACCTTCCACGACAGCATAGGAGGTTGTCTCCACACCCTAATGGGGGACAGAGGTTAAAAGCCCCTCCCACCTCCTACTTGCCAGTGACTTATAACTAACACCATAGCACCAGTTACCATTAGATTCTTAGAAATTGTCCAAGAAAAACAGGGAGGGAATTAGTGCTGTTATGGAGGGTTCCTAGAAACCGAATTACAGGTAGGTCTAATTCTATTTTCGCTAGTCACCTTCCACGACAGTATAGTAGGAATAGCAACCAAATCTGCACTGGGCCTGGAGTACTTTCCGGCCAAATTCTAGATCCCTATTGGACAATAAGGCCAACCTATAGAGTCTGGTAAAGGTATGGAGTGAAGACCATGTTGCGGCCCTGCAGATCTGCTTGGTGGATGTGCCTGCTCTCTCAGCCTAGGAGACTGAGGTAGACCTTGTAGAATGAGCCCTGACTCTGGCAGGGGATGCATGTTCTGGGCCAGATATGTTTCAGATATGGCCCTCTTGATCCAATTCGTGATGGTACTCTTCGCCACTTTCTTTCCTTTATTTCAACCAGATGGATGTATAAATAAATTTTGGTCAACTCTCCAGGATCTGGTTTCTTCTAAGTAGTACAAGATTGTACGCCGAACATCGAGAGTATAGAATTCCTCCTCCTGTGGATTTGCTGGGTTTTTTGGCAAAAGAAGGGGAGGACGATGTCCTGCGACCAGTGGAAATCAGATACTACTTTAGGAGGAAAGGAAGGATCAAGATGGAGAACTATAGAGTCGTCTCTAATTATTAAATAAGGTTCTTTTATAGATAAAGCTTGTAACTCTTCTACATATCTTGCTGTAGTAATGGCAACAAGGAAGGCTGCTTTGCATGAGAGGAGTTGAGGAGTACAGGAAGACAGGCTCGAACGGTGGATGTGTGAGACCTTTGAGCACCAAATTTAGATCCCAAGATGGGACAACAGTCTGTTTTCTGGGATGCAGTCTAAGGGTTGATATCATGAACCTCTTAGTCCAACGATGGTTGGCTACATCTTGATCGAATACAGAGCTCAGGGCAGAGACCTGAACCTTCAGAGTACAGGGTTTAAGGCCTAATTCTAGCATTCTTTGCACAAAATCCAATATTTGTGAAATATTTGGGTGGAAGGGATCAGGTAGACTAGGAAGACACCAGGATGAAAACTCCTGCCACACCTTATTATAAATAGCATTGGTGACTGGTTTCCTGGACTTTTGCAAAGTAGTAATTAGTGAGTCCGAAAGCCCTCTAGCACGCAACACCTGGGCTTCAGTAACCAAGCAGCTAGATTCAGCTTTTGAGGATTCGGGTGACGAAGAGGGCCCTGCAACAGAAAGTCGTCGTCTAATGGTAGATGAACTGGTCCGTCTATCTGGAGCTCGACGATGAGATTGAACCAGCTCCTCCTTGGCCATACAGGAGCTACTAAGATGGTTGGCACCTAATCCTCCCGGATCTTCTGAAGAGTTTTTGCCAGCATTGGAATTGGAGGAAACGCGTATGCCAACCGGAAGCTCCACTTCTGCACAAAGGCATCCACTCCCATAGACCTGTCACTGGGGTTTAGGGAAAATAGGCTTTCACCTGTGCATCTTGGCTTGAAGCGAGTAAATCGATTTCTGGCAGGCCCCACCTGTCTACCAGCATCCTGAAGATTCCCTTGTTCAGGCTCCATTCTCCCTCCTGTATATCCTGGCAGTTCGGGAAATCTGCATGAAGGTTGGAGGACCCTTTTAAATGGACGGCTGTCAGGGAGAGATGTTTTTTAGCCCAACAAAATATTCGGCTTGAAATGGCCTTTAGGCTGTCGAACCTCATGCTCCCTTGATGTTTGAGGTGGGCTACTGTAGTCATGTTGTCTGAATATACTCTGACGTGATGTCCGGAGATCAGACTGCTTGCTACCAGAAGAGCTTCCTCCACCGCCTCCAGCTCCCTGAAGTTGGAGGACCTGGCACTTATCTTCTGACTCCAGCATCCCTGGAACGGAGTATGAGATACTATGGCCCCCAGCCTCTCTTGCTGGCATTGGATATAATAGTAACCAGAGGAGATTGAGACCAGCTCACACCTCTGTGAAGGTTTTTGGGGTTCAACCACCAGGCTAGGGAAGCCCTTACATGCCCTGGTCTGCACTCTTTTGTTCAATGAGCTGGGGTTCCCATTCTAGTTCTCGAGAACAGGTGCTTGAAGACCCCTGGAGTGGACCTGAGCCCAGGACACTGATTGAATACAAGCTATCATATACCCTAGGACAGACAAGGCTGCCCGAAGGGTAGAGAACTTCTCTTTCCTGAAATCTGAGATCTTTGCCATAATGACCAGACGATGATCCTCTTGTAGAAAAGACATCTGTTTCCTAGATTCTAGAAGGACCCCCAGAAACCTTCTCATTTTGGAGGGCTGGAGCTGGGATTTCTTTGTGTTTGGGAGCCACCCCAGAGATTCTAGAATCTCCAGAGATTTTGCCATGTGACTCCTGAGAATCTGAGCGGAAGGGCCTATGACTATCATCCAGGTAAGGCACAATGCAAATGCCCTGTCCCCGGATTTATGACACATCTTCTGCCATTATCCTGGAGAAGACCCTTGGTGCCGATAAGATGCCAAAGGGGAGCACGTTGTACTGATAGTGCCTCACTTGCTGGTTCTGCTGCACCACAAACCTCAAATACCTTCTGTGCCGAGGATGAATTTCCACATGAAAGTAAGCATCCTTCAGGTCGATGGTTGCAATGAAGAAATGAGGACCTATCAGGGGAATAGCTGATTTTACCGCTTCCATCTTGAATCTGCGATAGGAAATGCACTGATTGAGATTCTTTAGATTTATGATGATACGTGCCTCTCCTGAAGGTTTTTTTTACCAAGAAGAGTCAAGAATAGTGGCCTCTTCCCCATTCGTCCACTGGTACTGGGGAGATTTTGTTTGATCTTAGTAGATCCTGAAGCCCGGACATCAGGAATGTTTTGGCTCCTTGGGATGGTAGGGAGGTGACTCTCAGACCCTGAGGAGGGGAGGACTCGAATTCTATAAGAAGCCCCTCCTTGATGACATTGAGGACCCAAAAGGCAATTGGAAATTGCCTGCCAATGGTGGAAAAAGTTTGAGAGCCTCCCCCCCACTGGGTCAGAGTCATTGCTTATCCTGTTGGTGCTGTTGTTAGGGAACAAGGATGTTCTTGCCCCTTCCCTTAGTATAACTCCATCTCCCAGTTTTCCCTTTCCTCTTTGTTTGGTGGGGTCTGTGGCTGAGAGGCATGAAAAAAGCGCTTCATGGGGGTGTTTTGCTCAGGAAGAGCCTTCTTCCTATCTGTGGCCTTTTCCAGAATTTCACCAAGAGCAGGCCCAAAGACGTATTCGCCTTTAAAGGGGATGGAGCATAATTTGATTTTAGAGGTGACATCCCCACTCCACATTTTGAGCCAGAGGGCCCTTCTGGCGGAGTTAGACTGAATCAGGTACCTGGCAGCGATACGAATCGATTCCTTAGATGCATTGGCCAGGAAGCCAGTCGCCCTTTGCAGTATAGGCAGAGAGTTCAACAATTCCCCTCTTGATGTACCCTGAGAGATGTGATTTTCCAACTCATCCAGCCATTGGAAGAGGGATCTGGCAACACAAGTGGAAGCTATGTTGGACTTTAGTGCAGATGTGGAGGTTTCCCAGGATTTTTTCAGCAGACTTTCTATCTTTCTATCCATTGGATCCTTAAGCTGTGAAGAATCCTCAAAGGGGAGTACAGTGTTTTTTGCTACTCTCGCCACTTGTATATCCACCTTAGGAACATCCCATTTAGGTGAGTCACCCTCCAAAGGAAACCTATGCTTAAATTCTGAGGAGGAGCTCAGGTGTTTCTCTGGAAGCTCCCATTCTTGAGAAATCATATCCAGGATGTTTTTCTGCACCGGGAAGCCATTCTGTCTCCCTGTATTTAGTCCCCCAAACATTTCATCCTGAACAGACTGGGGGACCGACTTCTCCTCTAACCCAATAGTGCTACGCACTGTGCTCACAAACTCCTACCCTAGGCTAGGACCCACCCACACACAGACTTACTGAGGCTGGGGCAGCGCTGGGCTCTGCAGGAGCAGGGCAGGAAGCATCATTCATACTGAGGGTTCAGTCTTACCTGGAGGTGTCTTCCGGCAGGTTTATATAGAAATAAACCCTGCCCTCAGCGCTAATTGAAGTTTCCCCTCCTCCCTGGGTCCTGAGCAGGCCTCTTCTATCATCGGCGTGCTCTGCACGCTGATCGGCAATCCGGAGGCCGCAGAGGGGCGAAACCGGAAGTTCATGCTTTACACCATGGAACGCAAGGCCCGGAAGTGACATGTGACCTCTGATGATGTCACTTCCGGGTCGCCGAACAGCACGCGCAGGAGGAAAGACCGGAGAGCTCAGAGAGGCCTCTGGCATGGGGATTGCTGGAATGCTTTACCCCCAGCGGGAGTGCAGGTGAGCCAAGAAGGTCCCAGAATCCACCGAACGGGGAGACAGGAGCAGTACGGAGGAGGAAGGCAGAGCCCACAACCAACAATGCCCTGCTACATTATTACAAGGTAAACTGCAGCCGCCGGCCGTGCAACATACCTAATAACCTCTCCATGCCCCATGGGGGACAGGAAAGACACTGGTGAGTAGGAGGTGGGAGGGGCTTTTAACCTCTTGTGCTTCCTTTCCACCATTAGGGTGAGGAGACAACCTCCTATGCTGTCGTGGAATGTGACTAGAGAAAAAGTGAGTTTGTCACGGGGATACTGTGACAGAGGGGGGTCAGACAATTGTAGCATCTGGTGACACACACCTGCGGTAGGTAGAATGGCTTCACCGACTTATTAGCAGTTCTGGCTTTCTTTGCTCTGGCGCTGCATGGGTTAAGCTGCTTAATTGGAATCCTGGAGTTCTCTGTCTTGGGCAGTTTAAGCTGATCTGAGTTTGTTACTCCCAGCAGGCATAAGAACCCTCCTCCTTTCTTCTGATCTTGCCAGTGATAGTTCTTACTGCTTGGTTTGGTGTTGGAGGAGTAATTTGGTTTTGGAGTGGGTGTTTGGAAAGTTGTTCTGGAGCCTGCTGCGTGGAGTTGGTTTGCATGCTTATCCTCATCTTCTCCTATTTTGTTCTCCTACCTATCCCTCCCCTTTGTTACAATCTGTTGTTTGGTGAGTGTATTTGTATGATTGTAGTTTTAATTTATACCTGTCCATCTTCCCTTGTCTGTCTGGTTAGTATTTAACTATACACTTCAGCCCCTCACCTCCCTGGGTGGGGAAGAGAACAGATAAGGGTTAAGTTAAGAGCATACCCTGGTGTGTCCACCTTCCTGGGTAATTCAGGGAAAAGGGACAGACTAATGTTCTCCCTAGTTCGAGGGATCAGGCAGTTTAGACATCGGGGCAGGAGTTAGGAGGGCCATATTGTTGAAACATCTCCAAGCAGAGATTGCAAAACACCTGTATCTCCGGTAAATGCATTTTCACTCTTTAAAATCAGTCTCATGCAAATATTTACACATGAAACTGAATGCAGAGCAGAAGATGAGAGCAGAGGCATGAAGTGCGGCACAGTGATCTGGTCCTGAGCATGACAAGTTTGGATTCATCGGATCTGTTAGCATCAGTAGTACAGAACCGGTGACCCACAGCAAACAGTAAAGGGGAGTGATCGATGAGGGAGAAGGTGTACGTTTTGGCTGAATGATGGTTTGGATGTCAGCCTTTACTACAGGTTACACTGACTCTCCATTAAAGGGGCTGTCCACTTTCACGATTCTCCCAGAACTGTGTAAAATGAATTAAATCCGATGGTACTCCTCTTCCTCGGCTCCTGGTGCTCTGGTCTCTGACTGTCTGCAGTGGTGACGTCAGAACTGCAGCTGATATGTGGAGACCGGAGCAGTGGTGGAGAGTCGGCCCTGGACTCGGGGAAGGTGAGTACCATCTGATCTAATTCAGTTTACACAATGCTTCACGCACGTTTCCCTGCAGAGCAAAGTCTTAAAGGGATCTTCAATGTTATCACCGGATGGTTACTTTTAGAACGGTTGCAGTCCGACCACTGATCAGCGAATAGGGAACTTTTATACCCATTAGAATGGGAATTAGGGGCCACTTTTCCTTTTTTGCCCCGGGGCCATACGTCATCTTATACGCTTCCTGCTGGGCATACGCGGTTGTCCGGCTTCATCACTGTCTGGCACTTGCAGTTCCTCATAAGCTGATGATTACTCACAGGAGAGCGATGCAGCCGGGCACAAGGGATATTCCGCAGGAGCCACATTGCCTTGATTTGCACCAATTTTGTTAAAGTTCAGTGTAAATTTAGCAAATGATGGAATCTGGCGCATTTGTGCATGTAACACTTTGTCTACAGATAATTTTACAGTTTTTGAAAATGATAAATGGATACATTTAAGGACCTTACCCGTCCGGGATCTATAGATCTCCTCACGCTGCGCAGGGAGGTTCTGCAGGTGGAGGAGCGCTATTAAAGGGGTTGTCAGTGAAGGAAACAATAAGAATCCTGAAATGTGGTCACTGCGTCTTCTCTGGTCTCCCGGGGAGGTTTTCTGTGATGAGATTTGCAGCCCCCACTCTGCTCAGTCTGTTTGCAAAGTGCTTCCTGGCCCCTCCGGACTACAACCCCCAGCATCCTTTGTGGTCTGTAATCCCTCCCCCATCATCAGTAAAGGAACTGGACCAATGTCTTATACAGAGTGAATCCTCCCCCATAATCAGATACAATGCACATGTGTCCTCCATTCCCTTCTGCAGAGGTTGTACCCAGCTGCTGACACCGCTGGGACCGGCGACATTGGACTGGATGAAAGCAGCGTCTTGTGTCTTTCCATCCCAGTTTACCCAGCCTGCAGAAGACCAGATCTGCCCAGTTATGCACCGATAAACCCAGAGCTGCCCAATCGTAGAACAGTTATTCGGATTTTTTGTGGCATTTACACAATTATCTATTTCATGTACATAAATAACTCTGTTCTACAGCCAAATTGTGGTGTTACAAACAAATGATTCTTAAATTTGTTGTTTGGCTCTAATTTCACGATCCAGAGGAGGTTGTCATCACTACGGAAACATTGCATCGTTATCATTTCTTTTTCATTATTGCATTGTTAGTAGCTCGTCTGTTACATCATCTATTTAGTCTATTGAGCCTTCAGTCTTCTATCATCTTAGGGCGACCGATCAGAAAACCCCGGCTCAGCTCCGGTGACGTCATCCTAATTACAGCGGCATCACCTGCTGTTAGAAATGCTCTCTGTGTAAGGGTACCGTCACACAGTGCAATTTTGATCGCTACAACGGCACGATTCGTGACGTTCCAGCGATGCATTTACGATATCGCTGTGTCTGACACGCTACTGCGATCCGGATCCCCGCTGAGAATCGTACGTCGTAGCAGATCGTTTGAAACTTTCTTTCGTCGTCTAGTGTCCCGCTGTGGCGGCATGATTGCATTGTGTGACACAGGTTGTATACGATGTGCACACAGTAACCAACGGCTTCTACATCGCAAATACGTCATGAAATTATAGCTCCAGCGCCGTGTATTGCAACGTGTGACTGCAGTATACGACGCTGGAGCGATACTTATACGACGCTGCAACGTCACGAATCGTGCCGTCGTAGCGATGAAAATGGCACTGTGTGACGGTACCCTAAGGTATACAGCTTAGGATTGCTTAGCAAACGGACATGTTTCTATAGTTTTTTCAGATATACCTCATTCTTTCATTAACAAAACGGATACTTTTTGCTCCACTTGCGTAGAAGTCACTTTTGCGTCTAAAAGCTGACTACCATGATAAGGAAAGCCTACAACCTGTAGTTTGGCTGCAGAATAGGAGATTAGGACAAGAGTCGAGCTCCACATGTATGCTGCAATAGACGTGCATCACATCTCACCCAGTGGTTTCATGGGAAGAGGCAATCTAGGACTTTAGAGGTCCCAATGATCTGGAGAGAGCCAACCAATCACACTACTAATTGCTATTTCTGCATGGTGCACCCCATTAGGAAAGGAGTTTTAAGGAAGAAGAAGTGGACTTTACCGTATCCAAACCTTCCATCTGCTATATGCCCAATACCACACACAGAAGAACTGCCGGCTTCAAAAGCACCAACATTTTCAGTCGCGTCAAATGTGGTAGAACAGGGAGCTTGGTGTCATGAAGCATCTTCCTCTCACGACCCTGACATTCTGTCAGCGACCTCAACTGAACCACATCTTATAACACAAAGTCAACTGAACGATCTTGTTAGAGATTTGGATTTGCCCAAGAGTAAGGCTGAGCTCTTAGGTTCCCGGCTACAGCAGTAAGGCTGAGCTCTTAGGTTCCCGGCTACAGCAGTAAGGCTGAGCTCTTAGGTTCCCGGCTACAGCAGTAAGGCTGAGCTCTTAGGTTCCCGGCTACAGCAGTAAGGCTGAGCTCTTAGGTTCCCGGCTACAGCAGTAAGGCTGAGCTCTTAGGTTCCCGACTACAGCAGTAAGGCTGAGCTTTTAGGTTCCCGGCTACAGCAGTAAGGCTGAGCTTTTAGGTTCCCGGCTACAGCAGTAAGGCTGAGCTCTTAGGTTCCCGGCTACAGCAGTAAGGCTGAGCTTTTAGGTTCCCGGCTACAGCAGTAAGGCTGAGCTCTTAGGTTCCTGGCTACAGCAGTAAGGCTGAGCTTTTAGGTTCCCGGCTACAGCAGTAAGGCTGAGCTCTTAGGTTCCCGGCTACAGCAGTAAGGCTGAGCTTTTAGGTTCCCAGCTACAGCAGTAAGGCTGAGCTCTTAGGTTCCCGGCTACAGCAGTAAGGCTGAGCTCTTAGGTTCCCGGCTACAGCAGTAAGGCTGAGCTCTTAGGTTCCCGGCTACAGCAGTAAGGCTGAGCTCTTAGGTTCCCGGCTACAGCAGGAAGGCTGAGCTCTTAGGTTCCTGGCTACAGCACTAAGGCTGAGCTCTTAGGTTCCCGGGCTACTGCAGTGGAATCTCCTAGCGGGCGATGTTTGACTTCTTTGTTCCGAAACCACAAGAAAGATCTTGTCCAATACTTCTTCATGGAGGACGATCTTGTGGCATGCAACAACATCAACAGTTTAATGGAAGCTCTGAAGATAAGTCATAATCCAGAGGAATGAAGGCTCTTTATTGATTCGTCCAAAAACTGTCTTGCTGCATAATCGCAATACGCTACCTTCAATTCCAGTTGGTTATGCCAACCACATGAAAGATGCCTACGACAATATAAAGCAGCTGTTGAGGTACCTGAACTATGACCAACATTTGTGGCCCCTCTGTGGTGATTTAAAGGTGGTTGCCCTTTCACTTGGTCTCCAGGGTGGATACACAAAGGACTGCTGCTTTCAGTGTGAGTGGGATAGTCGTGTAAGAGAATATCACTACAATAAGAGAGCGGCGTCTCTGACATTCACGTCAGCCAGGAAAGAGTAAAAATCTCCTGCATCCAGCACTTGTTGGTAAGGTTTTGTTACCACCATTACATATCAAGTTGGGCCTAATGAAGAACTTGGTAAAGGCACTGGATAAAAATGCAAAAGCATCAAGTACAGGTGCTTCTCACAAAATTAGAATATCATCAAAAAGTTAATTTATTTCATTTGTTTAATACAAAAAGTGAATCTCATATGTTATATAGAGTCATTACAGAGTGATCTATTTCACATGTTTATTTCTGTTAATGTTGATGATTATGGCTTACAGCTAATGAAAACCTAAAAGTCATTATCTTAGTAACAGTAGCGTAGCTACAGGGTCCCGTCACATGTAGGGGCCCACCGAGTCATTGCCACTTTTTGATGAGGCAGAACACGGCACAGGAAGAGAGGAGGGAAATGCCGGCTCTGCAGCTGCTAGCGCAGTGGAGTCTCCCCCTGCAGTGTACGGTGCCGGCTTTACTGACCTGAGGAGCTTCTTCCAGGTTGCAGTTTGGTGCAGGCTCGGATTGGCTCAGGCACGCTGGGTCCTTGTGCCCACCGGGCATCCCTCTCAGACACTTCCTGGTCCTGCCTCACTGACTGCAGACTTGGTAAGTGGCATGTCATGGTCACTGGGGGGTGAATGTGAGAGAGGGGAGTATTGTGAGGGAGGGGCGACAGGGCATTCGGGGCTGAATGTGAGAGGATGGGGCTATGGTGGGGGCTGAGGTGGGTGAGGGGAAGCAGGGCACTGGGGGGTGAATGTGAGAGGATGGGGTATTGTGAGGGAGGGGCGACAGGGCACTGGGGGGATGGGAGAGGATGGGGATATTGTGGGGGCTCAGGTGGGTGAGGGAGGACAGAGCACTGGGGGGGTGAATGTGAGAGGATGGGGTATTGTGAGGGCTGAGTTGGGTGAGGGGTGACAGGGCACTGGGGGGTGAATGTGAGAGGATGGGGATATTGTGGGGGCTCAGGTGGGTGAGGGAGGACAGAGCACTGGGGGGAGAATGTGAGAGGATGGGGTATTGTGAGGGCTGAGTTGGGTGAGGGGTGACAGGGCACTGGGGGGTGAATATGAGAGGATGGGGTATTGTGAGGGCTGAGGTGGGTGAGGGGTGACAGGGCACTGGGGGTGAATGTGAGAGAGGGGGGTATTGTGAGGAAGTGGTGACAGGGCACTGGGGGGAGAATGTGAGAGGATGGGGGTATTGTGGGGTCTGAGGCTGGTGACGGGCAACAGGGCACTGATTATTATACTGCTTTGTTAGGAGGTTATATGCGCTCTATTACATGTAATAGTTGCTGTCTGGGGGGCTGGAGATGGGGAGGTCAGGGCTTTTGATACTTATCAGATGGGTCTTTTATGAGTATTAGTATAACAAGCCCCCATATAGTAACTACGAGCTGCATCACATTGAAAGGGATTCTGCTCCCCCCGGACGTGTATGACCTATTAATATGGGCATACAGGTAATAGAAATGTCACACCTGTCCTACCTGTCTGCCTCATTTTAATGGTGTGGATGCTGAGAAATGTTATACTCTGTCTTTATGCTAATGATTTCTTCCAGGCTCCGAGCGTGCGGTCACTGGGAGAAATCCCTGCCTCCTGCCCTCATTATAATACTACCCTCACTTTCCGATGCACGTCAGTTACAGCCCTGGAATCCTGCACCTGCACTCCCTCAGAGATACATACCTCATCCTCCCTTCTGTGGACACAGCATTCAGGCATCTTCTGCGCAGGCGCCGGTGATCTCCGATCCAGTGACCTCCGGTGTGCGCGCCAATAATGTGTTCTCCACACTTCCTCCCTGCATAGTCACCGCCATGTACACATGGTTCCTAGCAATGACTATGCAGGGAGGAAGTGGGGAGAGCATCTTATTGGCGCACACACCGGAAGTCACAGTGACTCGCCTACGCAGAGTGTTATGATCCCAGTGGCAGAGGATCTCTGATATTCCGGCAAGATAGCAAAAATATAAATACTGCTCTAGGGAGGTGGAGCTGGGCTAACCGCATACCTGATCCTGACACAAACAACTAAAAGTAGCCGGTGAACGTGCCTACGTTGGTTCTAGACGTCTCGAGCCAGCCGGAGAACTGACTACCCCTAGAGGGAAAAAATAAGACCTCGCTTGCCTCCAGAGAAATTGAACCCCAAAGATATAGAAAGCCCCCAACAAATAATAACGGTGAGGCAAGAGGAAAACACAAACGTAGAGATGAACTAGATTCAGCAAAGTGAGGCCCAATAGTCTAGATAGCAGAAAATAGATAGTGGACTATGCGGTTAGCAGAAAACCCTACAAAACACCCACGCTGAACATTCAAGAACCCCCACACCGACTGACGGTGTGGAGGGAGAATATCAGCCCCCTAGAGCTTCCAGCGAGTCAAAAATCAAATGTAAAGCAAGCTGGACAAAAACACTGAATAATGCAAACGATCCAAATTGTACAAAACAGACTTAGCTTTTCTTGCATGAGGCAGACTGAAAGGAATCCGGAGGAGACCAAATAGGTCTGGATACAACGATGCCAGGCAAGAGACTGAGTCCAGAGGAGGCTCAAATAGGAAACACCCGCTGCTTAACGACACAGCTGGAGCTCAGGCCTGCAACAAGACATACCTAACACAATACCGTTAGTGACCACCAGAGGGAGCCCAGAAACACAGTTCACAACAGTACCCCCCCCTTGAGGAGGGGTCACCGAACCCTCACCAAGACCCCCAGGGCGATCAGGATGAGCAGCGTGAAAGGCATGAACCAAATCAGCCGCATGAACATCAGAGGCGACAACCCAGGAATTATCCTCCTGACCATAGCCTTTCCACTTAACTAAATACTGGAGTTTCAGTCTAGAGATACGAGAATCCAGAATCTTCTCCACCACGTACTCCAACTCGCCCTCAACCAAAACCGGGGCAGGAGGCTCAACAGCAGGAACCATAGGCACCACGTACCGCCGCAACAAGGACCTATGGAACACATTATGAATAGCAAAAGACGCTGGAAGGTCCAAGCGAAAAGACACCGGGTTAACGATTTCCAAAATCTTATAAGGACCGATAAAGCGAGGCTTGAACTTAGGAGAGGAGACTTTCAAAGGAACATGCCGAGAAGACAACCAAACCAAATCCCCAACACGAAGTCGGGGACCCACACCGCGGCGGCGGTTGGCAAACCGCTGGGCCCTGTCTTGTGACAATTTCAAATTGTCCACCACATGGTTCCAAATCCGCTGCAACCTATCCACCACAGAATCAACCCCAGGACAGTCAGAAGGTTCAACCTGACCTGAGGAGAAACGAGGATGAAAACCAGAGTTGCAGAAAAAGGGTGAAACCAAGGTGGCAGAACTAGCCCGATTATTAAGGGCAAACTCGGCCAGTGGCAAAAAGGTAACCCAGTCGTCCTGATCAGCAGAAACAAAACATCTCAAATAAGTCTCTAACGTCTGATTAGTTCGCTCGGTCTGGCCATTAGTCTGAGGATGAAAAGCCGACGAAAAAGACAAATCAAAACCCATCTTAGCACAAAAGGATCGCCAGAATCTGGACACAAACTGGGATCCTCTGTCAGATACAATATTCTCAGGGATGCCATGCAAACGAACCACATTCTGAAAGAACAAAGGAACCAAATCAGAGGAGGAAGGCAACTTAGGCAAGGGCACCAAATGGACCATTTTAGAAAAACGATCGCACACCACCCAGATGACAGACATCTTCCGAGACACCGGAAGATCCGAAATGAAATCCATGGAAATGTGCGTCCAAGGCCTCTTCGGGATAGGCAAGGGCAAAAGCAACCCGCTGGCACGAGAACAGCAAGGCTTAGCCCGAGCACAAATCCCACAGGACTGCACAAAAGAACGCACATCCCGTGACAAGGAAGGCCACCAAAAGGACCTGGCCACCAAATCTCTGGTACCGAAAATCCCAGGATGTCCCGCCAACACCGAAGAATGAACCTCAGAAATAACTCTGTTGGTCCATCCATCAGGGACAAACAATCTCTCTGGTGGACAACGATCAGGCCTATCAGCCTGAAATTTTTGCAGCCCACGTCGCAAATCTGGGGAAATGGCAGACAAAATTACTCCCTCTCTGAGAATACCAGCCGGCTCAGAGACTCCCGGAGAATCAGGCACAAAACTCCTAGAAAGTGCATCAGCCTTCACGTTCTTCGAACCAGGCAGGTACGAGACCACAAAGTCAAAACGGGAGAAAAACAACGACCAACGGGCCTGTCTAGGATTCAGGCGCTTGGCAGACTCGAGGTAAATCAGATTTTTATGATCAGTCAAGACCACCACACGATGTCTAGCTCCCTCGAGCCAATGTCGCCACTCCTCAAATGCCCACTTCATGGCCAACAACTCCCGATTACCAACATCGTAGTTCCGCTCAGCAGGCGAAAATTTCCTTGAAAAGAAGGCGCATGGCTTCATCACGGAGCCATCAGAACTTTTTTGCGACAAAACAGCCCCTGCACCAATTTCAGAAGCATCAACTTCAACCTGGAAGGGAAGAGAGACATCCGGCTGGCACAAGACTGGCGCTGAAGTAAACCGACGCTTCAGCTCCCGAAAGGCCTCCACGGCCGCAGGAGACCAATTCGCAACATCAGAACCCTTCTTGGTCATATCCGTCAAAGGTTTAACCACGCTGGAGAAATTAGCGATAAAACGACGGTAAAAATTAGCAAAACCCAAGAACTTCTGCAGGCTCTTAACAGACGTGGGCTGAGTCCAGTCATGAATGGCACGGACCTTAACTGGGTCCATCTCCACAGTAGAAGGGGAAAAAATAAAGCCCAAAAAAGAAACCTTCTGTACCCCAAAGATACATTTTGAGCCCTTCACAAATAGAGCATTCTCCCACAAAACCTGAAACACCATCCTGACCTGGTTCACATGGGACTCCCAATCATCAGAAAAAAACAAAATATCATCCAGATAAATAATCATAAATTTATCCAGATATTTCCGGAAGATGTCGTGCATGAAGGACTGAAACACAGAAGGAGCATTAGATAATCCGAAAGGCATCACCAGGTACTCAAAATGACCCTCAGGCGTATTAAATGCCGTTTTCCATTCATCTCCCTTCTTTATGCGCACAAGGTTATACGCACCACGAAGATCTATCTTGGTGAACCAACTGGATCCCTTAATCCGAGCAAACAAATCAGACAACAATGGCAAAGGATACTGAAATTTAACAGTGATCTTATTCAGAAGACGATAATCAATACAAGGTCTCAGAGACCCGTCTTTCTTGCCCACAAAAAAGAATCCTGCACCAAGAGGGGACGAGGATGGGCGAATATGTCCCTTCTCCAAAGACTCCTTTATATAACTCCGCATCGCGGCATGCTCTGGCACAGATAAATTAAAGAGTCGTCCCTTAGGAAACTTACTACCAGGAATCAAATCTATAGCACAATCACAGTCCCTATGAGGAGGAAGGGCACTGGACCTGGCCTCATCAAATACATCCTGAAAGTCTGACAAAAACTCAGGGATCTCAGAAGGAGTAGAAGAAGCAATAGACACCAATGGAGAATCGCCATGAATCCCCTGACACCCCCAACTAGACACAGTCATAGCTTTCCAATCTAAAACTGGATTATGGGCCTGTAACCATGGCAGACCCAAAACAACAACATCATGCATTTTATGCAGTACCAAAAAACGAATCACCTCCTGATGTACAGGAGTCATGCACATGGTCACCTGCATCCAATACTGAGGTTTATTCTCTGCCAATGGCGTAGAATCAATTCCTCTAAGAGGAATAGGATTTTCCAAAGGCTCCAGGACAAAACCGCAGCGCTTGGCAAACGACAGATCCATCAGACTTAAAGCAGCACCAGAATCCACAAAAGCCATAACTGAGTAAGAAGATAATGAACAAATTAAAGTCACAGACAAAATAAACTTAGGCTGAAAAGTACCAATGGCGACAGGATTAACTTTTTTCTTTAAACGTTTAGAGCATGCTGAAATAACATGTGTTGAATCACCACAGTAGAAACACAACCCATTTTGACGTCTATGATTTTGTCGCTCGGCTCTGGTCAGAATTCTGTCACATTGCATAGAATCAGGTGACCGTTCAGACAGCACCGCCAAAGGATTATCAGATTTGTGCTCCCGCAAACGTCGATCAATTTGAATAGCCAGCGCCATGGAATCATTCAGACTTGTAGGAATGGAGAAACCCACCATCACATCTTTAATGGCTTCAGAAAGACCATTTCTGAAATTTGCGGCCAGTGCACACTCATTCCATTGAGTAAGCACGGACCATTTCCGAAATTTCTGACAATACACCTCAGCTTCGTCCTGACCCTGAGAGATAACCAGCAACATTTTTTCAGCCTGATTTTCAAGATTAGGCTCCTCATAAAGCAAGCCAAGTGCCAGAAAAAACGCATCAACATTCACCAATGCAGGATCTCCTGGCGCCAGAGAGAAGGCCCAATCCTGAGGGTCGCCGCGCAAGAAGGAAATAACAATCTTAACTTGCTGAGCGGAATCACCAGAGGAACGAGGTTTCAGAGACAGAAACAATTTACAATTATTCCTAAAATTCAGGAATTTAGATCTATCTCCAAAAAACGGCTCAGGAATAGGTATTTTTGGTTCAGACATAGGGCTATGGATAACAAAATCCTGAATGCTTTGCACCCTAGCAGCAAGCTGATCCACACTAGAAGTCAGAGTCTGGACATTCATGTCTGCAGCAGAGTTTCAGCCACTCAGAGAAAAAGGGGATGGAAGAAGCTAGGCAAACTGCAGCAAAAAAAAACAAAAAAAAAAACCCAGAACTTCTTTTTAATCCCGCTTCTGCGATGCATTAAACATTTTCATTTGGCCTGGCATTCTGTTATGATCCCAATGGCAGAGGATCTCTGATATTCTGGCAAGATAGCAAAAATGTAAATACTGCTCTAGGGAGGTGGAAACTGGGCTAACCGCATACCTGATCCTGACACAAACAACTAAAAGTAGCCGGTGAACGTGCCTACGTTGGTTCTAGACGTCTCGAGCCAGCCGGAGAACTGACTACCCCTAGAGGGAAAAAATAAGACCTCGCTTGCCTCCAGAGAAATTGAACCCCAAAGATATAGAAAGCCCCCAACAAATAATAACGGTGAGGCAAGAGGAAAACACAAACGTAGAGATGAACTAGATTCAGCAAAGTGAGGCCCAATAGTCTAGATAGCAGAAAATAGATAGTGGACTATGCGTTTAGCAGAAAACCCTACAAAACATCCACGCTGAACATTCAAGAACCCCCACACCGACTGACGGTGTGGAGGGAGAATATCAGCCCCCTAGAGCTTCCAGCGAGTCAAAAATCAAATGTAAAGCAAGCTGGACAAAAACACTGAATCATGCAAACGATCCAAATTGTACAAAACAGACTTAGCTTTTCTTGCATGAGGCAGACTGAAAGGAATCCGGAGGAGACCAAATAGGTCTGGATACAACGATTCCAGGAAAGAGACTGAGTCCAGAGGAGACTCAAATAGGAAACACCCGCTGCTTAACGACACAGCTGGAGCTCAGGCCTGCAACAAGACATGCCTAACACAATACCGTTAGTGACCACCAGAGGGAGCCCAGAAACACAGTTCACAACAGCAGAGGATCCCTGAATGAGGGAGGTACAGATTGTGGTGACTCACAGGGCACAGGATTCCAGCACCATAACTGACACACATGGGAGGGGGTAGTATTACAATGAGGACAGGAGACTGGGATTTCTTACAGCACCGCCCACCCCAGAGCCTGGAAGAAATCATTAGCATAAGGAAAGAATATAACATTTCTCAGCAAAAAGACCGTTAATATGAGGCAGACAGGTAGGACCAGTGTGACATTTCTATCACCTGTATGCCCATATTAACAGGTCATATATGTCTCGGAGGGTGATAGATTTACTTTAAAGCACCACTCCAGCATTTTTTTTTATTTCACTGCTGCAGTGGTGCCTTAAAATCCAAGACCTCTACCGACTGCCTGACACTCACCTTCCGGCATTTTCATCTGTTTTTGCCTCCGTTCGGCTTCGTCTCCTGCAGTTTGTGACCTGTCCGAGGCTCCAGTGTTTCATGGAGCGGCGCAGAGGTCACTAATCAGTGTGAGTCTATGAGAGCGTCGTTCTGGCCTCTTTCTCACCTCGTTCTCGCGTTGTTCTGGCTCTCATAGTCTTACATTGAGCGTTTGTGACGTAGCTTCCAACGTCTGGCCAGTCAGAAGCTGTGCTCACAAGTTTAAGCTGTGGGACTGGAGCGGTGCCAAAAAATGGTGAATATGCTGGAGGATGAGTATATGACTGGGGCAGGGGGCTTGCGTTTAATGCACCACTCCAGCAGTGAAAAAACCCTGCTGGAGTGGTGCTTTAATAATAAACAATTTATTATTATAGAGTTAATATATACATAGAGTCACTTTATGTGCCAAATCATGGCAGGGAGCGCCTGCTGCATGAGCCCCCAATATCACTGGCGTCATCAGGTGGTCATGGTCCCCATGTTTGCTATGTGCCTGTGTTCACTAGAAAGGTTTGGTTTCCCTCAATAGAAGAGCGTTGAGAGAAGCCGAAAGAGTCGTCACACGACTGTCTGCTGACATCAGCGATGCTGGGGCCATTGTTACTGGACATGGGGGGACTCACATTACTACATGCTAAGTGGGCACTTAAGCATTATTGTTATGGGGGCACTCAGAGTATTGTCACCATCAAGGTTTCATTTGGGGTATTATTACATTTTAGGGACAAAATGTGGAGGGCACTAGCACAGGGCATTAATGTTTACTAGGGGGAAAGTTTTACTATCTAGAGAGCACAAAGCTGGCATTTTTACTATGTAAAGGGCACAGTGGTGGCAGTTTTATGTGGGGTGGTAAGAGGAGCCGTTATTGTACCACACAGCAGGACACATACGGCAGCAGCGGCTCAGTATTGGGGTATCAGGGGCAGTAATAGGGACACATACGGCAGTAGAGGCTCAGTATTGGGGTATCAGTAGCAGTAATAAGGACACATACGGCAGCAGCGGCTCAGTATTGGGGTATCAGGTGCAGTAATAGGGACACATACGGCAGCAGTGGCTCAGTATTGGGGTATCAGGGGCAGTAATAGGGTCACATACGGCAGCAGTGGCTCAGTATTGGGGTATCAGGTGCAGTAATAGGGACACATACGGCAGCAGCGGCTCAGTATTGGGGTATCAGGGGCAGTAATAAGGACACATACGGCAGCAGCGGCTCAGTATTGGGGTATCAGGTGCAGTAATAGGGACACATACGGCAGCAGCGGCTCAGTATTGGGGTATCAGGGGCAGTAATAGGGTCAAATACGGCAGCAGTGGCTCAGTATTGGGGTATCAGGGGCAGTAATAGGGACACATACGGCAGCAGCGGCTCAGTATTGGGGTATCAGGTGCAGTAATAGGGACACATACGGCAGCAGCGGCTCAGTATTGGGGTATCAGGGGCAGTAATAGGGACACATACGGCAGCAGCAGCTCAGTATTGGGGTATCAGGGGCAGTAATAGGGACACATACGGCAGCAGCGGCTCAGTATTGGGGTATCAGGGGCAGTAATAGGGACACATACGGCAGCAACGGCTCAGTATTGGGGTATCAGGTGCAGTTATAGGGACACATACGGCAGCAGCGGCTCAGTATTGGGGTATCAGGTGCAGTAATAGGGACACATACGGCAGCAGAGGCTCAGTATTGGGGTATCGGGGGCAGTAATAGGGACACATACGGCAGCAGCGGCTCAGTATTGGGGTATCAGGTGCAGTAATAGGGACACATACGGCAGCAGCGGCTCAGTATTGGGGTATCAGGGGCAGTAATAGGGACACATACGGCAGCAGCAGCTCAGTATTGGGGTATCAGGGGCAGTAATAGGGACACATACGGCAGCAGCGGCTCAGTATTGGGGTATCAGGGGCAGTAATAGGGACACATACGGCAGCAGCGGCTCAGTATTGGGGTATCAGGGGCAGTAATAGGGACACATACAACAGCAGCGGCTCAGTATTGGGGTATCAGGTTCAGTAATAGGGACACATACGGCAGCAGTGGCTCAGTATTGGGGTATCAGGGGCAGTAATAGGGACACATACGGCAGCAGTGGCTCAGTATTGGGGTATCAGGTGCAGTAATAGGGACACATATGGCAGCAGCGGCTCAGTATTGGGGTATCAGGTGCAGTAATAGGGACACATACGGCAGCAGCGGCTCAGTATTGGGGTATCAGGGGCAGTAATATGGAGACATATGGCAGCAGCGGTTCAGTATTGGGGTATCAGGTGCAGTAATAGGGACACATACGGCAGCAGTGGCTCAGCATTGGGGTATGAGGTGCAGTAATAGGGACACATACGGCAGCAGCGGCTCAGTATTGGGGTATCAGGTGCAGTAATAGGGACACATACGGCAGCAGCGGCTCAGTATTGGGGTATCAGGTGCAGTAATAGGGACACATACAGCAGCAGAGGCTCAGTATTGGGGTATCAGGGGCAGTATTAGGGACACATACGGCAGCAGCGGTTCAGTATTGGGGTATCAGGTGCAGTAATAGGGACACATACGGCAGCAGCGGCTCAGTATTGGGGTATCAGGGGCAGTAATAGGGACACATATGGCAGCAGTGGCTCAGTATTGGGGTATCAGGGGCAGTAATAAGGACACATACGGCAGCAGCGGCTCAGTATTGGGGTATCAGGTGCAGTAATAGGGACACATACGGCAGCAGTGGCTCAGTATTGGGGTATCAGGTGCAGTAATAGGGACACATACGGCAGCAGCGGCTCAGTATTGGGGTATCAGGGGCAGTAATAGGGACACATACGGCAGCAGCGGCTCAGTATTGGGGTATCAGGTGTAGTAATAGGGACACATACGGCAGCAGAGGCTCAGTATTGGGGTATCAGGGGCAGTAATAGGGACACATACGGCAGCAGCGGCTCAGTATTGGGGTATCAGGTGCAGCAATAGGGACACATATGGCAGCAGCGGCTCAGTATTGGGGTATCAGGTGCAGTAATAGGGACACATACGGCAGCAGCGGCTCAGTATTGGGGTATCAGGTGCAGTAATAGGGACACATACGGCAGCAGCGGCTCAGTATTGGGGTGTTAGGTACAGTAATAGGGACACATATGGCAGCAGCGGCTCAGTATTGGGGTAGCAGGTGCAGTAATAGGGACACATACGGCAGCAGCACTCAGTATTGGGGTATCAGGTGCAGTAATAGGGTCACATACGGCAGCAGCGGCTCAGTATTGGGGTACCAGGTGCAGTAATAGGGACACATACGGCAGCAGCGGCTCAGTATTGGGGTATCAGGGGCAGTAATAGGGACACATACGGCAGCAGCGGCTCAGTATTGGGGTATCAGGTGCAGCAATAGGGACACATACGGCAGCAGTGGCTCAGTATTGGGGTATCAGGTGCAGTAATAGGGTCACATATGGCAGCAGCGGCTCAGTATTGGGGTATCAGGGGCAGTAATAGGGACACATACGGCAGCAGCGGCTCAGTATTGGGGTACCAGGTGCAGTAATAGGGACACATACGGCAGTAGAGGCTCAGTATTGGGCTATCAGGGGCAGTAATAGGGACACATACGGCAGCAGCGGCTCAGTATTGGGGTATCAGGTGCAGTAATAGGGTCACATACGGCAGCAGAGGCTCAGTATTGGGGTATCAGGTGCAGTAATAGGGTCACATACGGCAGCAGCGGCTCAGTATTGGGGTATCAGGTGCAGTAATAGGGACACATACGGCAGCAGAGGCTCAGTATTGGGGTATCAGGGGCAGTAATAGGGAAACATACGGCAGCAGCGGCTCAGTATTGGGGTATCAGGTGCAGTAATAGGGACAAATATGGCAGCAGCGGCTCAGTATTGGGGTATCAGGGGCAGTAATAGGGACACATACGGCAGCAGCGGCTCAGTATTGGGGTATCAGGTGCAGTAATAGGGACACATACGGCAGCAGTGGCTCAGTATTGGGGTATCAGGTGCAGTAATAGGGACACATACGGCAGCAGCGGCTCAGTATTGGGGTATCAGGTGCAGTAATAGGGTCACATACGGCAGCAGCGGCTCAGTATTGGGGTATCAGGTGCAGTAATTGGGACACATACGGCAGCAGAGGCTCAGTATTGGGGTATCAGGTGCAGTAATAGGGACACATACGGCAGCAGAGGCTCAGTATTGGGCTATCAGGGGCAGTAATAGGGTCACATACGGCAGCAGCGGCTCAGTATTGGGGTATCAGGTGCAGTAATTGGGACACATACGGCAGCAGAGGCTCAGTATTGGGGTATCAGGTGCAGTAATAGGGTCACATACGGCAGCAGAGGCTCAGTATTGGGGTATCAGGGGCAGTAATAGGGACACATACGGCAGCAGAGGCTCAGTATTGGGGTATCAGGAGCAGTAATAGGGACACATACGGCAGCAGCGGCTCAGTATTGGGGTATCAGGGGCAGTAATAGGGTCACATACGGCAGCAGCGACTCAGTATTGGGGTATCAGGTGTAGTAATAAGGACACATACGGCAGCAGCGGCTCAGTATTGGGGTATCAGGGGCAGTAATAGGGACACATACGGCAGCAGCGGCTCAGTATTGGGGTATCAGGTGCAGTAATAGGGACACATAAGGCAGCAGCGGCTCAGTATTGGGGTATCAGGTGCAGTAATAAGGACACATACGGCAGCAGCGGCTCAGTATTGGGGTATCAGGGGCAGTAATAGGGACACATACGGCAGCAGGGGCTCAGTATTGGGGTATCAGGTGCAGTAATAGGGACACATACGGCAGCAGGGGCTCAGTATTGGGGTATCAGGTGCAGTAATAGGGACACATACGGCAGCAGCGGCTCAGTATTGGGGTATCAGGTGCAGTAATAGGGACACATACGGCAGCAGCGGCTCAGTATTGGGGTATCAGGTGCAGTAATAGGGACACATACGGCAGCAGGGGCTCAGTATTGGGGTATCAGGGGCAGTAATAGGGACACATACGGCAGCAGGGGCTCAGTATTGGGGTATCAGGTGCAGTAATAGGGACACATACGGCAGCAGGGGCTCAGTATTGGGGTATCAGGTGCAGTAATAGGGACACATACGGCAGCAGCGGCTCAGTATTGGGGTATCAGGTGCAGTAATAAGGACACATACGGCAGCAGCGGCTCAGTATTGGGGTATCAGGGGCAGTAATAGGGACACATACGGCAGCAGGGGCTCAGTATTGGGGTATCAGGTGCAGTAATAGGGACACATACGGCAGCAGGGGCTCAGTATTGGGGTATCAGGTGCAGTAATAGGGACACATACGGCAGCAGCGGCTCAGTATTGGGGTATCAGGTGCAGTAATAGGGACACATACGGCAGCAGCGGCTCAGTATTGGGGTATCAGGTGCAGTAATAGGGACACATACGGCAGCAGGGGCTCAGTATTGGGGTATCAGGGGCAGTAATAGGGACACATACGGCAGCAGGGGCTCAGTATTGGGGTATCAGGTGCAGTAATAGGGACACATACGGCAGCAGCGGCTCAGTATTGGGGTATCAGGTGCAGTAATAGGGTCACATACGGCAGCAGAGGCTCAGTATTGGGGTATCAGGTGCAGTAATAGGGTCACATACGGCAGCAGAGGCTCAGTATTGGGGTATCAGGGGCAGTAATAGGGACACATACGGCAGCAGCGGCTCAGTATTGGGGTATCAGGGGCAGTAATAGGGACACATACGGCAGTAGAGGCTCAGTATTGGGCTATCAGGGGCAGTAATAGGGACACATACGGCAGCAGCGGCTCAGTATTGGGGTATCAGGGGCAGTAATAGGGACACATACGGCAGCAGCGGCTTAGTATTGGGGTATCAGGGGCAGTAATAAGGACACATACGGCAGCAGCGGCTCAATATTGGGGTATCAGGTGCAGTAATAAGGACACATACGGCAGCAGAGGCTCAGTATTGGGGTATCAGGGGCAGTAATAGGGACACATACAGCAGCAGAGGCTCAGTATTGGGGTATCAGGGGCAGTAATAGGGACACATACGGCAGCAGCGGCTCAGTATTGGGGTATCAGGTGCAGTAATAAGGACACATACGGCAGTAGAGGCTCAGTATTGGGGTATGAGGTGCAGTAATAGGGACACATACGGCAGCAGCGGCTCAGTATTGGGGTATCGGGCAGTAATAGGGTCACATACGGCAGCAGCGGCTCAGTATTGGGGTATCAGGGGCAGTAATAGGGACACATACGGCAGCAGCGGCTCAGTATTGGGGTATCAGGGGCAGTAATAGGGACACATACGGCAGCAGCGGCTCAGTATTGGGGTATCAGGGGCAGTAATAGGGACACATACGGCAGCATCGGCTCAGTATTGGGGTATCAGGTGCAGTAATAGGGACACATACGGCAGCAGCGGCTCAGTATCGGGGTATCAGGTGCAGTAATAGGGACACATACGGCAGCATCGGCTCAGTATTGGGGTATCAGGTGCAGTAATAGGGACACATACGGCAGCAGTGGCTCAGTATTGGGGTATCAGGTGCAGTAATAAGGACACATACGGCAGCAGCGGCTCAGTATCAGGGTATCAGGTGCAGTAATAGGGACACATATGGCAGCAGCGGCTCAGTATTGGGGTATCAGGTACAGTAATAGGGACACATATGGCAGCAGCGGCTCAGTATTGGGGTATCAGGTGCAGTAATAGGGACACATACGGCAGCAGAGGCTCAGTATTGGGGAATCAGGTGCAGTAATAGGGACACATACGGCAGTAGAGGCTCAGTATTGGGGTATCAGGGGCAGTAATAGGGTCACATATGGCAGCAGCGGCTCAGTATTGGGGTATCAGGGGCAGTAATAGGGACACATACGGCAGCAGCGGCTCAGTATTGGGGTATCAGGTGCAGTAATAGGGTTACATACCTCAGCAGAGGCTCAGTATTGGGGTATCAGGGGCAGTAATAGGGACACATACGGCAGCAGCGGCTCAGTATTGGGGTATCAGGTGCAGTAATAGGGACACATACGGCAGCAGGGGCTCAGTATTGAGGTATCAGGGGCAGTAATAGGGACACATACGGCAGCAGAGGCTCAGTATTGGGGTATCAGGTGCAGTAATAGGGACACATACGGCAGCAGCGGCTCAGTATTGGGGTATCAGGCTGTAATAGGGACACATACGGCAGCAGCGGCTCAGTATTGGGGTATCAGGGGCAGTAATAGGGACACATACAGCAGCAGCAGCTCAGTATTGGGGTATCAGGTGCAGTAATATGGACACATACGGCAGCAGCGGCTCAGTATTGGGGTATCAGGCTGTAATAGGGACACATACGGCAGCAGCGGCTCAGTATTGGGGTATCAGGGGCAGTAATAGGGACACATACAGCAGCAGAGGCTCAGTATTGGGGTATCAGGGGCAGTAATAGGGACACATACGGCAGCAGTGGCTCAGTATTGGGGTATCAGGGGCAGTAATAGGGACACATACGGCAGCAGCGGCTCAGTATTGGGGTATCAGGGGCAGTAATATGGAGACATACGGCAGCAGCGGTTCAGTATTGGGGTATCAGGTGCAGTAATAGGGACACATACGGCAGCAGTGGCTCAGTATTGGGGTATCAGGTGCAGTAATAGGGACACATACGGCAGCAGAGGCTCAGTATTGGGGTATCAGGGGCAGTAATAGGGACACATACGGCAGCAGTGGCTCAGTATTGGGGTATCAGGGGCAGTAATATGGAGACATACGGCAGCAGTGGCTCAGAATTGGGGTATCAGGTGCAGTAATAGGGACACATACGGCAGCAGTGGCTCAGTATTGGGGTATCGGGGGCAGTATTAGGGACACATACGGCAGCAGCGGTTCAGTATTGGGGTATCAGGTGCAGTAATAGGGACACATACGGCAGCAGCGGCTCAGTATTGGGGTATCAGGGGCAGTAATAGGGACACATATGGCAGCAGTGGCTCAGTATTGGGGTATCAGGGGCAGTAATATGGACACATACGGCAGCAGCGGCTCAGTATTGGGGTATCAGGTGTAGTAATAGGGACACATACGGCAGCAGAGGCTCAGTATTGGGGTATCAGGGGCAGTAATAGGGACACATACGGCAGCAGCGGCTCAGTATTGGGGTATCAGGTGCAGCAATAGGGACACATATGGCAGCAGCGGCTCAGTATTGGGGTATCAGGTGCAGTAATAGGGACACATACGGCAGCAGCGGCTCAGTATTGGGGTATCAGGTGCAGTAATAGGGACACATACGGCAGCAGCGGCTCAGTATTGGGGTATCAGGGGCAGTAATAGGGACACATACGGCAGCAGAGGCTCAGTATTGGGGTATCAGGGGCAGTAATAGGGACACATACGGCAGCAGAGGCTCAGTATTGGGGTATCAGGGGCAGTAATAGGGACACATACGGCAGCAGTGGCTCACTATTGGGGTATCAGGGGCAGTAATAGTGACACATAAGGCAGCAGCGGCTCAGTATTGGGGTATCAGGGGCAGTAATAGGGACACATACGGCAGCAGCGGCTCAGTATTGGGGTATCAGGGGCAGTAATAGTGACACATAAGGCAGCAGTGGCTCAGTATTGGGGTATCAGGTGCAGTAATAGGGACACATACGGCAGCAGTGGCTCAGTATTGGGCTATCAGGTGCAGTAATAGGGACACATACGACAGCAGCGGCTCAGTATTGGGGTATCAGGGGCAGTAATAGGGACACATACGGCAGCAGCGGCTCAGTATCGGGGTATCAGGTGCAGTAATAGGGACACATACGGCAGCAGCGGCTCAGTATTGGGGTATCAGGGGCAGTAATAGGGACACATACGGCAGCAGCGGCTCAGTATTGGGGTATCCGGTGCAGTAATAGGGACACATACGGCAGCAGCGGTTCAGTATTGGGGTATCAGGTGCAGTAATAGGGACACATACGGCAGCAGCGGCTCAGTATTGGGGTATCAGGTGCAGTAATAGGGACACATAAGGCAGCAGCGGCTCAGTATTGGGGTATCAGGGGCAGTAATAGTGACACATAAGGCAGCAGTGGCTCAGTATTGGGGTATCAGGTGCAGTAATAGGGACACATACGGCAGCAGTGGCTCAGTATTGGGCTATCAGGTGCAGTAATAGGGACACATACGACAGCAGCGGCTCAGTATTGGGGTATCAGGTGCAGTAATAGGGTCACATACGGCAGCAGCGGCTCAGTATTGGGGTATCAGGGGCAGTAATAGGGACACATACGGCAGCAGCGGCTCAGTATTGGGGTATCAGGTGCAGTAATAAGGACACATACGGCAGCAGCGGCTCAGTATTGGGGTATCAGGGGCAGTAATACTAATAGGGACACATACAGCAGCAGCGGCTCAGTATTGGGGTATCAGGGGCAGTAATAGGGACACATACGGCAGTAGAGGCTCAGTATTGGGGTATCAGGGGCAGTAATAGGGACACATACGGCAGTAGAGGCTCAGTATTGAGGTATCAGGCAGTAATAGGGACACATACGACAGCAGCGGCTCAGTATTGGGGTATCAGGTGCAGTAATAGGGACACATACGGCAGCAGCGTCTCAGTATTGGGGTATCAGGGGCAGTAATACTAATAGGGACACATACAGCAGCAGCGGCTCAGTATTGGGGTATCAGGGGCAGTAATAGGGACACATACGGCAGTAGAGGCTCAGTATTGGGGTATCAGGTGCAGTAATAGGGACACATACGGCAGCAGCGGCTCAGTATTGGGGTATCAGGGGCAGTAATAGGGACACATACGGCAGTAGAGGCTCAGTATTGGGGTATCAGGTGCAGTAATAGGGACACATACGGCAGCAGCGGCTCAGTATTGGGGTATCAGGTGCAGTAATAGGGACACATACGGCAGCAGCGGCTCAGTATTGGGGTATCAGGTGCAGTAATAGGGACACATACGGCAGTAGAGGCTCAGTATTGGGCTATCAGGGGCAGTAATAGGGACACATACGGCAGCAGCGGCTCAGTATTGGGGTATCAGGTGCAGTAATAGGGACACATACGGCAGCAGCGGCTCAGTATTGGGGTATCAGGTGCAGTAATAGGGTCACATACGGCAGCAGCGGCTCAGTATTGGGGTATCACGTGCAGTAATAGGGACACATATGGCAGCAGCGGCTCAGTATTGGGGTATCAGGGGCAGTAATAGGGACACATACGGCAGCAGCGGCTCAGTATTGGGGTATCAGGGGCAGTAATAGGGACACATATGGCAGCAGCGGCTCAGTATTGGGGTATCAGGTGCAGTAATAGGGACACATATGGCGGCAGCGGCTCAGTATTGGGGTATCAGGGGCAGTAATAGGGACACATATGGCAGCAGTGGCTCAGTATTGGGGTGTTAGGTACAGTAATAGGGACACATATGGCAGCAGCGGCTCAGTATTGGGGTAGCAGGTGCAGTAATAGGGACACATACGGCAGCAGCGGCTCAGTATTGGGGTATCAGGGGCAGTAATAGGGACACATACGGCAGCAGCACTCAGTATTGGGGTATCAGGTGCAGTAATAGGGTCACATACGGCAGCAGCGGCTCAGTATTGGGGTACCAGGTGCAGTAATAGGGACACATACGGCAGCAGCGGCTCAGTATTGGGGTATCAGGGGCAGTAATAGGGACACATACGGCAGCAGCGGCTCAGTATTGGGGTATCAGGTGCAGCAATAGGGACACATACGGCAGCAGTGGCTCAGTATTGGGGTATCAGGTGCAGTAATAGGGTCACATATGGCAGCAGCGGCTCAGTATTGGGGTATCAGGGGCAGTAATAGGGACACATACGGCAGCAGCGGCTCAGTATTGGGGTACCAGGTGCAGTAATAGGGACACATACGGCAGTAGAGGCTCAGTATTGGGCTATCAGGGGCAGTAATAGGGACACATACGGCAGCAGCGGCTCAGTATTGGGGTATCAGGTGCAGTAATAGGGTCACATACGGCAGCAGAGGCTCAGTATTGGGGTATCAGGTGCAGTAATAGGGTCACATACGGCAGCAGCGGCTCAGTATTGGGGTATCAGGTGCAGTAATAGGGACACATACGGCAGCAGAGGCTCAGTATTGGGGTATCAGGGGCAGTAATAGGGAAACATACGGCAGCAGCGGCTCAGTATTGGGGTATCAGGTGCAGTAATAGGGACACATATGGCAGCAGCGGCTCAGTATTGGGGTATCAGGGGCAGTAATAGGGACACATACGGCAGCAGCGGCTCAGTATTGGGGTATCAGGTGCAGTAATAGGGACACATACGGCAGCAGTGGCTCAGCATTGGGGTATCAGGTGCAGTAATAGGGTCACATACGGCAGCAGCGGCTCAGTATTGGGGTATCAGGTGCAGTAATTGGGACACATACGGCAGCAGAGGCTCAGTATTGGGGTATCAGGGGCAGTAATAGGGACACATACGGCAGCAGAGGCTCAGTATTGGGGTATCAGGTGCAGTAATAGGGACACATACGGCAGCAGAGGCTCAGTATTGGGGTATCAGGGGCAGTAATAGGGACACATACGGCAGCAGAGGCTCAGTATTGGGGTATCAGGGGCAGTAATAGGGACACATACGGCAGCAGCGGCTCAGTATTGGGGTATCAGGTGCAGTAATAGGGACACATACGGCAGCAGCGGCTCAGTATTGGGGTATCAGGTGCAGTAATAGGGACACATACGGCAGCAGAGGCTCAGTATTGGGGTATCAGGGGCAGTAATAGGGACACATACGGCAGCAGCGGCTCAGTATTGGGGTATCAGGAGCAGTAATAGGGACACATACGGCAGCAGCGGCTCAGTATTGGGGTATCAGGGGCAGTAATAGGGACACATACGGCAGCAGCGGCTCAGTATTGGGGTATCAGGTGCAGTAATAGGGTCACATACGGCAGCAGGGGCTCAGTATTGGGGTATCAGGGGCAGTAATAGGGACACATACGGCAGCAGCGGCTCAGTATTGGGGTATCAGGTGCAGTAATAGGGTCACATACGGCAGCAGTGGCTCAGTATTGGGGTATCAGGTGCAGTAATAGGGTCACATACGGCAGCAGGGGCTCAGTATTGGGGTATCAGGGGCAGTAATAGGGACACATACGGCAGCAGGGGCTCAGTATTGGGGTATCAGGGGCAGTAATAGGGACACATACGGCAGCAGCGGCTCAGTATTGGGGTATCAGGGGCAGTAATAGGGACACATACGGCAGCAGCGGCTCAGTATTGGGGTATCAGGGGCAGTAATAGGGACACATACGGCAGCAGTGGCTCAGTATTGGGGTATCAGGGGCAGTAATAGGGACACATACGGCAGCAGCGGCTCAGTATTGGGGTATCAGGTGCAGTAATAGGGACACATGGCAGCAGCGGCTCAGTATTGGGGTATCAGGTGCAGTAATACGGACACATACGGCAGCAGCGGCTCAATATTGGGGTATCAGGGGCAGTAATAGGGACACATACGGCAGCAGCGGCTCAATATTGGGGTATCAGGTGCAGTAATAGGGACACATACGGCAGCAGCGGCTCAGTATTGGGGTATCAGGTGCAGTAATAGGGACACATACGGCAGTAGAGGCTCAGTATTGGGGTATCAGGTGCAGTAATAGGGACACATACGGCAGCAGAGGCTCAGTATTGGGCTATCAGGTGCAGTAATAGGGACACATACGGCAGCAGAGGCTCAGTATTGGGGTATCAGGTGCAGTAATAGGGACACATATGGCAGCAGAGGCTCAGTATTGGGGTATCAGGTGCAGTAATAGGGACACATATGGCAGCAGCGGCTCAGTATTTGGGTATCAGGGGCAGTAATAGGGACACATATGGCAGCAGCGGCTCAGTATTGGGGTATCAGGTGCAGTAATAGGGACACATACGGCAGCAGCGGCTCAGTATTGGGGTATCAGGTGCAGTAATAGGGACACATACGGCAGTAGAGGCTCAGTATTGGGGTATCAGGTGCAGTAATAGGGACACATACGGCAGCAGAGGCTCAGTATTGGGCTATCAGGTGCAGTAATAGGGACACATACGGCAGCAGAGGCTCAGTATTGGGGTATCAGGTGCAGTAATAGGGACACACACGGCAGCAGCGGCTCAGTATTTGGGTAACAGGTGTAGTAATAGGGACACATATGGCAGCAGAGGCTCAGTATTGGGGTAACAGGTGTAGTAATAGGGACACATATGGCAGCAGAGGCTCAGTATTGGGGTATCAGGTGCAGTAATAGGGACACATACGGCAGCAGCGGCTCAGTATTGGGGCATCAGGTGCAGTAATAGGGACACATACGGCAGCAGTGGCTCAGTATTGGGGTATCAGGGGCAGTAATAGGGTCACATACGGCAGTAGCGGCTCAGTATTGGGGTATCAGGGGCAGTAATAGGGACACATACGGCAGCAGCGGCTCAGTATTGGGGTATCAGGGGCAGTAATAGGGACACATACGGCAGCAGTGGCTCAGTATTGGGGCATCAGCAGGATGAGGAGTTTGCACAGATTGGGAATAGATGGTGATGGTGCAGGAAATGAGAGAAGTGAAACGTGTCTTTGTTGTATTCTCTGCAGACGAGTCCTGGCTGGAAGAAGTTGTCATGTCGGTCTGGGCCAGAAGGAAAAGATGGGAAAAGTGAATGATTCCATCAGAAAGGACGTCAGTGGTACGTCACCATCTATAACTGTACTGTGATCTGTTATATGGTCTCCATATAGGAATATCAGTGTTCGTTTTTGTACATAGGTGTATTTTCAGTCACAGTGTGGTCATCTGCTGATGTTCCCCTATGCTCACAATTCGGGTGCACCACGTAGCTGTAGTCAGGATTACCTGGTTGGGGCCCACTCAAATTGTTCAACCCCACCCCCCCACCCCAAAGCTGAAACCATAGCTACGCCTCTGCTTAGTAAATTAAAATATTTTATAACACCAGCTTGAAAAATGATTTTAGCAATGACCTTTTGTGGCTTATTCTCCTTGTGGAGTGTCAATGACGCCTTCTGGACATCTGTAAAGTCAGCAGTCTTCCCCATGATTGTGGAGCTACTGAAACAGACTATGGGACCTTTTTAAATGCTTAGGAGCCTTTACAGGTGTTTTTTGTTAATTACATGAAATTTAACAGTGAAAATAATAATTACCGTATATACTCGAGTATAAGCCGACCCGAGTATAAGCCGACCCCCCCAAAAAACTGGGAAAACTTATTGACTTGAGTATAAGCCTAGGGTGGGAAATACAGCAGCTACCGGTGAATTTTAAAAATAAAAATAGATGCTCCATACCGTTCATTATTGCCCCAAAGGAGGTTCCATATAAAGCTGTGCCATATATAATGCTCCATACCGTTGATTATTGCCCCATAGATGCTCCATATATAATGCTCTGCACTGTTCATTATGGCCCCATAGATGCTCCTTATAAAGCTGTGCCCTATATGCTCTGCACCGTTCATTATGGCCCCATAGATGCTCCTTATTAAGCTGTGCCATATATGCTCTGCACCGTTCATTATGGCCCCATAGATGTGCCATATAAAGCTGTGCCATATATAATGCTCTGCACCGTTGCCCCATAGATGTGCCATATAGATCTGTGCCATATATACAATGCTCTGCAACGTTGCCCCATAGATGTGCCATATAAATCTGTGCCATATATAGTGCTCTGCACCGTTGCCCCATAGATGTGCCATATAAAGCTGTGCCATATATAATGCTCTGCACCGTTGCCCCATAGATGTGCCATATAAAGCTGTGCCATATATAATGCTCTGCACCGTTGCCCCATAGATGTGCCATATAAAGCTGTGCCATATATAGTGCTCTGCACCGTTGCCCCATAGATGTGCCATATAAATCTGTGCCATATATAGTGCTCTGCACCGTTGCCCCATAGATGTGCCATATAAAGCTGTGCCATATATAGTGCTTTGCACCATTGCCCCATAGATGTGACATATAAAGCTGTGCCATATATAGTGCTCTGCACCGTTGCCCCATAGATGTGCCATATAACTCTGTGCCATATATAGTGCTCTGCACCGTTGCCCCATAGATGTGCCATATAAATCTGTGCCATATATAGTGCTCTGCACCGTTGCCCCATAGATGTGCCATATAACTCTGTGCCATATATAGTGCTCTGCACCGTTGCCCCATAGATGTGACATATAACTCTGTGCCATATATAGTGCTCTGCACCGTTGCCCCATAGATGTGCCATATAACTCTGTGCCATATATAGTGCTCTGCACCGTTGCCCCATAGATGTGCCATATAAATCTGTGCCATATATAATGCTCTGCACCGTTGCCCCATAGATGTGCCATATAACTCTGTGCCATATATAGTGCTCTGCACCGTTGCCCCATAGATGTGACATATAAATCTGTGCCATATATAGTGCTCTGCACCGTTCAGTTTGGCCCCATAGATGTGCCATATAAATCTGTGCCATATATAACGCTGCTGCTGCAATAAAAAAAAAAAACCACATACTCACCTTTCTTGCTTGCAGCTCCTCAGCGTCCCGGCGTCTCTCTGCACTGACTGATCAGGCAGAGGGCGGCGCGCACACTATATGCGTCATTGCGCCCTCTGACCTGAACAGTCAGAACAAGAGGACGCGAAGACAGAGCGGCGCCCGGCGTGTGGAACGTGGACAGGTGAATATAAAATACTCACCTAGTCCCGGCGCTCCCCCTGCCTGTCACACTGTCTTCGGTGCCGCAGCTCTTCCTCTGTCAGCGGTCACTGGCACCGCTGATTAGAGAAATGAATTTGCGGCTCCGCCCCTATGGGAGTGGAGTCCATATTCATTTCTCTAATGAGCGGTGCCACGTGACCGCTGAACAGGGGACGAGCTGCGGCACCGAAGACAGTGTGACAGGCAGTGGGAGCGCCGGGACTAGGTGAGTATGCGGACACGCTCTCTCCCCCTCACCCGCCGACCCCACCGCCGACCGTGACTCGAGTATAAGCCGAGAGGGGCACTTTCAGCCCAAAAATTTGGGCTGAAAATCTCGGCTTATACTCGAGTATATACGGTATAATTAAAAAATAATTCTGCTCCAACCAAGTATGACCACACCATACCCTACAGGTTCTTACCCATTGTTAGGTGTATAGGATGGCATGCCACCAAGCCCCTTGATGCAGTAATTGATGCAAAAGGAGCCCGATCAAGTATTGAGTGCATTTACTGCACATACATTTCAGTATGACAACATTTTGGATTTTAAAATCATTTTTCAAGCTGGTGTTATAAAGTATCACTCTGTTCTAATTTACTGAGATAATGACTTTTGGGTTTTCATTGGCTGTAAGCCATAATCATCAACATTAGCAGAAATAAACACGTGAAATAGATCAGCAATGACTCTATAGAATATAGGAGGTTCACTTTTTGTATTGAAGAACTGAAATAAATTAACTTTTTGATATTATAATTTTGTGACATCACCTGTATATTTTCACAATGATCCTATATGTGAAGACTCATGTTCAGTATAGAAATGTGTATTTTGATAAGTCTAGTGAAAGTATTAGGATGAGGAATTAGGAAATAAGAATAAGTATAGCACGGGGTTCATAGATTAGGATAGGATTGGGTTAGTACAGTAGGGGGCACTGAAGTACAGGTGGTTACGTATGGTCATTATAGAAGTAGTTAAGCATAGAGGAGTAGAGCCCCTGCTTAAAGGGATTTCCCATTTGGGAGGGGGTTACGAGCAGTAAATAGTGCAGGACACTTGCTGGTAATTCATTAGCTGGAGAGTTAGGGCCCCTTCACACTGTGCAATCAAAGTCTGAACGAGCGTTCGATTTGTGACGTTTATCCGTCCTCGTTCCGAGGTTGCAAAGTGTGACATGGCGTTACGATTTGCGACGCAGCCCAGCATCGTACGATGTGAAAGAAAGAGCAGAACTTTCTTTCGTCGTAAATGTCTCGCTGTGGCGGTCGAAATCGTAGTATGTGACGGCGGTCATACGAGCTCGTAATGCGACTACGTGGGTTGGGCTTCCGCATACCTGTCTCCTGATTGGGCGTGATGTTTTAGCACGCCCATGCTGGTAATACGTCACGCTCGGAGTCGTAGGACTATGGCGGTGTGAAGGGTAGCGTACGATTGCGACGCGTGACGTTCACATCGCAACTACGTCAGAAAAAGCGTTAACATCGTAGAGTGTGACCGCTGGCTACGAGCTCGTACTGCGATGTCGAATATGACGCAAATGCGTCGTTATCGTAGCAGAATCGACCAGTGTGAAGGTACCCTTAAGGTACCTTCACACGAAACGACATCGCTAGCGATCCGTGACGTTGCAGCGTCCTGGCTAGCGATATCGTTTCGTTTGACAGGCAGCAGCGATCAGGATCCTGCTGTGATATCGCTGGTCGCTGAATAAAGTCCAGAACTTTATTTGGTCGTCCGATCGCTGTGTATCGTTGTGTTTGACAGCAAAAGCAACGATACCAGCGATGTTTTACACTGGTAACCAGGGTAAACATCGGGTTACCAAGCGCAGGGCCGCGCTTAGTAACCCGATGTTTACCCTGGTTACCAGCGTAAAAGTAAAAAAAACAAACAGTACATGCTCACCTCTGCGCGTCCCCCAGCGTCTGCTTCCTGACACTGACTGAGCTCCGGCCCTAAAGTGAAAGTGAAAGCACAGCGGTGACGTCACCGCTGTGCTGTTAGGGCCGGAGCTCAGTCAGTGTCAGGAAGCAGACGCTGGGGAGCGCGCAGGTGAGTATGTACTGTTTTTTTTTTTTACTTTTACGCTGGTAACCAGGGTAAACATCGGGTTACTAAGCGTTGCCCTGCGCTTAGCAACCCGATGTTTACCCTGGTTACCCGGGGACCTCGGCATCGTTGGTCGCTGGAGAGCGGTCTGTGTGACAGCTCCCCAGCGATCAAACAGCGACGCTGCAGCGATCGGCATCGTTGTCGCTATCGCTGCAGCGTCGCTTCGTGTGAAGGTACCTTTAGCCAGATGAGAAGGAAAGCAGATTAAGCCAAGGGGGATGGATGGCATTGAAGAGTATGGGACTCCAAACGAAGCAGCATGGGGGCGGTTGATACTAACTACAGCGGGTCTTCCAAGGATATCCGGGGTCTACGGCCCGAATCTGGCGGGAAACCGAATGTCTTTTTCACCTTCCATATGGGGAAGCCGGATGGGAAACCGTGTCGGAAGAGTGGGCCCAAAAGCTTGGGAGCTGCAGGGGTGGAAAGAGCTTCTCTTAGGCCAGTGATGCCAGAAAGTGAAGGGAGAGCTCAGGATGAACAAGTGGACACATACTGTGCTGTATCTGCAATTAATCATCTGATGTTAAGTAAATTAGTTATTGAAAAAGGAAACAGTCTGTGTGGTAGGATGTGGGAATCTCCGACCCCAAACGTGTTTTATACTGTGCACAAAGCACACCAGAGCCCGGACATTATCTTTTATTTGTGGAGTGCCAGGGTGTGGACGAACAGCAGCCCCTGCCATGACTACCACCCTGGCAAACTCACACTTGTCCCTCAGCCACCACTATTTCTCATGTTGTGGCATGTCTGCCTTGTACCAGCACATGTCCAGAAACCGCACCTGTGCCCTTACCAACTCGGTTACTGGGATTGTGCACTTAGCGACCGACACGTGGACAAGCACTTGTGGCCAGAGATGTTACATTTTCCTGACGGCACACTGGGTTAATATTGTGGAGGCCGGGGCAGAGTCCCACCCTGCCGCCGCACATGTGCTCCCGACGCTGAGAATTGCTGGCCCTACTTCTATCAGGGTTTCCTCCACCTCCTACACCAGTTCTTGCACCCCCTTCATCTTCGAAGTGTTATCTCAGGGCACGTGGGGCACATCAGCTGGAAGCTCTACAGCTCTGCCTCTCAAAGCAGCAATAGACTCTTTGTCACAAATCATTTTTGGAGTCGTGACAGTTCTGGTTCTGCTTTAATTTAAACGTGGATATTACTTTTGGGCCAGCAGGGGTTAATGTCAGTTTCCTTGCTGGCAGCTGCTGAGTTGCTGGTCAGCTGATGTGGGTGGTGACTAGTGTTGAGCATTCCGATACCGCAAGTATCGGGTATCGGCCGATACTTGCAGGTATCGAAATTCCGATACCGAGATCCGATACTTTTGTGGTATCGGGTATCGGTATCGAAACAACATTAATGTGTAAAATTAAGAATTAAAATAAAAAATATTGCTATACTCACCTCTCCGACGCAGCCTGGACCTCCGCGAGGGAACCGGCAGCGTTGTTTGCTTAAAATTCGCGCGTTTACTTCCTTACTTGAAGTCCCGGCTTGTGATTGGTCGCGTGCCGCCCATGTGGCCGCGACGCGACCAATCACAGCAAGCCGTGACGTAATTTTAGGTCCTTCAGGATTTTAAAATTACGTTCTGGCTTGTGATTGGTCGCGACGCGATGCGACCAATCACAAGCCGTGACGTCACGGGAGGCAGGACAAGCGCGCATTTTAAAATGCGCGCGTGTCCAGCCTCCCGTGACGTCACGGCTTGTGATTGGTCGCGTCGCCCATGTGACCGCAACGCGACCAATCACAAGCCAGAACGTAATTTTAAAATCCTGAAGGACCTAAAATTACGTCACGGCTTGCTGTGATTGGTCGCGTCGCGGCCACATGGGCGGCACGCGACCAATCACAAGCCGTGACGTCACGGAAGGAAGTAAAAGCGCGAATTTTAAGCAAACAACGCTGCCGGTTCCCTCGGTGAGGTCCAGGCTGCGTCGGAGAGGTGAGTATAGCAATATTTTTTATTTTAATTCTTTATTTTACACATTAATATGGTTCCCAGGGCCTGAAGGAGAGTTTCCTCTCCTTCAGACCCTGGGAACCATCAGGAATACCGTCCGATACATGAGTCCCATTGACTTGTATTGGTATCGGGTATCGGTATTGGATTAGATCCGATACTTTGCCGGTAACGGCCGATACTTTCCGATACCGATACTTTCAAGTATCGGACGGTATCGCTCAACACTAGTGGTGACCACTCCCACCATCCATTAAATAGTCACATGATGCATCAGCTGACTGTTGGTAATAGAGTTTGTCTATGTAGACCAGCCGTGGAGTTTGCAGCTCTCTGGTATCAGCGTTGTGTCTGTTACTTCTGTGAAGTTTGGGGTCCTGTTTCTGTGTCCTCTGCCGTGTGGAGCTTAGCGGTGGTGTCTGGAGCTAAGTGGCTTGTTTATTTACCTTGCCTGTGTAAGGCTATGTGCTCACGTTATGTTTTTTAAGCGTTTTTACCACGATTTTCCACTGCGCTTAAAAAAAAGCTTACAAACAGCATCCCATTAATTTCCAATGCATTCCATAATTGATGTGCCCATGCTGCTTTTTTTTTCCGCGGCGGAAACGCATCGCAATCAAAAACCCAGGATGTTCATTATTTTTGCGGAATCGCAACAATTCCGCACTCATAGACATGCATTAAAAAAACGCTTGAAAATCGCATGCAAAACGCATCAATTACGAGTCAAAAACGCCTTTAAAACACATCTAAATCTGCATGCGCTTTTTACTGCCAAGGATGTGCAGATTTGAAGCAGAAAATTCTGCTTCAATTCTGCAACGTGGGCACATAGCCAAAGGGTCGGGGGTCAGGTGCTGCTTCTCTACGCCATCACGGCGTTCCCGGTACGGGACTGTTACCTCTGCAGATGATTCCAAGAATAAAGAGTCACAGTCCGGTTTCACTTCAACATGTTTACTCAGTAACTTGTCATCCAGGGCACACACTTTCGCAGCATCAGGCATTGGTATCTCTGACCCTTGCCTCTCACTAAGCCTGCCTTCGGGACGGTCCGTACTATACGGTCCCTCAGTGTCCTCAATGTCCAGTATTTCTGCCTTTCGTGGGGGGATTCCCTGCTGTTTTGCACCGGTCCTCAGAATAGCGGCCACACAAAAACCTGCCACGTCTTGGTGCACTTTCTCCCACTCCACGTAGCCTTCTTCTCTCCAGCAGCTGCAGTCCCACTTATACTGCACTGCTGCTCCTGTAGCTGCTGCACTCTCTGTTCCTTATTCAGGCCCCCTGGATATTGCTGCTGGGCCCTGTCTTCTTAGAACATTGCGGAGCACGATGTGCCCTGGGCAAGCCAGCCCTCTGTGTGCTGCACGGGCGCCCAGGCCCCAACTAAACTGAAACAGGAAGACCTAACTGTCTTAGGCTGGTTTCACACTTGCGTTTTGATCTGCAGCGTTTTAAAAAAAACGCATGTGGTGAAAAAACGCATGTAAACGCGTGCAAACGCTGCGTTTTTTAGACGCATGCATTTTTGCATGCAGAAAAAAAAACACGGCGTTTTGCCACGTTTACATGCTTTTTTTCCTGCGTTTGCGTTTTTTAAACGCATGCTGAGAAGTGTGTGACAGCTGCCAATCATCAAAATCAACTAGAAAACCCACTATAAACAGAAATAGCTAGAGTTAGGGTTAGGATCTCTAGTAACCCTAGGGATCCTAACCCTAACCCTAGGGTTAGAATCCCTAGTAACCCTAGGGATCCTAACTCTAACCCTAGGGTTAGGGTTAAGGTTAGGATCCCTAGGGTTACTAGGGATCCTAACCCTAACCATAGGGATCCTAACCCTAACCCTAAGGATTAGGACCCTAACCCTAAGGGTTAGGATCCCTAGGGTTAGGATCCCTAGTAACCCTAGGGATCCTAACCTTAACCCTAACCCTAGGGATCCTAACCCTAACCCTAAGGTTAGGATCCCTAGTAACCCTAGGGATCCTAACCCTAACCCTAGGGATCCTAACCCTAACCCTAAGGGTTAGGATCCTAACCCTAACCCTAAGGGTTAAGGTTAGGATCCCTAGGGTTACTAGGGATCCTAACCTTAGGGTTAGGGTTAGGATCCCTAGTAACCCTAGGGTTAGGGTTAGGGTTTTCTTGTGTTTAGGGTTAGGGTTTTCTTGTTTTTGCTTGTGTTTTTCTATAAAAACGCATGCGTTTACATAGACAGCAATACATTTTTTTGCCGCGAATAAACGCATGCGTTTTTTTGTGGCAAAAAAAGCCGCTAGAAATTACTACAGGTTGCATTTCTGCAAACAAACGCACGCATAAAAAAATGCATGCATTGCCAAAAACGCATCAAAACGCATGCAAAAAAACGCATGCGTTTTTTAGCGCTAAAACGCAGCGGACAAAAACGCAAGTGTGAAACCAGCCTTATCCCCATCGTGCCCCTCCTAAGGCTACGTTCACATTTGCGTTGTGCGCCGCAGCGTCGTGCGGCCCTATCTTTAACATTGGGGCCGCATGGCGCCGCATGTACATGCGTTGTCATGCGTTTTGGTGCGTTGAACGCCGCATGCGGCGTTAGGGCACACCTGTCAGGGCGCGGCAAACGCAACATGTTGCATTTTTTGTGCAGCACACTTTTAAAAAAACGCATGCGTCGTGTTTGCGTCGTCGATGCGCCTTTTTTCCCATTGACTTGTATTGACAACGCAGACGACGCAAGTAGTTGCGTCGTGGTGCGTTGTACGACGCATGCGTTTTCCAATAAAAAATGCAAAACATTGTCTAGACTTTGGGGGGGGGATGAAGAATGACTCCATGCCAAAAAAACGCATGCGGCACAAAACGCTGCGTTTTTTGTTCAAAACGCAACTGCGTTTTTGTTTGCGTTGTGCGTTGCGGCGACGACGCTGCGGCGCACAACGCAAATGTGAACGTATAACTATTCCCTATCCTTTCCTATATCTATAATGCCCCCCATCTAGTGGCCAAATTGGGGTACTACTCCCCTAGCACTATACTTGCCCGGGGCACTTGCTTTCGCTAACAAACAGTGTGCAAATACATGTGAACAATCAAATATGTATATAGTCAGAGCAAGACACCTAAGGTGTAGCAATACTCTTATACAGTAGTAATACACTTTATGTGTAGCAGTACAACCGTTTATGAACACATTAATGAAATACAATATATACAAACAGGGGTTGGGGAGAAAAAGGAACAATATAAATACCACATCCCCTGCATTCCCCCTTTCTTTTAACATGGTTGTCCCCAACCATTGTAACATTTTACTATATATCATATAAGGAACAGTCCATATATTGTCATCTCTTCTTCAAAGGGAGATGTCCCCCCTTTATTTGAAGTTTGTACTCCTGTACCCTGGAACACAGTACCTGATGAAGTCTTGCCTCTCCAGCAGAATGAGCACAACAGGTGCAACAAAAACAAAAAGAGTCCAAGGGCTCTATATATTAATCATGTGTCTCACAGTCCTCCGGAACAAACAAATATACACACAAAAAAATACAACTGTCCTTATGACTGCTTCTGGCCATGAAACTCCCCTATTTTTCTGCCCTGGATGACAAGTTGCTGAGTAAACATTTTGAAGTTGAAGTGAAACCAGACTGTGACTCTATTCTTGGAATTGTCTACAGAGGTAACAGTCCCGTACCGGGAAAACCCTGATGGCGCAGAGGAGCAGCACCGAGGTACTTTAAAGGGACGGGGCCAGGGGGTGAACCAGGGATTACTGTCGGCTATGACTACGGCCCTGGCCCCCGACCCTTACACTTGGCGTAGTCGGCAGAATCTCGCTGCCCCCATATGGCGGTGAAGCCGACACAGAAGAAAAGAAAGGACTGTATTGGATGTGACCAAAAATGAGACTCCAGGAGGAACGGATGCCCTGGAGGTGACAAAAAACCTGGATATGACTACAGATTCACCAAGGACTGATTTGACTAAGATGGCGGCTGAGGAGGTGGAGAATGGCGCCAAAATGGGAGGCCACTGCGGTGCCCGCACCCTTCGTGGGAGAAACTGCGTGGGAATGGCGTGAAGATCTTTCAAGTGGTGCCTCCGGAGAATGCACCGAGGACACCTAGCCCCACGCCTACTGAGATGACTTGAAAGAGAATGGGAGGAGCGACTGGAAGCGACCCCAATCTGGGACAGGTGGGGACCGGAAGAAAACCTTGCGTGCAGCTGCGGCGGCCTTGGCCGCATTGGATGGAGGTGGCGGCAGGAGGACGTAAGAACCCAGCCCGCCAGACAGTGGGAAGAAATCACAAAGCACCCCACTTACCAGGGCCCGGAGAGTTCTTCAGCGCAGAGTCGGCAGCCGGCAAAGTCCACATCGTCCCGCAGGCCAGATACCTCACGAGCAGAGCAGTCCTCTACACTTTATGAGTGTAGATGTACAAAACAATTACACTTATTTTTATGATGCACTTCAGATGGTGCATCCAAGGGTGTATGGATGACCCTACTTGTAATTATTGGCAGGCTTTACACTGTGTGCAGAGCTGTTATGAGTGTAGGAGTAACACCTACACTTTTGCTCACAATATTTGAATGAAGCACTACAGTTGGCGATTTCAAGGGTGTATGGATGACCTTGCTTGTAATTTTTAGCAGGATTATCACTTCGTACACAGCCTTTAATTACACTGAAATTACCAACTATTGAATACAAAATTTAATTTTGGTTTACTTAAATGATATATTTTTATAAATCCTTTTTTAATTTTGCCTTATATGCAAGTCATTATACAGGAAAGAATGGTTCCTAACATTTTATTCCGGTGTTTTATTGTCAGTCCTTAAAGTGGAGTAAAAGTGTGACCCCATTGTCCTCAGCAGCGATCTGGGAGTCAGAGATGCTTCCAGGAGTCTTCCTCATTCTATTCACCTTCCATTCAGCACTTTTTCCATCCATTTCAACTTTTTCCACTTTCCCCCGGACCACTTGGTAGGGTCTGCTGGAAAAATGCTCAGATTTCCCATTGAGTCCCATTATACTGTCTACTTGAAACGAGCATCCCAGCATTAGAAATTGCTCGCTCATCTCTAGTGGACTCACTTTAGTCACATACTGTATATACCAAACGGTAATAGCAAGATGTGCAAAGTAAAAAATAACATACAGCTCTGGCAAAAATTAAGCAACCACCACATCACAACCCTGTCATGGCCGCCCAATCTCCAGACCTAAACCCCATTGAAAACCTCTGGAATGTAATCAAGAGGAAGATGGATAGTCACACATCATCAAACAAAGAAGAACTGCTTACATTTTTGCTCCAGGAGCAGTGTGAGAGACTGGTGGAAAGCATGCTGAGATACATGAAAGCTGTGATTAAAAATCATGGTTATTCCACAAAATATTGATTTCTGAACTCTTCCTGAGGTAAAACATTAGTATTGTTGTTTCTAAATGATTATGAAATTGTTTTCTTAGCATTATTTTAGGTCTGAAAGCACTATTTTGTTTTGTTTTTAATTTTGACCATTTTTGTCAGAAAAAAATACAAAATGTATTGCTTGGAAATTCGGAGACATGTCAGAAGTTTATAGAATAAAAGAACAATTTACCGTATATACTCGAGTATAAGCTGAGATTTTCAGCCCCAAAAAATGGGCTGAAAGTGCCAATCTTGGCTTATACTAGAGTCATGGTCGGCGGGTGAGGGGGAGTGATGACCTTCAAATACTCACCTGCTCCCGGCGCTCCTGACGCGGTTCCTGCATGTCCCACGGTCCTCGGGCGCGGCAGCTTCTTCCCCTGTTCAGCGGTCACTGGTACCGCTCATTAAAGTAATGAATATGGACTCCACTCCCATAGGTGTGGAGCCGCATATTCATTACTGTAATGAGCGGTACGATGTGACCGCTCACTACAGGAAGAAGCTGCCGCACCCAAAGACTGTGGGACATGCAGGGACCGCGTCAGGAGTTCCGGGAGCAGGTGAGTATTTCATATTCACCTTTCTGCGTTCCACCGCCGCTCCGTCTTCCACATCCTCGGCACTGACCAGGTCAGAGGGCGTGATGACGTATTAGTGTGTGCGCCGCCCTCTGCCTTAACAGTCAGTGCGGAGAGACGGGACGCTGAGGAGCAGCAGGCTGCAAGAGAGGTATGTTTTGGTTTTTTTTTAGTGCAGCAGCAGCATTACATGTGGCACAATGTAATATGGAGCATCTATGGGGCCATAATTACTGGAATGGAGCATTATATGGGGCATCTATGGGGCCATAATGAACTGTATGGAGCATTATATGGGGCCATAATGAACTGCATGGAGCATTATATGGAGCATCTATGGGGCCATAATGAACTGTATGGAGCATTATATGGGGCATCTATGGGGCCATAATGAACTGTATGGAGCATTATATGGGGCATCTATGGGGCCATAATGAACTGCATGGAGCATTATATAGAGCATCTATGGGGCCATAATGAACTGTATGGAGCATTATATAGAGCATTATATAGAGCATCTATGGGGCCATAATGAACTGTATGGAGCATTATATGGGGCATCTATGGGGCCATAATGAACTGTATGGAGCATTATATGGGGCATCTATGGGGCCATAATGAACTGCATGGAGCATTATATAGAGCATCTATGGGGCCATAATGAACTGTATGGAGCATTATATGGGGCATCTATGGGGCCATAATGAACTGTATGGAGCATTATATGGGGCATCTATGGGGCCATAATGAACTGCATGGAGCATTATATGGAGCATCTATGGAGCCATAATGAACTGTATGGAGCATTATATGGGGCATCTATGGGGCCATAATGAACTGTATGGAGCATTATATGGAGCATCTATGGGGCCATAATGAACTGTATGGAGCATTATATGGAGCATCTGTGGGGCCATAATGAACTGTATGGAGCATTATATGGGGCAGTGTTCCCCAAGTCCGGTCCTCAAGAGCCACCAACAGGTCATGTTTTCAGGATTTCCTTAGTATTGCACAGGTGATAATTGCATCACCTGGACAGGCAAGCATTCAATGACCTGTGCAATACTAAGGAAATCCTCAAAACATGACCTGTTGGTGGCTCTTGAAGACCGGAGTTGGGGAACACTGATATGGGGCATCTATGGGGCCATAATGAACTGCATGGAGCATTACATGGGGCATCTATGGAGCCATAAAGAACTGCATGGAGCATTATATGGGGCATATTTGTATATGGAGCATCTTATGGGGCCATCATGAACTGTATGGAGCATTATATGGGGCATATTTGTATATGGAGCATCTTATGGGGCCATCATGAACTGTATGGAACATTATATGGTCTCCTGATTCAATATGGATATTCAAAAACACTTAACCTACTGATGTCTCAATTAATTATACTTTTATTGGTATCTATTTTTATTTTTGACATTTACCGGTAGCTGCTGCATTTCCCACCCTAGGCTTATACTCGAGTCATTAAATTTTCCCAGTTTTTTGTTGCAAAATTAGGGGGGACAGCTTATACTCGGGTCGGCTTATACTCGAGTATATACGGTACATTAAAATCAAAAATATCCCTATAAAGAGAAAAATCAGACACTAAACATTTTGCACTGGTCTCTTAATTTTTGCCAGAGCTGCATTCGGTATTTCCGAATGCATAATTGCCAAACTAATAAAGTACAAAAAATATTTATCCCACATGATGAACATGTTTTATTAAATGAAATATAATATAATTTGGGATAAGCAAACCTGTTGTAACGCTCGCGCCGAGACTGGTTGGCGCGGGCGCCTGGGGGTGTGGCCCCACTGAACCACAGACCGAACTTCCCTGGAAGGGGTGTAACTAAGTAGCTTCCTAGGTGTTCGCTGGAGCCGCTGATGGTGAGGACAGACTTGTGCAATAGGAAGCTACCAGGTACCACTCCAGGGTGGAGTCGGACTGTGGATGCTGATCCCACCGGGGGACAAGACACAGGCAGGCAGGCACGGTTGTGGCACTGGCTGACAGACGGGTTTGGCAGAGGCCCAGACGGGCGGACTGGCTTGACGGAGATACAGGCAGGCAGATGGGCGCGGCTGGCACTCAGGCAGACAGGCGGGCACTGGCAGACAGGACTGATACTCTGGTAGGAACTGGTATTCAGATGGTTGTATGGAAACAGGTAAGAACCTGTTCAGACTGGAGAACAAAGAAACAGGTAGAGACCCGTACGGCAAGTTGCAGAATAAAGATAGAGCAAGAGTGGAAGCAAAGCAGAATCACAGGAGGGGGGAGTAAGAGCAGGAGGTGGAGCCAAGAGTAGAGAAGGAGAAGGCAGAGCTATGAGCAGAGAAGGAGAAGGCAGAGCCAAGGACGGAGCTGCTGGAGGCGGAGCCAAGAGCGGAAACGCTGGAGGCGGAGCCAAGAGCGGAGACGCTGGAGGTGGAGCCAAGAGCGGAGACGCTGGAGGCGGAGCCAAGAGCGGAGATGCTGGAGGCGGAGCCAATAGCGGAGACGCTGGAGGCGGAGCCAAGAGCGGAGATGCTGGAGGCGGAGCCAAGAGCCAGAACCGCAGGAGGTAACGCCAAGAGCAAAAGAGTGCAGAACCACAGGTTGTGGTGAGGAAAGCTGAGAAGCACAGAACCACAGGTTGTGGCAGAACAGAGCAGAGATGCAGAACCACTGATAGTGGCAAGCAGAGCAGAGAGATAAGGCGGAGGTACACACAGCAGAGTGGGAAATGACAAATGAAAAGAAGGAACAGGAACGGACACACAAACAGAACACAGATGAAGGTCTGCAGTATTGCAGCCCTCTGAGACAGGAAACAGACACGACCTGGCAGCTCAGTAGCAAATGCTAACTGAGGGGAAGTTTGCTCAAGCATCCTCCAATGGGTGAGGATGCCTTAAGTAACAGAGGCCTCAAGGCTATTGGCCAGGAACACCCAAGGGAGGTGCACACAGTCTCAATAAGAATCCGGAGTGGCTGGCGCCGCCCCCTTATGCACACAGCCAGGAAGTGTACACAGAGCAAGCCGCCATGAAGCACATGGCATGGAGCCGGCAGCAGACAGATCTCACAGCATGGCACTGGGTGTGTGAGTAGATGCAACAGGCAGATGGGGAATGGAAGGCCATGCAGTGATGCCGGCAGGGTTGTTACACCCGTAGAAGTTCGGGTTTGCCAGGTTCAACCGAACTTTAATCCAAAGTTTGATTCAGGTACCCAAACCCCATAGAAATCAATGGCGACCTGAACTTTGGAGCTGGAAAATATCTCTCTCTCTTTTCCCCAACTGTAAAATGGACTTCCGGGAGAAGTCCATGTTCGGAGTTCAGCAATGGACACTAGATGTCCGGTACGAAGCTCGAACTTTACAGTTCGGACTTGCTTGTCTCCAAAGATAATCAAAACTTTGTAGGGGTACAAAAATTATACCATGAAAAACATCATCTTGGTGCGCAAAAAAAACCCCAAATACTCACACAGGTCCATTGATAGAAAAATGAAAAGATTATGAATCTCAGAAAATGGTGACACAAACCAAATTTATTAGTTTTTTATAAAGTTCAAATTTTACTAATTACTAATGAAGGGTATCCTGAGGCAGCACATCCTACCAGCTATTCGCCTGACACATTTTCTACAATGTGAACACTAAAATATCTTCTCCGTTGTGTGATGTCTGATGTTCAAGAAGATCTGAGTTTTGATTAAAATTTTTCCCACATTCTGAGCATGAAAATGGGTTCTCCCTTCTGTGAGTTCTCAGATGTTCCATAAGATTTGATCTGTAACTAAAACGCTTCCCGCATTGAGAACACGAAAATGGCTTCTCCCCTGTGTGACTTCTCTGATGTGCAACAAGATCTGCTTTCTGGCCAAAACATTTCCCACAATCTGAACAGGAGTATGGTTTCTCCCCTGTGTGAATTCTCTCATGTGTATTAAGACTTGATTTTTGAGTAAAACATTTTCCACATTCAAGACATGTAAATGGTCTCTCTCCAGTGTGAGTTTTCTGATGTTTAACAAGAACTGCTTTCTCTGTAAACCGTTTCCCACATTCAAGACATGGAAATGGCTTCTCCCCTGTGTGAATTTTTTGATGTTTCAAAAGAGCATCTTTACGAATATAGCATTTGCCACATTTCTCACAAGAAAATGGCTTCTCCACTGTGTGAATTTTCTGATGTCTTTCAAGATGCTCTTTAACCATAAAGCATGTCCCACATTCAGAACATGAAAACGGCTTCTCCCCTGTGTGAGTTCTTAAATGTTTTTTAAGATTTGACTTCTGTTTAAATCGTTTCCCACATTTAGGACATGAATATGGCTTTTCTCCTGCATGAGTTATCTGATGTTTAGCAAGATCTGATTCCTGGGTAAAAGATTCTTTACATTCTGAGCAAGAAAATGTCTTCTCCTCTGCGTGAATTCTCAGATGTTCCATAAGATTTGATCTGTGACCAAAACGCTCCCCGCATTTAGGACATGAAAATGACTTTTCCTTTGTGTGAATTTTTAAGTGTTTTAAAAGATTGGATTTGTCACTAAAACTCTTTTGACATTTAGGACATGAAAATGGCTCCCCCTCTGTGTGATATGTCTGGTGTTCAGGATCTGACTTCTTGGTTAAACCTTTCCCACATTCTGAACATGAAAGTGGCTTTTTAATTTTCTGAATCCTCTTGAGCCTGGAAAATTTGGATTTTTTGTTTAAATGTTTCCCAAGTTCAGAACATGCCAACTTTTCACCTAGTCTACTTTTGCCAATATGAGATTGATCGTCTTCTACTTCAAAGCCGGGAGTAAAAAGGAGATTTCTATAGGAGCCTCGCATGGAGACTTCACCTGAAAAAAATAAAATAAATCATTTTACATGATGATGATGTCTTTCTACTGTGATGATACTTTCTATGTGAAAATACATAAAATGAGCAAGAAATGTATCACAGTGCAGTGCAGTGTTGGGCGTGCAATATACATCTACGCTGTATGTCCTGTGATAGAAAATGTCATATTTATAGATGAACACCTTGTGTACCCTGTGCTGTCATCTGTAGAGAGATCCTGTGTCTCTTCACACTCTAGTTCTACCTCTTTTTCGGGCAGCTACTATCATAAAATTATTGTTTAAATTGGGTTTTCGTGTAAAATGTATTTTTTTTTTTTTTTTTTTTTTTTAGAGGGAAATGTTTTTTTATCTACCTATCACAATCATTACTAAAAAAAAAAAAAATTGAAGTCTTGCAATTTTCACACTGGCCACTGCGTCTTATAAAATGTAACTTCTCGTTGTTTTAGGAATTGAACCTGTACATTAGTAGCAATGAACAAGTGAGTCTATCCTTTGCATTGATGCATCTAATGAGTGTGCACAAATATCATTGTGAAGGATGCAAAGCGAGCTGTGACATCAACGATTTTCACCTATTCTTATTGGTGAATCTTGTGTAGTCTACTGCATATAGAGGGGTTACCACTAGTGATGAGCGAGTATACTCGTTGCTCGGGTTTTCCTGAGCACGCTCGGGTGGCCTCCGAGTATTTATGACTGCTCGGAGATTTAGTTTTTGTCACCGCAGCTGAATGATTTACAGCTACTAGCCAGCTTGAATGCATGTGGGGATTCCCTAGCAACCAGGCAACCCCCACATGTACTCAGGATGGCTAGTAGCTGTAAATCATTCAGCTGCAGTGATGAAAACTAAATCTCAGAACAAGAACAAATACTTGGAGATCACCTGAGCGTGCTCAGGAAAACCCGAGCAACCAGTATACTCGCACATCACTAGTTATCATTCATTGTATAGGAGGTAAGCTGTGACATCACTAATAGTGAATGGTGGAATCTTTGACGAGGAGGACAAACTACATAAATGTAACCCCAAGGCTATGATTATATACTATGGTGTCTATTAATCCCTTAATGACCGGGCCAATTTATACAATTCTGACCACTGTCACTTTATGAGGTTATAACTCTAGAACGCTTTAACGGATCTCACTGATTCTGAGAATGTTTTCTCGTGACATATTGTACTTCATGCTAGTGGTAACATTTCTTCGATATTACTTAAGTTTATTTATGAAAAAAACGGAAATATGGCGAAAATATATTATTGCAAATTTTTTACTTTAATTTTTATGCCTTTAAATCAGAGAGATATGACACAAAAATAGTTAACAAATAACATTTCCCACATGTCTCACCAAAATTTTGGAAACATTTTTTTTTTATTAGGAAGTTATAAGGGTTAAAAATTGACCAGCGATTTCTCATTCTTACAACAAAATTTACAACACTATTTTTTTTAGGGACCATCTCACATTTAAAGTCACTTTGAGGGGTGTAAATGACAGAAAATACCCAAAAGTGACACCATTCTAAAAACTGCACCCCTCAAGGTGCTCAAAACCACATTCAAGAAGTTTATTAACCCCTTATGTGCTTCACAGGAACTGAAGAAATAAGGAAGAAAAAAATAACATTTTAACTTTTTTTTTACAAAACATTTTACTTCAGAACCAATTTTTTTTTATTTACACAAGTGTAAAAAAGACAAAATGAACCTCAATATTTGTTGTGCAATTTATCCTGAGTACACCGATACACCATATGTTGGGGTAAACCCCTGTTTGGGCGCATGACAGAGCTTGGAAGAGAAGGAGCGCCATTTGACTTTTTCAATGCAGAATTGGCTGGAATGGAGATTGGACGCCATGTTGCGTTTGGAGAGCCCCTGATGTGCCTAAACAGTGGAAACCCCCCACAAGTTACATGATTTTGTAAACTAGACCCATTAAGGAACTTTTCTAGATGTGTGGTGAGCACTTTGAACCCCCAAGTGCTTCACAGAAGTTTATAACGCAGAGCCGTGAAAATAAAAAAATCTTTTTTTTCCTCCAAAATGATTTTTTTAGCCAGCAATTTTTTATTTTCCCAAGCGTAACAGGAGTAATTAGACCCCAAAAGTTGTTGTCCAGTTTGTCCTGAGTACGCCGATACTCCATATGTGGGGGTAAACCGCTGTTTGGGCGCATGGCAGAGCTCGGAAGGGAAGGAGCAACATTTTGGAATGTAGACTGATAGAATGGTCTGCGGGCGTCATGTTGCATTTGCAGAGCCCCTGATGTGCCTAAATAGTAGAAACCCCCCACAAGTGACCCCATTTTGGAAACTAGATCTGCCAAGGAGCTTATCTAGATGTGTGGTGAGCACTTTGAACGCCCAAGTGCTTCACAGAGGTTTATGACGGAGAGCAGTGAAAATAAAAAAATCATATTTTTTTTTCCACAAAAATTATTTTTTAGCCCCCAATTTTTTTATTTTCACAAGGGTAACAGGAGAACCAGAACCCCAACAATTGTTATCCAATTTGTCCTGAGTACGCTGATGCCCCATATGTGGGGGTAAACCACTGTTTGGGTGCACGGCAGAGCTCAGAAGGGAGGGAGCACCATTTGACTTTTTGAAAGCAAAATTGGCTGGAATCAATGGTGTAGCCATGTCGCCTTTGGAGACCCCTTGATGTACCTTAACAGTGGAAACCCCCCAATTCTAATTCTAACCCAAACACACCCCTAACCCTAATCCCAACTCTATCCATAATCCTAATCACAACTCTAACCCCAACACACCTGGTGCACCCACAGGGCAGTGGGGTACTCTGTACCTGGTCCGGTCGCAAAGCGGGATGTCACGGTGGCCGTGACCCGGTCCGTGGCCCTTGGCATCAATGTTAAAGGGGGTTAAATGTTCAAAGCTAGTCTTGACGCCACCTGTGGAGTTTGCTCAATAGGGGGATCGACGCTGCATTAGAGGGGTCCCCTGGGGGATATTGCGGCAGCCCAGATGTTACACTTCCCATAGGTGAAGCGGTTCCCCAGGGGTTCTATGGTGTGTGGCGTAGATGGTAGGGCCGGTGAATAAATGGAGGAGACAGGTTGTAAGTCTTTACCTGGTTTACTGTAGGTTTCTGGCCACAGTCCAGGGTACCAGGCACCGGTGATGGTAGTCCGGCCGGCTCAGATGCAATAGAGGGTTCCCTTCTCCAGTAGAGGTCTGTGAGCCTTTCCTACTAGCGCTTTTCAAGGTGAGGTCCCTGCTGCCTGAAGCTTCCTACAGGGTCCTCCAGTTTCCCGCTGTCCTGGGACAGGTACCTGCATGATGGGCAGCTTGAGCCTTTTTACAGGGACTCTAACATGCCCTGGGCTCCTAAGGTGATGCTTCATCTCAGGCATAGTGCGGACAGGTAACGTGTAGTGTCGTGCCCTCCGGTTCTGCTCTGTGTCCTAGAGTCCCACAAAGGCCTCGGGCTCCCGATTCCCGGCTACTGCGCTTCAGCTCTGAGGGTGCCCTGCCACAGTTCCCTGCTGAGCTCTGTTCCTCTCCTGTGCTCCTTCCCTTCCGGCTACTCCACATTCAACAACCCTTCGGGTTCTCTCGCTCCTTCCAGAGGCTGCAGCTCCCTCGTGGCTGCCTCTCAGTCTGCACTCAGTTCCAGACTTCCTTCTACTTCTGTGTCTCTCTCAGACTACACTAGCTCCTCCTCCATGTCAGGATACATAAAGCCTAGGGAAGCTCCCCTGAATCCCCTCCTGGCCTGGATTCAGAATGTGTTGCATGTGTGTGCCTTACCTGGTAAAGAGAACTCCATTGTCTCTGAGCAGGACATTACCTTCCCCGAAGGAAAAGCAACATCACTGCAGCAACCTGTTACCTGGGGTGCTGCACACCCCTAACCCTAATCCCAACCCTAACCATAACCCTAATCACAACCCTAACCCCAACACTCCCCTAACGCTAATCACAACCCTAACCATAACCCTAATCACAACCCTAACCCCAACACACCCCTAACCCTAATCATAACCCTAATCAAAACCCTAACCCAAACACACCCCTAACCCTAATCCCAACCCTAGCCAAAGCCCTAACAACAAACCTAACCCTAATCCCTATACACCCCTAATCCCAACCCTAACCCTAATCCCAAACCTAACCCTAATACCAACCCTAACCCTAATCTCAACCCTAACCCTGATGCCAACTTTAACCTTAACTTCAGCCCCAACCCTAACTTTAGCCCAACTGTAACCCTAATTAGAAAATGGAAATAAATATTTTCTTTATTTTATTATTTTTTCCTAACTAAGAGGGTGATAATGGGGGGTTTATTTACTATTTTTTTTATTTTGAACACTGTGATAGGGTCTATCACGGTGACCCAAATGAACCAACAGGAAAAATGTTCCTATTGTTGCTGGGTGCCTGACGGCAGATCTAGGCGGGCGCACTACGCAGGCGCCCGCCATTTTCTTAGCGGAAAAAGATGGCGGTGCCCATGGGGGAAAGCAGGAGGGCCGAGCATCGGAAGGTATCAGGAGGGGGGATCGGGGACCCTATTTCTCTCTCCTCTGATGTGCGATCACATCAGAGGAGGGAAAAATTAAATGGCAAATCACGCTTTTTTTTTGCGGCCGCTGTTATACTGTTAACAGTAAACAGTAAAACCGGGGTCGGTAAAAACAGACCCAAATCATGTTCTCTGGGGTCTCGGCTACCCCCGGCAACCGAGACCCCAGAGAAAATCCGAATCTGGGGGGTGCTATACATTTTTTCCACAGCGCCGTTAATTAACGGCGCTGTGGCTTAAATACCCTTAACTACCGCCTTTAAAAGGTGTATCGGCAGTCGTTATGAGGTTAAATTCACAGAATTGATCCTCAACACCATCTAGAGACTGGAAAAAAACATTCCAAGTTGCATTTAGGGATATTCTCCTTTTACTCTTGGCATTTCTGGGAATATAGAGGACTGGGACTTCTCTCTGGTGGATTTCTTGGACTGCACCCATCTATAGGAAATATACACAGGACTGAATACATCGTCTACATGTGATGATCAGATGATGGGGAGTCTAGGTGACCTCAGACCCGACCTCTCCTCTATAATCAGTATGGTTTCCTCTTACCTGGAGATGTGAGGAGCTGGTGATCCTCCATCATGACGTCCTTGTATAGATCCTTGTGTCCTTCTATATACTCCCACTCCTCCATGGAGAAATAGACAGTGACGTCCTGACATCTTATAGGAACCTGACACACAATGACCCGTCATTAGCAGACCCCTCCCCCGGCATTATTATATACTGTCCCAGCATTCCCGGCAGCACTCACCTCTCCGCTCAGCAGCTCAGTGATCCTGTGGGTCAGTTCTAGGATCTTCTGCTCATGTATCAGTGGATGAGGTGGAGGCTCGGTGATGTCACTCGGGGTCCTGCTCCGCCCTCCTGACACACGGGGGGTCACACACTCCCCAGATGACGTCTTCACTACTTTGTGACCCTGTGTATGGGGAGACTCTGATCATTACATCTATTCTAAGGATCCTTCACCTTTCCCGTCATTTCCCTGCTTTTTTCCTAGAGATCAGAGGGATGTGAAGATCTCACCTCTCCAGTGATCCAGTAGATTATCTCCAGGGTGAGGTCTAATATCTGAGCTGCCATGTGGCTTCTGTCCTGCTCCATCCTCGGAGGGTCATCAATGGGAAGAACCATGGTCTTTAAAAGAAAACTTTGTCTGAAAGTAAGCAAAAAGAAAAGAAGATTGGAGGCAAAATTGTGGTCGCCACATACATTACCAACTGAACCTTTAGTGTCTCTTAAACAGAAACTGTCAGTGAAATAACTCTATTAACCGGCGAGTTAATCTTCAAATTAATATCATTCTGAACCTGCACTTAGAAACCCGTGGTTACAGGCGTGAGTACAGTCACTGCTTCATATATAGAGAGCTGCGGCAGGAACCGCACCCCAGGCCCTGACTGACAGCTGGCTCAACGTTAGGGTTCGCTGTCAGTTAGTTCGGGATCCTCAAATTTGTGTCTTGGGACCCCCTAATCTTCTCCATAACCTGTCCTCTCCATACATCTCTTGATACCTTGCAACACAATCTCCAGTCCTTACATGTTCTTCTTCTTTGCTCTCCTCCTACTTCATCTAAAATAATCATCTACAAGTTTTCTCCCCTGCTTCTTCCTCACTATGGAATTCTCTACACCAAATAATGAGATTTTCTCCCACCTAAAAAAGCAACCTGAAATCTCTCTTCTTCAGGACATTCTACAATAACCTGGCCATATGAGCAACTTCTCTCCTCACCTACTGTCTCCTATGCCCATGTAGACTAAGTGCAGCGCCCCAGAGTCCTGGTCGTTGCAGTGATGTCGCTCTGCCACTAAGGGGAGTGATGGTGCGTCTGATTGCACTAAAGAAGTTCACCTGATCAGGTATCACAGTCACACATTACACTTCACACTCCGGCCACCAGGGGGAGCAAAGGGTTCTATGTATTAGGCCACTCCTCACACTCGGGTAAAACTGGGGGTTGGATAGGAAGTTAGGGAGAACGCTACTGGGTGACACCCAAGAAAGACCTGTCAGGCAGACAGGGGGAAAAGGAGGAACAGCTGAGCTGCAGACAGAGGTCCCTGTCAGGGGTGGGATCCTGGCAGAGACTGAGCGAGAGATAGAACGTTACGGAGCCGCGCCTGCACCTCATTGCGGCAGCATCTTAAGAAAGGACAAGAAGCGGAGTATATTGTGGAGATGTGAGAAACGAGATCACAGCACAAGGAGATAACACCGGGAGGAGTTCTGCCTTAAGATCGGCAAGATCCTTCTGAGGCGCGTAGCCGGTGGCCAGAACACCGAGGGAGTAATAGGCTCTACGCATTACTTCAGAGACCGGCAGGACAGTTAATTCCAAGTTGGCTGCCCAACCTTTAACCTAATGAAGACAACGGAGGCAAATTGTGGGAGAGGGGCATCTCTAGGGTCCCTATAAAATAGCTCCAGGCCTACCCCGTCATACGGGTGCGTCCTAGCCATATCATCTGGGGGACGTAGAAAGAGAATATCAGAAACATACAGTTGTGAGGACTATCCCGTGGTGCTCAGCAGGGAGGTACTACAACACACAGGCACTAGTAGGAAGGCTACTGATTTCCACCTGCAAAGGGAACTCTGGATGTGCCTTCGGACCGGCCCGTCTCAGCCAGCCCTGTTAGCAGTGCTCTTGATTGTGGATGCTGAAGTCTACAGTAAAAGGTAAAGAGACTGCAACCTTGTGTCCTCGTTATTTACCGCACCCTACACCATCATCATCTACCTTACTGGGAAGCCCTGGGTACATACTTCACCTGTGGGAAGGTATACCATCTAGCTGCCATTCCATCACCCCAGTGGACCCCTCAGCAGCGTCGGTCATCCTGACCGAATACCACAGGTGGCGTCACGAACACTTGACAAACTCATCACCCCTTTAATTGGATGCCCCTTAGCAGGGCCATGGACCGGGTCGGGCCACCGTGACATCCCCAGAACCGAAACAGAAGGGACCCGGTACCGAGTACCCCACTGCCCTGCGCCTGGGGGCGATCCATAAGCACTCTTGGTGCAGTGCCTTTTCTACAGCTCGGGTCAGTACCGGACACCTAGTGTCCGGTACTGAACCCTGAATACAGACATTTTAATGTACGTCCGGATTCCTGTTCGGTTCATCAATCTAATAAAGCTTGTTGAAAGGCTGCAGTGCAGCCAATCCATAAGCTTTTACACTGTGTGCACATCCGGAGCCATCACAGCCATGTTAAATATTGGCCGGCATAAAGGCTGGATCACAAGCGCTGCGGTCATTAGTGTAGGAATAGGACGCAGATGGAGTGAGGGACAGATTCTGTCTGCATACTCTGTGGAAGTACTGTGCCTTTAAGCTGCTGTGTATACTCTGCAAGCCATATCTGGAAGTACTGTGCTAAAGACCGCTGTGTGTACTCTGCAAACCCACCTCTGTGAGTACTGTGCCTTTCAGCCACTGAGTGTACACTGCACACCCCTGCCTGTGAAAGTACTGTTCCTTCAAGCCTCTGTGTGGACTCTGCAACCTTGCCTGTGAGTGTACGGTGTCAAAAAAAAGCTGTATTTGCTCTGCACCCTTCCCCTATGAAAGTACCATGCCTTTAAGCTTCTGTGTGTTTTCTAGTAGTCTGAGAAATAAACAATTGGAATGAGACATTTTGTTCCCATTTCTAGGCCAAGGAAAGTTTCTTTTCAGGACCTCTGTCATTTTCTAGTAGCGTTACAAATAAATAAATCTCCTCCTCCATGTCTTTCCGAGTAGTGTACAGAAAAACCACTTCCAAAAATGAGGAGAGCATCAAATAGGGGACGTGACCGTGTTGGTGCTGGTGTAGCTGCTGCTGGTGGTGGTGTACCTGATGCAGGGAGAGGATGTGGTTGTTCTGTACCTATGTGCCTAAATACAACACCTTCCTCTGGTGCCCGCAGGTGACGGGACATTATGCTTCTTCGTAGGCCCAAATTACTGATGCACAAATGATGAGGCCACAAGATTTTGAAAAGGTGTTAGATTGGATAGCCGAGAGTGACTCCAGTTCCCAGGGCTGTGGAGTCGGAGCCCATTTTGGTGGAGTTGGAGTCGGTATAAAATGGACTGACTGCGACTCCTTAAATATATAAAAAATTGGGTACAGTAGTTCAATGCAGTTTGTGGGGAATATTTTTTTTCATAAGAATTTGGGAAAGTTATGAAATGTCCTATAAATGACGGTCCTATTCCTGATCTAAGGTCTAGACTTTTAGCTGAGATGAATCTGTGCTGCAGTTTATGTTCATGATAAGTAGTGAAGCTCCTCTACTGATAAGGAGAAAAAAATAAACACACAGGGAAGGAATGCCTACATTCATCTCAGAACTTCTGGAGTGAACAGGAAAGCAGGATTAAAGAAGGTAAGTACTTCTTAAAGCATATATAAACTTTCAATAAACTGCGCATAAATCAATAACCCAGTTTATGATGTCTCTGTATGCTTGATGTTTTAGTTTGTTTTTCTCTTAGCTCATGTTTGGAGAAATTAGCTGCTCTGATGACTTATATACACTATACATAGAATATAAGGGGAAAAAATGTTTTCTAACATCTCAAATTCGGAAATAAAGTAACAGGATCGATAAGGACATATGTATTTGTGTGTGTGTGTGTTCTGGAATGTGATTCAGCACAAACATGCTTCCTCCCTCCTCCCCTCTTCATAGACTGTAAAGAAATATGATGTGAAGAATTTAGTGAGCTGTACCGAGACAAGCCTGACATTGAAAGTTCAGAGTAAAGCTATTTAACAACACATTTTACAAACTTTATACTTATCGGTCCTATTGATTTATGCAAAGATTGTTTTATTTCTATCCCAAATTATACAGTGCATAATTCCCTATTCCTGCAAGAATTATAATATACTTTATTTTTTTTACAGGACAAAATTATTTTGAGAGCGAATTTACATAATTACAAAATGTCCAATAAGCATCTTATGAAGTCAGCTGTATTTGAGAATTTCACAGTGACGCAAGATAGTAAACATTTTGTGTGTCAGTGTATAAGGCTACTCTCAAACTAGCGTCGTGCACTGCACGTCGCTATGCGTCGTTTTGTAGAAAAAACGCATCCTGCAAAAGTGCAGGATGCGTTTTTTCTCCATTGACTTGCATTAGCGACGCAGTGCGACGCATTGCCACACGTCGCAACCGTCGTGCGACGGTTGCGTCGTGTTGTGTCGGACCGTCGCCACCAAAAAACGTTGCATGTAATGTTTTTTGGTGCGTCGTGTCCAGCATTTCCGACCGCGCATGCGTGGCTGGAACTCCGCCCCCTCCTCCCCGCACCTCACAATGGGGCAGCGGATGCGTTGAAAAACAGCATCCGCTGCCTCCGTTGTGCGGCGCTTCCACAGTATGCGTCGGTGCGCCGCAACGTCGCATTGCGACGTGCAGTGCACGACGCTAATGTGAAAGTAGCCTAAGTGACCCAGATGAAAACAAATGCTGTGATGCCAAAATCAGTGTATACTCAGACAGTGGTAAAAATGCTCCTTCAAGAGATTCCAATCTAAAAAGACACATTTACAACACTGCCACCCAGAAGTGTACAAAGCTGTGACTGAAAAAGATCACAGCGGCACCAAGAAACCAGAGACCAGCACTTCCCACCAGGCAAAGGAGGAGGAAAGAGAGTCTCAAATCTCAGTTATAATATATTTTGTAAGTGACAAAGTTACTATAACAATGACAGCAGATGTGTTTAAAAGACAGCTCATCGAGCTTGTTGTGAAGGACTTTGTACCATTATTATTATTTGCACGACCAGCTTTTATAGTACTTAATGGAGCAATGGCTTGCAAACTTAGTGTTTCTCTGGAAAGAGAAAGCATTAGAAAATTAGTGATTGAAGAAGCCCTTAACTAAAAGGAAGATCTTGACAAGACTCTCAGGAGACGCTTTGGGTTTCTTAAAATGGATGCCTGCACACATCACAGAGTGAACTATTTTGCTATCAATGTTCGATATGTTTGTGACGACAAAAAAAATGCTACTAAGACACTGGCAGTAAAAGATACTAAAACTCATCACAGCAGCCAGTTTCTCCAGACCTTAGTGGAAAAAGTTCTGCAAGATTATGAACTAAAAAAAGAACAGGTTCTTGCTATTGTAACTGATAATGCTTCAAACATCAAGTACAATTAAACTGATGAATGAGAATAACGAAGGTGAACAGCAGCAAGAAGAACATTTCATATTCAGTATGTTGGAGATGGAAGGCCACAGTCCTGTTCCCATAATGGAGGAACAAACACATAGTACTACAGAAGAACAGTAAAATGATTATTTACAATTAGATGATCTTGTTGAAGCTGCTTCACACCTCTTTCCTATTCATCACATGCACTGGGTTGTGCACAAGCTGCAGCTGGCAATAAGAGATATTCTGCAAGAGGGACATGCTGGAACTCTGATTAGCAAAGTGAGGAAATTGGCTATTGCTGCCAGAACCCCTAAAATTGATTCCATCTTGAAGAGACGTGCTGGAAAAGGGGCAATTGTGGAACAAGCCACTCGGTGGGGCAGCACCTATTAAATGATTGAGCGATTGCTTGAGCTGAAACCCTTCCTTGTAGATATGGCTAACCCTCAGGCAACACTTCATGAAGGTCAATGGACACAGGCGGCTGAATTGAAGGAACTGGCTCATCACCCATTTACAGTGACTAAAAAGTTACAAGCTGAGGATTTAACTCCTGGCATTTTTTTTTTTACAAAGGAGTGGAAGAACTTGTTGTTTTGCCTGTCCCAAAGAGGAGGTTTAATCGCAGATGGCATTGCTGCTTCAATGAAATGGAGAGAGACACTGCTATTAGAAAATAAAATTCTTCTGTCAGCTGTTTATGTGGACCTGAGTCATAGTATATTGCTGGATGATCAACAGTTTACTAAAGGAAAAGAAGCTCTGATAGAGGTAGCAGTTAGGATGAGTGAGCTACATGACATGCCAAGAGCAAGAGGACTCGGGCCCTGCCAGTGCTGCTGCTGCCATTTCTTCATCCTCATCAGATGGGGAGTTTGATTTCAGCAAGTATTTGGATGACATGGAGCAAGCAAAGCGTTGCTGTGGGGGAAAAGATTCCACTCCCATAGAAAACAGATTGACCATATTTCAGCAAAATTTTTCACTTGCTCTCAAAGAGGTAGAAGAGTTCAATCGTTCATCAAAACTAACTGTGCACGAGGCAATTCCTTTATACCCTAAAATTGTTAGAGATGTTGCCCATGTGGTTACTGCTTTGCCACCAACCCAAGTTAGTGTAGCGAGGTTGTTCTCTAGTCTTTAAATAATTAGGTCAGATTTGAGGTCATCTATAAAAGGAGGATCTGATGGAGACGATACTATTTCTCAGAACAAATTCATAGACTGCACAAATGCTATTCAGTACACTTTTGTTGAAAACTGTTATTTTCCACTTACTGCAGAATGTATAATAAATTGTAAATATGCTAATTTTTTTTTGTTCTAAAGTTGTATTCCAATAAATATATTTTATCTATCTAAATGGCTTGATTATTGTATCATAATAAAGATTAAAAGCCTGATGTTACCATTTTACTACAGTAAATGTATCACTTAAACTTAAACATGAGCCATGTATGAGAGAGTCGGAGTCGGAGTTGGAGTCGGTGTCATGGGAAATGAGGAGATGGAGTTGGAGGTTTGGCTTACCGACTCCACAGCCCTGCCAGTTCCTTCACATTATCTTCCACACGGTCCACTGCAGAAAGTGCACAGTTGGCACCTGAGGACCATGGTCATCCGGCTTCCTCCTCACCCCCTCGCAAATCAGCCAAGCAGTCAGAGCCCCAAGTAATGCAGCAGTCACTTCTGCTTCTTGAAGACTCCACTGGCTGTGGTTCTGTGGCCATCCACCTGGCCCTGCTCCAAAAGTGGAAGAGATTGAGTGCACTGATGTCCAACCACTTGTTATGTTGGAGGATGAGTACGTGGGAGGGCCAGTGCACATGGTCAGTGTATCACCGCTGCACATATCAGATGACGAAAAAACTCAGTTGCCAACTGCAGCATCCTTTTGCAGTGTGCTGACCGGCAAGGAGGGAAAGGGTGAGGAGTCTGTGGAATATGATGCGGGGATGATGAGGTCCTAGACCTCACATGGACCGGAGACCATCCTAGTGATGTGCGTAGTTCAGAGAAAGAGGAGGTGGCCATGCTGCCGCAGCAGCACAGAAAAAGAGGGAACAGGGTGCAAAGGCACAACAGATGGCCCCTAGCCAGAATGTCAGCTGCAACTACCCACCATGCCGCTGAAATAAGCACAAAAAAAGACAGCTCAGGGAATGTGCTGCCAACAAGAGTCAGGTACAGAGTAGTGATGAGCAAGTGTACTTGTTGCTCAGGTTTTCCCGAGCACGCTCGGGTGGTCTCCGAGTATTTGTAAGTGCTCGGAGATTTAGTTTTCATCGCCGCAGCTGAATGATTTATAGCTACTAGCCAGCTTGAATACATGTGGGGATTCCCTAGCAACCCCCAAATGTACTCAGGCTGGCTAGTAGCTGTAAATCATTCAGCTGCGGCGATGAAAACTAAATCTCCGAACACTAACAAATACTCGGAGACCACCCGAGCGTGCTTGGGAAAACCGGAGCAACGAGTATACTCGCTCATCACTAGTACAGAGGTGTAGCTAGGGTTTTATTTCAGGGGGGGGCAAAATTTCTCAGTGGGCCCCTAACCAGGTAACCTTAACCCCTTCATGACCTTGGGATTTTCCATTTTTCCGTGTTCGTTTTTCGCTCCCCTCCTTCCCAGAGCCATAACCTTTTTATTTTTCCGTCAATATGGCCATGATGTGAGGGCTTATTTTTTGCGAAACAAGTTGTACTTTTGAACGACATCATTGGTTTTAGCATGTCGTGTACTAGAAAACGGGAAAAAATTCCAAGTGCGGTGAAATTGCAAAAAAAGTGCAGTCCCACACTTGTTTTTTGTTCGGCTTTTTTGCTAGGTTCACTAAATGCTAAAACTGACCTGCCATTATGATTATCCAGGTCATTCCGAGTTCATAGACACCAAACATGTCTAGGTTCTTTTTTATCTAAGTGGTGAAAAAAAAATCCAAACTTTGCTAAAAAACAAAACAAAAAAAAAAAACAAAATTGCGCCATTTTCCGATACTTGTAGCGTCTCCATTTTTCGTGATCTGGGGTCAGGTGAACGCTTATTTTTTGCGTGCCGAGCTGGCGTTTTTAATTATTCCATTTTGGTGCAGATACTTTCTTTTGATCGCCCGTTATTGCATTTTAATGCAATGTTGCGGCGACCAAAAAAACGTAATTCTGGCGTTTCAAATTTTTTTGTCGCTACTCCGTTTAGCGATCAGGTTAATGCTTTTTTTTTATTGCTAGATCGGGCGATTCTGAACGCGGCGATACCAAATATGTGTAGGTTTGATTTTTTTTTTATTGATTTATTTTGAATGGGGCGAAAGGGGGGTGATTTAAACTTTTATATTTTTTTCACATTTTTTTTTACTTTTTTTTTTTTTTTACTTTTGCCATGCTTCAATAGCCTCCATAGGAGGCTAGAAGTAGGCACCACTCGATCGGCTCTGCTACATAGCAGCAATCATCAGATCGCTGCTATGCAGCAGAAATGCAGGTGTGCTATGAGCGCCGACCACAGGGTAGCGCAAACAGCTACCGGCGATCAGTAACCATAGAGGTCTCAAGGACCTCTATGGTTACTGTCCTGACACATCGCCGACCCCGATCATGTGACGGGGGTCGGCGATGCGCTCATTTCCGGCCGCCCGGCCGGAAGCGCCGGTTAAATGCCGCTGCCTGCATTTGACACCGGCATTTAACTAGTTAATAGTGGCGGGTGAATCGCGATTTTACCCGCCGCTATTGCGGGCACATGTCAGCTGAAAACAGCTGACATGTCCCGGCTTTGATGCGGGCTCACCGCCAGAGCCCGCATCAAAGCGGGGGTTCTGACCACGGACGTACTATCCCGTCCGAGGTCAGAAAGGGGTTAATTATAACTGGGTGACGCATCCTAATAGTGGAGGAGAACCTCAGAAGATGACAGCGCTGTTACTGAAAATAATCTGTTTATATAATTGCCTTGTAATGTTTTCATTTACTGTTCTGTTGAGATGTCACCGTATCCCAGAATTACAAGCGGAGGAAGTTCACCGACCGCCATATTGGGATACCCAAGTGATGGGTGTTTCAATATGGAAACTGTTGCTGGTACCAACCTATTGCGCACTACCACCTGGGGAACACCGTCGCACCACACACACTCACAAAGCCTCTTGTGTGGTACCACCAGCGGAACACCGTCACGAACACGCTGCCGCCGGGATCAGCCGAATGATTCACTGAGGCCTCTTTCACACTAGCGTCGTGCACTGCACGTCGCTATGCGTCGTCCTGTAGAAAAAACGCATCCTGCAAAATTGCTTGCAGGATGCGTTTTTTCTCCATAAACTTGAATTAGAGACGCAGTGCGATGCATTGACACACGTCGCAACCGTCGGTCCGTCGCCACCAAAAAACGTTGCATGTAAAAAAAATTTGTGCGTCGATAGCGTCTTTTCCGACCGCGCATGCGCGGCCGGAACTCCCTCCCCGCACATCACAATGGGGCGCGGATGCGATGTAAAACAGTAGTAGTTGTGCGGCACTTCCACACTATGCGTCGGTGCGCTGCAACGTCGCATAGCGACGTGCAGTGCACAACGCTAGTGTGAAAGTAGCCTGAGCGCCACCATCTTTGAGGTACACATGTGCAGTTTTAATGTGACCATCTCTATCTGTCTGCACAAAGATGGCAGCGATCTGATTTACTGCGCATGCACGAATTCCACACAGGGGCACTGAATCATTCGGCTGATCCCGGTGGCAGATGCGCAATGTTTCTACATTCAGAGGAAGCCGGTCGCATTAAAGGGTTTTCCCATGAGCGAAAGTTCATTTGAAAAATTGACTGTGTCTGACCATGTACAGAGCATACCACATCTCCTGGGCAGGGGAGGAAGCAAAAGACAATACTGACATTACAGCAGGGGATCACAGTGGATTCATTTTGTGAGGTGAAATATTTCACTGACTGTTTTAAAAAAATATTTTACCTCACAAAATGTATACTCTGTGATCTCCTGCTGTAATGTCAGTATTGTCTTTGAGGGGAGAACACAGCACAGGAAGGAGAGAGATAGGGGTAGGGCAGGGCACATGGGGTAGACAGGTCAAAGAAGCGCACAGACGGGAGAAGTCAGCACATGGGGAAAGAGAGTGGATAGGTGGGTGAGCACATGGGGGGAGGAGAGATTCTCAATGCTGCAAAGCCTGTCCCCATCGCGACATTACCGCCCTCCCGATGCGAAAGCATTGGGCCTCCATCTAGTATAGTATAATGCACCAGATAGTTCTCAATATAGTATAATGAACTCCTCGTAGGCCTCTATAGCATAATGTACTCCCCATAGGCCTCCATAAAGTATAATGCACTCCCATACCTCCCAACTTTTGAAGATGGGAAAGAGGGACAAAGCTTGCGGCGCGCGAAGCGGCAAATTTTAGGCCACGCCTCTGACCACACCCATTCATAACTAGCCACACCCATATCCACATCCCAATCACACCCATTTAGCACTGCTGATCACACTTTCATAAAGAATAATTATAAACAAAAAACTATGGCCACACAGTGCTCCATACTGTATAATGGCCACACATGACGCTCCATACTATATAATGGCCACACATGATGCTCCATACTATATAATGGCCCCACATGATGCTCCATACTGTATAGTGACTGGACATGATGCTCCATACTGTATAATTTCAAAAAATATAGTTCTTACCGATAACGGTATTTCTCTGAGCCCATGACGGCACCACGGAGAGAGGGGATCCGCCCACCAAGGACAGGAAACCTACAGATAAAAAGGGCGGTACCACTCTCCCGCATCAGTTGTTTACTAGAGAACAATGGGAGACTATGGAACAGCTTATTAGTTTCAATATTACTTAACTTAATTGAGATACCGCGTGACCTATCTTAAAATAAACTATGGCACTATATTAACGTGCACACCCATGAGTGAAGGGAGGGAATGTACGGGTGCCGTCATGGGCTCAGAGAAATACCGTTATCGGTAAGAACTATATTTTTCTCTGTCGCCCATGACGGCACCACGGAGAGATTTCATAGATTTGTACATTCAGGGAGGGACCACCGCTTCCAGAACCCTTTACCGAAAGTAAGGTCCGAAGAGGAGATAAGGTCCAATCTATAGTGCCTATAGAATGTGGAAGGTGATGACCAAGTAGCAGCTCTACATATCTGGTCAATCGAAGCTCCGGCCTTCTCGCCCAAGAAGCTGCCACTGCTCTCGTTGAGTGAGCCTTGACCTCCCCGGAAATAGACATTCCACTTGATGAGTATGATAGGCTGATAGCATCTGTGATCCATCTCGCCAGAGTAGCTTTGGAGGCTTTTTTCCCCTTCCAGGGATCCTGAAAGCACACAAAAAGAGAGGCATCCTCCCTATTCTCTCTGGTGGCTTCTAAGTACTACGTGAAGCATCTCCTGACATCTAGTGTATGCAATGATTCCTCCTCCCTATTTTTAGGGTTAAGACAAAAGGAGGGAAGAGATATCTCTTGAGTTCTGTGGAACCGGGATGCCACCTTCGGGAGGTATGCAGGATCTATTTTGAGAGTAACCCTATTCTCTAAAAACCGTGTATGAGGAGGGTTAGAAGGTAGTGCCTGTATGTCGCTTATTCTACGAGCAGATGAGAGGGCGACGAGCAGGGATGTTTTGAGGGATAGGAGTTTTAATGGGATATCCTCTAAGGGTTTGAAGGGCGGTTTAGACAGGGTTTTAAGGACCAAAAATAAATCCCATTGAAGGGAACTTTTACTGGAAGTGGCCTCGAACTACCTGCTGCCCTGATAAACCTGGGAACCCACCGATTCATAAAGTGATGTTTTAAGGGACAGATTCCCAGAGAAACCTCTGACCGGGGTTCAAAAGGAGGTTTGGATAGGGATATAAGATCCAAGTTTAAATTCCAAGGAGGAGTAAACCGAGAGGGGATGGGTCTAGACCTGGCCAACGCTTTGATGAACCTGGATACCCCCGATACCCAGCCGGGTCGGAATTGTACAGGGCCCTTAAAGCCAAGACTTGAACTTTTAAAGTATTTGTGGCTAGCCCCTGTTCCAATTCCTTGCAGAAACTCTTAGACAGCTGTTATTGGAAACTCCCTCTTCTAACTTGGAACCTGAAAGGTGGTTCCTATATGGTCTACTCCACTTCTGGAAACATTCACAATCAATATTATGGCTAATATTCTGAGGAGATGCACCAGAGAAGTCTGGGTGACCAGCCTTTTGACCATTTCCACATATTAGGCCTCAGAGTACCGGCCCCCGACCACCTGCTCTATATTTCCACGAGGAGGGGACTTGGAGAAGCAACATGTGCCTGTTCAGACTGGATTACCCAGTCATGCACCGCGGCGTCTGCTTGCGTCATAAGGGCGCGCTCTCACCCCGCGCGTGCCACTAGCCTCCGGTCCTGGACTGCGGGAAGATCAAACCAATAACAGTTAGTACATGGATAATGGCAGAGCATTAGGATGTACACACATTACTCATCCAGGAGATCACATCTATTCCGAATCCTTAGGTGTCTAAACCCCAAACAAGGGTTGGATATTATTGCAACTAAGGAATACACAATCCGGCAGGTAATATTTCCTAACATTACCAGAGTTGGCCTCTCATTAGAAACGCTGAAAGGGAAACGTGGATCATCGCTCCTATTTTACTGACATTACACACATATACATATCCTGAAAGGCAAGCTTGTCAGTGTTATCAGCCATGGAGGGAGTAACCATACTCTATGGCTAGAGAAAAACAGGATTCTTCCCACCAGAGAGGTGCTGATTCGCCACAAGGTGCCAAAGGCAGACATGCCGTCCCTGGTAACCATAGTACAATAGACTTATGGGACGGGAATCTGTCTACTGGATGTTAATCAAGGAAACCAGCCTGATTGTCACATGTGGAATTGGTAAGGATTTTTTCCTTCCACCTCTTGGTATTTTCTGCTCCCAGGACAGTAGTATGTCCCTTTATAGGTTGAGAAAAACTGTTCCATACGGAAGAACTGCTAATTTACTCAGCCAATTCAAGCAAAGCTCAGCTAAGCCCTGTTGTAAAGAATGAATCAACAGAAGTTGGAACTGGGTGCAAAACCACTAGGACTCTATAAGCCAAAGTTGGGGCCCAAGACAAAAATGTGAAATGGTAGATCCACGATATACCTTGTGCGTGGCTGCATAACCTAAATCAGAAGGTCTAACCCAGAGCCAAAAAAGAAAATACCAAGCCCGAAGTACTAGGAAGCACAGAGGTACTATGATACTAATGATACCCCCTAAGGCACAGGGGCACTGAAGCAATAAGATGCCCGTAAGCACACATCTTGATGCATGGAGGGGCCATGCATCAATGTGCAATGTGCAATGTGAAGCAAAAAAGCACAATGAAGCACCACGATGCAATATAATGCAATACAATGTATAAAGGCAATATGAAGCACTAAAATGTGACATGATGCAACATGATGCACAGAGGCACTGTGAACTATGATGCACACAGGAAATATGAAACACTATAATACAACATGAAGCACAGAGGCACTATGATGCAATATGATACACAGAGGCACTCGATATGATGCATAGAGGCACTAAGATGCAACATGATGCAGAGGCACTCAATATGATGCATAAAAGCACAATGATGCAATATGAAGCAGAGGTACTCAATATGATGTATAAAGGCACTACAATGCAACATGCTGCACAGCGGCACTCAATATGATGCATAAAAGGACAATGATGCAATATGAAGCAGAGGTACTCAATATGATGCATAAAGGCACTATAATGCAACATGCTGCACAGCGGCACTCAATATGATGCATAGAGGCACTGATGCAATATGAAGCACAGATGCACTCAATATGATGCATAAAGGCACTATGATGCCACATGATGCACAGAGGCTCTCAATATGATACGTAGAGGCACAATAATGCAATATGAAGCACAGAGGTACTCAGTATGATGCATTGATGCACTATGATGCAATACAACACGCAGAGGCACTCAATACGATGCCTAGAGGTACTATGATGCAAAATGATACATAGAGGCATGCAATATAATGCATAAAAGCACTATGATGCAATATGATACACAGAGACATGCCATATAATGCATAGAGGCACCATGATGCAATATGATGCACAGGGGCACTTAGTATGATGTATAGAGGCACCATGATGCCATATGACGCACAGAGGCACTTAGTATGATGTATAGAGGCACCATGATGCCATATGACGCACAGAGGCACTCAGTAAGATGCATAGAGGCACCATGCCGCAATATGATGCACAGAGGCACGCAATATAAGGCATAGAGGCACCATGATGTAATATGATACGTAGAGGCATGTAATATAATGCATAGAAGCACTATGATGCGACATGATACAGGGACACACGACATAATGCATAGAAGCAATATGATACACAGACACGCAATATAATGCAAAGAGGCACCATGACATGCAGGGGCACTCGGTAAGATGCATAGAGGCTCTAAGATGCAATATGACACACAGAGGCACTCAATACGATGCATAGAGGAAACATGATGCAATGTGTTGCACTCAATATAATGCATAAAAGTATCATGATGCCGTATGATATGGGGCAGCACGGTGGCTTAGTGGCCAGCCCTGCAGCGCTGGAGTCCCGGGTCCAAATCCCACCCAGGACAACATCTGCAAAGAGCCCGCATGCTCTCTCCGTGTTTGCGTGGGTCTCCTTCAGGCACTCCGGCCTCCTCCCACACCCCAAAGACACACCGATAGGAAATTCAGACTGTGAGCCCCACCGGGGACAGCGATGACAAGGTCCGCAAAGCGCTGCGTAATATGTTAGCGCTATACAAAAATAAAGACCATTATTATTATTATTATTATGAGCCACACACAATATAAAGCATAGAGCTATAGTCATGCTTGAAAATTGGCACATAGTTACAAGCAAAAGAGCAATCTCTCAGAGATACGGATAAGCCTCCACTCTGAATAGTACATCTCATTTGTCAGACTGACCCCACCCGAAGGAGCTAACTAATGAGTCGCAGCTGAAGGGCAGTCTTCATGGAGGCAAAGTGCTCCATTAACACTATATGTCCTCCCAAGGCATAGAGTAGTTAAGTTGCAAAGAAAAGTGAGGCACCTGTTTATCAGACCCCCCTCACAAAAAAAAAAGTGAAAAACATGCTTCCAAAGGTCACTTTTGAAGTCTAATCATAAGGCTCTGCGCAGACAAGACATGCAACTAACTTAAGGCAAATCATGAGATGTAGCCTGGACATATGGCCTTATTATAGCCTAGAGGTCCAAGGTCTGGCTGTGTATATGTGAAAACATACCTCACATATGAAGCTCTAGCACAGCTTTGCACAAAGGCATGAGCTATCAACAGAACATTCCACCATGCACTTACCTGTGCTGGCTCCATACCTGCTAAAAAACAGGGGGAGCTGGTGACGCCGAGAGCCCATCATAAGGGGAAGCGGCGTCCCATCAGGAGTGCTGCATTGCTGTCAATGATTTTCTCTTCCCCATGAGGTCCAGGCCTGGCAACTGAAGTAGGCTGAGCTCAGGTGTTTCACTAGACAAGATTCTGGGAGAGGCAGCATGCGGCTTTTTTTTTTTTTTTCCTTGCACACCGGGGGCCCCGGCTTTTGCAGATTGCAGGCTTATGCTTCAGGGGGGAGAGCGCCACTCTCCCCGTAACCACAGAGGGACCCCCCTGTATGTTTATCGCTGCTGTGGCATTTTTTTTTTTTTTTTTTTGTGGCTAGTGCTGCGGTTTGTGCTGCGGCTCGTGCTGCGGTTCCTTTACCAACGGATTACTGAAGCAGCCTCTTTTTATGCAGCGGCGATTCCCACCGCTTGATTCAATTATGCGCCTGCGCAGAAGCGCCTCTTCCGGCGCCTGCGGAGTGTGCCATTATCGCTCTTTCCAACATGCAGTTTCAAGATGGTGCCGCACATGACCCGCTGCCCACCGAAGCTCCCGGTCTTTTTGCAGCCTGCCCTAACGCGCGGTCCCTGCACGCCGGTCGGCTATGCAGTGTGCAGGCTAACGCTTCCAAAGGGAGAGCCGCGCTGCTCCTCCCGCAACCACAGAGGGACCCCCCTGGATGTTGCCGCTGCTGCATCTTACCTAGGGAGGTGACCACGAACTCCATGTCACCTCCCCCGCACACCCTAGAGGCCCACTAGCCCCAGCGGTGGCGCTTCGGGTGACCACACCAGCCGAGGCAGAGGGACCCCAGCTGCCTGAGTCGGACTGATTGGCCCCGGAATCCCACGACGATCTTCCTTCTGGTAAGTCTGTAGGTCTCCCATCAAGGACAGGAAACCAACTGATGCGGGAGAGTGGTACCGCCCTTTTTATCTGTAGGTTTCCTGTCCTTGGTGGGCGGATCCCCTCTCTCCGTGGTGCCGTCATGGGCGACAGAGAAAAAAGCAGTAAAGCTGCACCCTATAATTATATAGTCTCTATGGACATCGGGGCGCACGTCCTCACCAGGGGGTCCATCCCAGACAGAACAACCAAATCCAAATTGAAGAAAAGGACAGCGCCACACCGGATAGTGAAAAGCAGCTCACATATTTATTCTGCCTCCTGCGGCAACGTTTCGGTCCAAAGACTTTTGTCAAGCTTGACAAAGGTCTTTGGACCGAAACGTTGCCGCAGGAGGCAGAATAAATATGTGAGCTGCTTTTCACTATCCGGTGTGGCGCTGTCCTTTTCTTCAATTTGGATTTGGCCATACTGTATAATGACCGCACATGATGCTCCATACTGTATAATGGCCACACATGACACTTCGCACCGTATAATGGCCACACATAGCTACTCCTACACGCGCTCCGTACACACACGCTCTACTCCATACACCTCGTACACACGCGGCTCCGCTTCGTACACCTCGTACACATGTAGCTCCGCTCCATACACCTCATACACACGACTCCGCTCCGTACACCTCATACACACGGCTCCGCTCTGTACACCTCATACACACAGCTCCGCTCACCTCATACACTCAGCTCCGCTCACCTCATACACTCAGCTCCGCTCACCTCATACACTCAGCTCCGCTCCGTACACCTTGTACACATTCAGCTCTGCTCTGTACACCTCGTACACATTCAGCTCTGCTCTGTACACCTCGTACACATTCAGCTCCACTCCATACACCTCGTACACACACGACTCCACTCCGTACACCTCATACACATGACTCCGCTCCGTACACCTCATACACACGGCTCCGCTCCGTACACCTCATACACACGGCTCCGCTCCGTACAACTCGTACACACTCCGCTCCGTACACATTCAGCTCCGCTCCGTACACCTCGTACACACACACGGCTCCGCTCCGTACACCTCGTACACACACGGCTCCGCTCCATGCACCACACACACACAGGGCTCCGCTCCATACACCTCGTACACACACGGCTCCGCTCCATACACCTCGTACACACACGGCTCCGCTCCATACACTTCATACATACATGGCTCGGCTACATCCACACTGTAAACACCTCCTGACCCCACACATAACAGGCAGCACATCACCAGGGCACGTGCTTCTCACCAGAGAAGGGGCTGTGTGAGCCCTGTGCCAGTGCTGCATGGCGCTCACCTACGGGTGCCCTCACCAGGGCATGTGTTGCTTCCCTGGCAGTGATGGAGGGGCAGCGACAGCACAAAGCCTCATTAGGTGCAGATCAGTAAATCTGGACACATTTCTCTGCACGGTGAGAACTAGTTTCCTTACAAGCAGAGCAACAAGCAGCCTGCTGCAGCACATGGCTACTGAGCACGCCCACTCCAGCTCATTATCCTGCTGGCACCTACCTGGCACCGCACACAGGGGCAGGAGGGTCGGTGTGCCTGCTCGTCCTGCACAACATCCAGCAGAGCTCCTCGTCTTCCTCCTCCTGCAGATCATGACCCCGTGCCCAGCGCTGGCAGCGCCTCCTTCATGCCACAGGCAGGAAGCCCGCTAAGAGTAAGACTCAGGAACATGGGGAAGGGGCGTGGCCTAACGCAAGGGGGCGTGACGGCAGCTTCTCCTGTGTTGTATGCGGGATCAGCGCGTCCTGCGCTGGACAGCAGGACAAAGCCTCAAATCCGGGGCAATCCCGCAGAATGAGGGACGGTTGGGAGCTATGCACTCCCCATAGGCAGACTCTATATAGTATAATGCCCCCCTCATAGTCCTCCATATACTAGAATGCATGCCCCATGGGCCTCCATATAGTATAATGCACCCCTATAGGCAGACTCTATATAGTATAATGCACCCCACCCATAGGCAGAGTCTATAGCATAATGTACCCCCCATAGGCAGACTCTATAGCATAATGCACCCTCCATAGGCAGACTCTATATTACAATGTACCCCCATAGGCAGATTCTATAGTATATTGCACACACCCCCTCCCTATAGGCAGACTCTAAAGCAGAGGTCCCCAAAGTTTCACAAGCAATATCCAGCCTTGACAGTGGGTCGCGAGCCACATTCAGTTCAAGCCCCCTCACAACAGTGGCAACCAAAGCCCCCATTACAGACATAATGGTAGCCAAAGTTTTTCCACAAAAATCAATCACCCCAAAGCAGTATACAAAGATCAAGGAGTTCCCACAATACCTCTCATTCAGTATTCTCCTATAAAGCACTCCCAAGACACTGTCACATCCAGCTTCAAACATCTCCTCTGACAGATGGTGTCATCTTGTCTCCAGCATACCATACTTAAATTATCTCA